>NW_025813447.1:552700-1152700 GCF_021976095.1 Xenia sp. Carnegie-2017 | reverse complement strand
CATAATAATTGCAATTATTTTATTTCGACATCATGTCAATTCTGGTTCCCAGAATAAAAAAGTTTCTAGTAACTCTAAACAATGATGTTTGCTTCCTGCTGCAATAGCCTTCCAAAGGAAAGGCGAAAGTGAGTTCAGGACTGGAGAACACTTTGGATGAAACACATTTAAAAATAACGGCGCGAATCAAACATAACTTACCAATTATAGATAGCGTGTCGGCAAAAGTTGTAAATAAAATAAGACAATACACTACTAACAGTACACAAGTTCCTTGTTTTACTCCACGTCGAACGCAGGTCAAATCCATTTTTTTCAAATTCAAACACCTTTGTCTGCCTTCGCGTGAGGTATTAAGGTTTCAAAGTCGATGAACAAACGTTGTCCATGTCGGAAACGATGAAAAGTGTTTCTTTTTCGCGTACACTTCCTCCCACTGTCAGGCAAGCCAAGGTAACGATAATATTTGTACACAAACACATTTGACGTTTTCTATCATCGTTGTTGGTAGATGGTTCGTTAATATTATTATTATTAAGCTTGTGAACGAAGCTTCAATTTGATTGGTCAAACTCAAAACTCCAGGGGGAAAACATTTAAATTTAGGACTTTCCTGGGGGGTGCACGCACATATATTGTAACCAGTGTTGAAAGTTTCAAGCATTGATGGTTTCAAGTTCCAAGTTTCTTTATTCAAGAACTGTTCGTGTAAATCATATGGATATTGAAGACGAGCTCGGCAAGTGAAGTCAGTGTAAACACTACCCAAGATAGAATGTGTACTGACAAGAAATATTTGAAAAAATGGAAGAAATGGAAGTGTGAACAATTTGGAACAATCAATATAAATTGTTGGGGCCTTTATTTTACTGTAATTGAAGAAGCCCTCCAATTATGTATGAAGAACACATTTAATTATTTAAATAAAAGCATCTTCATTGAGGCTTAAATTCAGTTATGACGTCATAGATAGCTTTCGCACCTCGATTAATTTAAAATTTAAATTTACGTCGCGTTTATCAACAATACTTTCGCTCGAAACAAAGATATACATCGTTTTGTTTTTTAGTAACTGATTGCATGAACTCCATGTAGAATTCTGTATCGAAAATATTCATATTTCTAATTTCAAGAAGACACGAAAAAACGCTGAAACTGAAAGCAAAGTGATTGACGTACACAGTTCGACTAATCGATTTGGAGAAGATCACATATCATAGTGCGAACAACTGTCAGACTTAACAAGCTGAAAGATAACTGTCTTTAACGACATTAACGGCTATTGATCCACAACCATCAAAACAATTGATCGAGTACTCAGTGACCATGAATCCTAGTCATTTTGGGAGTATTTTCGTCTTCGTGATGCTCATATTTGCCTTGGATAGTTTCGGCACAGCGGAAGCAAGTTGCCCTGAAAAGAGCAATTCCTCTTGTAGTGAATGTGTCGGCTTAAAAGACAACTGTTTTTGGTGCTCAACAACTCGCAAATGCGCGGTGTACGATCCGAAGAAAGGCAGCAGTCAGAAAGACTGTCCTTCATCGAAAGCTTACTACAAACAGTGCTACGTTTCTGGCAATCTTTTGATCATTATAATTCCTTGTGTCGTTGGTGGGCTCCTTTTGATTATTGGCTGTACCATCTATTGTTGTTGCTGTCGAAAGTGTTGTGGAAAGAAGAAGCAAGGGATGTTTGACAAGGAAGACAAGAAACTGAGGAAGGAAAGAAATGAACGTCGCCATTTACAAGACAGCCGTAAAGCGGAGAGGCAAGCCAGAAACGAAGAAATGCGTTTGAAATACGGTTTGAAACAACCAAGCGGCGATTCTAGGTATCAGAGATTGGAACCCTGAAACTAATAAAATCTCATTCATTTTTGTTCGGACATACCTTATGATGTAAAATATTATCGTATATTTAAATACAAACAGGGAAATTTACATTTTCATTTTGCGCACACGGCAACAAGAATGTATCGACAGGAAGAAAAGCGATGATTTCATTGGAGCGTGACGACACAACATTTGAACCAAGCCAAAATTGTATGAAATTCATGGAACAATTCTTGTTTTCGTTTGTTTGTTAAATGGGAATTTTGCCGCATTGAAACTAACACAGATATTTATGTAGAAATAGAATGAATTAAGAATCAGAAAACGTGTTTTGGTAACATCATTTTCTTTTCCATAACTTCCTTCATCTGCAGGGGGCATTGGCTTTCAATTTTGTTTGAAGCATTTCGACCTGGTTAAAATTTTATCTTTAACCATTCTGATGATTGTCACCGACACATTTGTCGCTTGAATAGTTAAGCAATTTTTTAATAAAACAGTAAACGAGAACACGGGTCAAATAGCAAGAGTTCGATAGCGGAAACTTCCTATAATCAACAGTTTGATTTTGTACAGCATGTTAAAATCTTCAAAATGTGTAAAATTACTCGCATAAAACAGAATTGTCCTTTTCGTGCAGATAACTTTATTTATATATGTATAAAAAGTTGGTTTTAAATATAAGAAATTTCGAGTACTATAGCTTTTCAGTTGATTCCAGTCAAATAATAAGTTATTTAAGAACTAAGTTTTAATCGTTTTCTTGTTTCTTCTTTGTGTTAAAAACTACATCATTTTTGAGCGTGTTTCATTCACGAAGGATGCGGCAAAAATTGTGAGGATATGCACAAACGCAAAGATGGAGAACCTAAGCGTAGATGTTGCATGTCGGTCGCATTGAGTCACGTGATAAAATCGCACTAGGCCAGGAGGGGGTCGGGTTACATTTGATCCATGACGTCACCTTCCCCAAGGGGTTTTAAACTTATCTGTGACGTGATTAAATATCTTCGTTAAGGTAGCGTTATTTGGGTTCTGGCTGTCACGAAAAACGTCGTCGTAGAGTTTAAGAAACATGCCACGAACACATTCGAGCTTCGTCTTCCTTATTGACTCCTCGTTCACTTCTTCACAACTAAAACAACAGAGAATACGCGAGTAAAATGAATAATAAAGTAAATGGTTTTAGCCCGGAAGTATCGTTACATGTTTCTAGATGTAGATGGTCCAGGTTAGTTAAGTCCTGAGAAGGACTGTTGGTGTTGATGTTGATGTTGATTGACGATTCGACAACCCTAGCGGTAGTCAACATCAACAACATTCCTTCTCATGACTCTAATAACTTGGACATCCATACATCCACAAACATGTAAATTGAATAATGTTGACGTAAAGGGTATTTAGTTTAGCACTAGCTGGTCATGCACGAATACAAACCGCAGCATATTTCTGTTCTTTAAAAAACGTATGGTAATATTAATCTCATCAAAAAAAGCCTTGGTTTACATTTGTGGAGGAGAACCATAATTATGGAGTAAAAACAAGTAAAATATAGAAAACACTTAAAAATTTTAGTAACTTACGAACTGAGACTGCTAGTATGGTCATGTTTATCGACATTCGAAGGACCGCCATAACTACCATTTGTACTGCAGCAACTTCCCGAGTCAGAAACAATCTGCCAGCTGCCCGCATTTAAGGAGTTCGAACGCTGCACCTAAAGACAAGCGGGAATGAAAAAATGTCTCAGAAAAATCATCACGACGTGCATTTCATTACTAGGTTCACGTCTCGCGATACATAATGTTGAACTATTTACTTTCTTCTGCAAACAAATGCAGACTCAACACGAGACTAATGTAGGAGGAATCTGTGTTTCAGTTCAAAACATCTGCACTTATTCTTGTTTTAGATGACTGCATGATTTTCATTAAACAAGAAATTCAATGCACTTATTAGCTAACACAACGAAACACTTACATTATTTCTTAAAGAATTATTACCAGTTGGAACAGGCAATGGTGTTGAACCATTTTGATGATGAGACTCCACGTCTGGATTATGACAAGCTGTTAAGGTATCTGAGCTATAAAAGAACGGAGTGTAAGGAAGAACTTTGACTGAAGAAGACACAGTAAAATACCTTGAACTAGTTTCATCAAAATTCTCGTTAACAACACAAACGTGTTCATCTTCATCAGGAGAGATACGCGCCTCGCTATTGCAATCGCCGTTAGCGTAATCTACACGAAGAAATAAGCCAAAATCTCATACAGTATTTCATCACATGGTTAAAGATTAGCATTGACTGTTGATTGCAAAGATGAACTCACTGGGTGAATTGTATTTTGATGGCTTTTATAAAAAAATTCCACCTGTTAACTATCGCGGAGAATAATATAAACGGTGTGTAAATATGTTCAATGACATTTTCATTGTAAATAAAAAAATTAACCAAAATGACGGCCATTACGTAACTTTCACATGAAGAATATGTTAGTTTAAATTTCGTTAAAACTCGAGTACGTAGTAGAATATGAACGCTGACCAGTAGATGATGCAGTGTCAAATCTTTCGCTTTCTTTTCGCGAACTGAACATTTCACATTCATTGGAAAACCTACAAAACGAGAGAAGAAAATTTAAAATGTCAATACATTTTTGATTAGCGAAAGGGGAGCAAGGTAAAAAAGATGAAATTTTACCTTTCGAATTTAGCGTATGAATATAGGTCGTCCGTGATGTAGTGTAGAAAATGAAAACAGAAAAAGAACACCTGAAATTGAAAATGGACTCGTTAAACATAGTTATTGAAGGATAATTTAAAATAAAGAGGTGTCAATATATGAACAAAATAACAGCTTTACCGGCTATTAAATTCAGAAGATGATGTTTACGATTTGAGATCATTTGATTTCGGTTAAAAACATGAATCTTTTTATGAATTTGTCATTAAGAATACTTTGAAACAAAGTAGGGCATTTACTGGAGTACTGAACAGTTCAAATCCTTTTTTAAACTTTTGACAGTTGAATCTAGACATAGATAGGTATGACACAGATTTCTGTTGCCAGTAAAACTAAAGTTCTGTTAGTTTGATTATTCTTCCATTGAAGGGAATACTTAAAATGACAGTGGACTTTTTAAAACAGTTAAGCCATATCTCTCTTCGTTCAAGTTTTGTGATGTTCGATTTGAAAATCCACATTGCATTACGTAATATTATTAAGAATATTTGCTTATAGCTATGTCACATGAACCAGACAGAGTTTCTGTCGCTATAAATTGTTTTTGGCATAAAATTCCGCATAGGTATTTCATTCAAAAGTTGTCAGGGAACTTTAAAGGATATTTATAAATTTACAGCAACTTTTTACGAAATGTGACATTACTTTCAGTTTAACAAGAAACCAAAGATACATCACAGCACCAACATATCGTAAACAATAATGGACAATGGCAAAATATTTGTTGTTCTAAATGGTAAACCCAACAACTAGAAACGCTACTGTTTAAAAGCTTATGCAAAATTGCAGGTGTATTGATTGGCAATACTTTTACAACAACAAGATACTTCAATAAGTACCTCTTCATCCCTTTGCATCCTGTCGCTCAAATCATGACTAAATACAATGAAATGTTTCTCGTCATTTTCTCCACTAATAAATATTTTTATTATTTAAGAAAACACAAACCCGAACAAAAGCCAATCGTAAGCAATCGTCAAGTACAAAATCTCTAACGCATTTAAAGACTTGTGGATTACACCATCCTAAAACAAAGAGGACAAATTTATACAGACCAACGAAGACGATGCACGACAAATGATCTTAGAGTTATTCAAACTTACCGCCCAAAGGGACAATCTCAATAATGCAATGAATAAAGGCGTCCTATCCCATCCAGAAATACAATGAACTAAAATGCCATCGTTGTCTAAAGTTGTTTAAAATACGTATTGAAAACTATTTCAACTGCACACGTAGATAGTTCTTTTCAGGAAGGTGTAAATGGTTCACAAGTGGTGGTGATAGTACATGGTTCTTTTCAAGAAGGTCTAAATGGTTCACAAGTGGTGGTGATAGTACATGGTTCTTTTCAAGTGATTTAAATGGTTCACAAGTGGTGGTGATAGTACATGGTTCTTTTCAGGAAGGTCTAAATGGTTCACAAGTGGTGGTGATAGTACATGGTTCTTTTCAAGAAGGTCTAAATGGTTCACAAGTGGTGGTGATAGTACATGGTTCTTTTCAAGAAGGTCTAAATGGTTCACAAGTGGTGGTGATAGTACATGGTTCTTTTCAAGAAGGTCTAAATGGTTCACAAGTGGTGGTGATAGTACATGGTTCTTTTCAAGTGATTTAAATGTTTCACAAGTGGTGGTGATAGTACATGGTTCTTTTCAAGAAGGTCTAAATGGTTCACAAGTGGTGGTGATAGTACATGGTTCACAAGTGGTGGTGATAGTACATGGTTCTTTTCAAGTGATTTAAATGGTTCACAAGTGGTGGTGATAGTACATGGTTCTTTTCAAGAAGGTCTAAATGGTTCACAAGTGGTGGTGATAGTACATGGTTCTTTTCAAGAAGGTCTAAATGTTTCACAAGTGGTGGTGATAGTACATGGTTCTGTTCAAGTGATTTAAATGTTTCACAAGTGGTGGTGATAGTACATGGTGGTTGTATTCAAGTGATTTAATTTGGAGGTGCAGCATTCATGCATCATCTTTAAGAAACCTGCTTTGAACATTCACTCGAAAGTAATTGAAAATAAACGACAATAATTTAGATGAATTTATCACCAACTTACTCTCTAATATCGTTTTTATTAGAAGGAGAAAATAGTTTTGAGTCAAAGTCGCGAGGTCCCATCTCTAGAGCACAAAATAAATCAATTCAAGGCTAATTAAATGCGCAAAAAATATTAATAATACTAAACGATATTAACACCATTTTGTTAGGTACAGTCTTAAGTTATTAATATCACATAATCTATGACATAAAAAAATATACTCAGAGGAAGAAAAGCTCATTCTTGAACTTGTTATTCAAGGAAACAAAAACGATACAATTTTCAAATAGTTATATTTTGAGTTCAAGATGAACGTTTTTCCGAAGAATATTTAAATGGTGTAGAAGCGTTGAATGATGCAAGGTCAATAATTGACGCCAATACCGCGCTCACTAGTAATACTGGTACCGAGTACTCGTTAATCACATGACTAATGAGATTTGAGATTTACCGATAAACTGCAAACAGCTCCTGATCAATGTGATGGATTATGATTCAGGAGATTGGTCCATCCAACGGCTTACCTGATACTGCTCCCATTCGCAATCTACAAGTGATTCAATCTCACGCGGTAGATTTAAATCCGCGTCAACGTAATCTTGATCCCAATCAAAATGCGCTTGCTCAGAGATATAATCTTTCGTTTTTAACACCTTGAAGAATTCACAACCTACAAAATTTGTAGTTTAAAAGATTCGAGTGAACAAGATTTTCATTAGATGAAATTTCATTTGAATTGAATCATTCGCGTAATAGGAATTCAGGGTTGCATCTGAACGGAACAACCTGTTTCTTAAACCTGTTTCAATAAAGACATGTATATCACACCTGGGTAAGGTATGCAACAAAGGCAAAAGTCTTCATAACGGTTTTCCTTATCAACTTTTTCTGATGATGTTACTCTAGAAAAACAAATGACTTTTTTTTAAACGAAGTGATGAATTAACAGGCAAAGAAGATCAAAGTTGTAGAAGAAAAGTACAGAATTCAAATAATAAAATGGAAGTTATGATAACAGTGCGACCAACAGTCTTCAAAGGTTGGATTTTTAAAATTTTCAGGTAGTGATTAACAACTTTCTTTGAGTTAAGTTATAACTCAACACATGCTAAATACAAATTGTTACAAAAAGAGACAATCTTACCTCATGCCATATTTCACCTTCTTGTTTTCAAGCATCAAGTCAAAAATATACTTTACACGCAACGTTTTAAGAAGTTGAATGTCCTGAATTCGAGATCTGTGTAGCAAATCCCATTCGCTAATGTCAAGGAAAAAGCATCTGATTTTTTCAATTGTTTGAAAGCCCACAAGAATTATAGTAATCATATTCAAGATGGCAACATAACACTGCATTACCCATAAATAGATTTTCATATTTTAGAAGGGGTGCATCATTAATTTTTTTCCAAGTGGAAGTGATCCAGTGAGGAATTCACAAATCATAAAACAATACCAAACAAAGAAAATTTTCGGTTTCTAAGGGCATTTGAATAATCACTCAAGAGAGTGTGACGCGTGGAAAAACTATGCATAACATTGTGAACTATTTGATTGGGCAAAAGCCGAACGGGCTGATCAAAATGTTTTAAGAGGGGTCAGCAACTTGCTTAGGAGATGTAATATTGATACATACTGTAGGGCAAAAACCTTAAAAATTCACACTATGTACCAACCTTTCTTCTTCAAGAGCAGCTGTATCATCATCTTCAGGTAATATTGGTGCTATGAAAAAAAACCAAACATAAATGAACTAGAACTAGAACAATACATCACTGTGCATTACCACAATACATACAGGAAAATAAAAAATTTAATCCTGAACGTCCATATATTTCAGCTAAACTCGATATTGTTGCTGAACGGCAAATGTTCTAGATGAGGATAAATATTGATAACTTAATCAAGAAATGATCAGATCAAGAGATAAGCATAAGTGGTGAGAGAGGCATTATTATAAAAATAACATTGCATACCTTTCCATCAAAGGATATCACAGGAACTACAAATCGAGATCGACATCTTGCTAGTCGAGCTCTGACACTAAGAGGTCTTAGTTGGCTCACATTATTCATTTTCTCGCTATGAGAGAAAAGACACGATCAACATAGTAGAAGAATTTGAACTTATATTAATGCTTGTACCTTTTTCTTGAAGAAGAAGAATCTTCATGACATATTTCTGACTCAATGATTATGATTTTCTGTGGATAGTGACCACACAATTCTCCATTATCATTCATCAAAACCTTATATACAATCAATAAGTGCCAATCAAATAAGATGAATATTCACTTTTCCCTACTCTATCAAAAGCATTGATGAAGAACTTATTAATGTTTGAGGTATTTTCAAACATATATTAGCACTCTGTAAACATGACGACAGGTGTACAGTTAACTTGTTTTCAATACATAGTTCAACATTAGCTAGTTCATTCACTCCATTCCTGTTAAAAATTCACCATAACTCCACATAAAAAACGGATTACAAGAAATTACACTAATTGCTTCAGGAAATTCATAGAAATACTTGAAACGATAATAAAACGATTGAAAATCTACAACATTCACGGTGAAATTTGTTGTCTAATAAAAATGACTGCTAAGGACAACGTGTCAACTACGCGTTTACTCACGGAAATCTCGTAATCTTTCATGAACAGATCAACACATCGATCTAATATTCTAGCAGCCTAGGAGGAATCAAAGAAACAACAATTGTCAAACTATTTCCTGTCAGAGTTGTTGAAGCAATGAAACCACAACAAACTTTTTCGTCGGAGCTGCTCGCGGAATACGTCTGCTTGGAGAAATGCAAGAGAAGATCGCTAAGATCTTTCTGCACAATGTCCTCTTCTAGGTTCATCGCATAATGTTCGAAACAAGAAGCAACCAAGACCAAACTGCACGAGCGGAAAATGCGACTAGACTATCTCCGTCGAGGAAGCAACTATTTATAACATTCTTCAATAAACTTTCGATGACGTGTTTCCGATTTCACCGCAAAAAAAATACCTCGGTATAGTCTATCGTATAAATTCCTTTATATTTTACTTTCTTTTGCAATTTTGGCACATGAAAAAGTTTAACCATGAAATTTGACAAAGTAAGTGTATATTTACAATAATGTAAAAAAACTTGCACACGATGCACATGGGCAAAATCATCGCCACAATTGATTTTCGCCACACATGCACAGCATTCAAATAATGACTTTAAGTCAATTGAAGCGTTACCTGATGGCAAATTGTCGAGAAAAAACTGCGACCCCTAAGGATATAATTAAACACAATAGAAATTTCACTTTCGATTATAAATTGAGCTATCATCACTATCTATTTCCAAGGCTTTTTGCTGGATGTCGTTGAACTAGTTGATAAACGACTGCGATTACTGGCCACAGATGAACGACTACTGGAAACCCTAGAGCTCATTCGACCTGTTAAAAAAAGCAGAAGTTCCATCCATTACTTCAAATGCGTACACGTCAACATAGCAGTGAAATTCAAGAGCGGCTCAAAAACGAGAAAAATTTGTTGCCTAGAAATCGAATAGCAACATAGAAATTAAAAACAATCTGATTGAAGATTACATCCCAATTATCCCCTTACTGCTGTATTAAACTCAAGCATGAATATTTTTTGAAACGCACTATTTTACCGTTTTGTTTATAACTGCTCAAAGGTTCAGGAAGAATTGAAACATGATGAGTAGACCAATAATCAACAAACGCATTGTCGTTTTAGCACTATGAGCTGGTTATAAATCTTACTGGAAAAGAAATGACGGCAAGGAGCTAGTCTACTGTTGAAAGGATTAAATCCTCATACACTAGAGCATTAACCTTTGCCTTCATGAGGCAGTTAAGACTAACTGAACACCAGCAGAAGATACAATACGCTTCCAATGGATTTTGGCTGATGGCGGATACTTTAGTGATGACTTGAATATGGTTGATGTGCTCGAACATAATTATCTCCAAACTTCAAACCTTTGGTTTTGTAATGAAAGGGTGAACTTATTCTAGTCTAAAAAATAAACGCTCTCAATCCGAAAATTGTCCAGTTCTTTCATCCCTTGGCCCGACTAAGACGTTACTGACGTTGTTTCTGCTTAACAAACCGTTTAGTTGCTACAAGGAAACCGACAGTTATCCATTTGCATTTACGAGTCTTTGCGATGTTGCTCTGCATGGTTGCTGTAACACCAATATATTGTACTATTTTGTGCGACGTTGACTTGAGGTCTTAAATCTGTTCTCTTCGGCAATCTCCTCTAGACTTCCATCATCTTAAATGATTGTAAATTGTTTCCAACAACACCGTGCCTTTCGGTCACATTATGCCCTTCTGGCCGACTTCCTTTTAAGATGTTTGGATACAAAACTCTGTAAGCAATCTGTTCTTTACACGTTGATCCTTTTTTCTTCTTCTATCTTTATGAAATGCATCAATGATTCTTTCCAGCAGATCAGTATGATCTGAGGTCCTTTCTCATGATTGCAGTTACATGTTTGTCGATGTATGGATCGTCCGGGTTAGCAGAGTCCTGAGAAGGACTGTAAGTGTTGATGTTGACTGACGTTTTGACAACCTTAGCTGTAGTCATGTTCAGAGTCACTATAAGTAGACTGAAACGACAGTCACCATCAATACTAACACAACTAACCTGAACGATTAAAAACTACAAACATGGAACGATACTCCCGGGTTCAAACCATTTACTTTAATTGCAGTTACAACAGACTATGCTCATAACATAAAGTTGGAAAGGCCCATTTTTCACATGGATTGCCCAGTTCGAATGTTCTGTTATTCTCGATAGCAAAACCAACAACAATATACTTATTTTTGAGCTTCACCTGTTGTTGTATATTAAATTTCCTATCCTACAAGAGACACTCGCCAATCAATTATTTTTGAGGAACAACAATATCTTTTCCAATCATCTCATCAAGCCATAACACATTACCCTCCACTGCAAGCTATCAGTCCAACCACCCTCCCCCCACAAACTTGAAAGCCATAGCACATTACCCTCCAATGCAAGACTTAAAAGCTATCAGTCCAAACACCCTCCCCTCCACAAACTTGAAAGCCATCACACCAACCCCTCCCCCCCACTC
Organism: Xenia sp. Carnegie-2017; assembly: GCF_021976095.1. NCBI lineage: Eukaryota > Metazoa > Cnidaria > Anthozoa > Malacalcyonacea > Xeniidae > Xenia > Xenia sp. Carnegie-2017. The sequence goes on along the minus strand of NW_025813447.1, from coordinate 1,140,951 downwards.
CAAGCATGGTTGTATAATCCAACATCCAACAAAAACACATTTTCTAGCGGCAGATATCAAAGTTATATAACTTACTGTTGTTTTCTTGCTTCAATAATTCTTCATTGAGTCGTTCTTGTATTAGTTCTAAGTCTACGTATTTTTTTGTCAGGGAAAATAAACAGTTGAAGAAGGTTACACAGACTAAACACTTAAATAATGAAACAGAGATTTTGTCGTGGTGACAAACTTAAAGATGGATTTCAAAATAGCAAATACCATGGTGAATGGTGATAATAACAATGTAATAGTTCTTAAAAGAACTGTTTTAACCAAAACACTAACCAAACAATTCAAAGGAACCGTTATTTACAGCTAGAAAATAACCGTTATTCTAGCTGTAAATAACGGTTCCTTTGAATTGTTGGGTTAGTGTTCTGGTTAAAACAGTTCTTTTAAGAACTATTACATTGTTATAAAGTAAATGGTTTGAACCCGGGAGTATCGTTATATGTTTGTAAATGATGATCGTCCAGGTTAATAAAGTCCTGAGAAGGACTGTTTTTGTTGTTTTTGACTGACGTTTCGACAACCTTAGCGGTAGTCATCTTCAGAGTCAAATGAGGAGTAAACGTCAGGTTAGCCGTATTTGTTGTCTGGTTCTTACGTCATTGTATTGTGTGTACAGGAAATGTATGTACACACAATACAATGACGTAAGAACCAGACAACAAATACGGCTAACCTGACGTTTACTCCTCATTTGACTCTGAAGATGACTACCGCTAAGGTTGTCGAAACGTCAGTCAACAACAACAAAAACAGTCCTTCTCAGGACTTTATTAACCTGGACGATCATCATTTACAAACATATTACATTGTTATTATCACAATTCACCATGGTATTTGCTATTTTGAAATCCATCTTTAAGACTAAGCACTGTAAACTGACATAGCGCTTACAACTTAACAACGTGTTTCAACTCAACGTAATCGACAAGGACATCTTAGTTATTAAAAATGAGTCGATTTTTTCTCCACTTCAAACTAAAATATTGCCAAAACTTGCATCATTCAAAATCAGTTTTATATAGGATACGAGTTCTTGAGAAAAACTCCCAATGTGAGCCGTCGGGCGCTAGATATGTCAGCGGTCCTTTTTTTCCAGCACGTCTTGCTGATTGCGGTGATAGCATACAGGACTGTGGTAGTTTACCAGTAATAAAACCCTCACAAAACCGCTTGTATATAACTTTCATACCTTAATAAACAAGAGGTCGATACAAACCTTGATAGATCTGGATGGACTTAGGATGTTTCGCCTTACCTCCTGATAGCATAAATATGTTATCAAAACCCCGCTGTACCAGTGTCGTGGCCACTGCTGGCGCATACCGTTCGTCTTCGTCGTAGCAAATGATAATTTTTCCTTGTTGATTTTTCTAATCTCGCGTTCAGAAACTCATAGTGCCAAAAACATTTTAAAGTACAGAATGAAATTGCAAAAAAAAACAACAGCAAACTGGCAAAGGATACAAAAATAGAAAGTTCTTGAGAACACCAACTCATTGTTTTCGATAAATTTGCGCGATCGTAATTGATTGCTAAAAAAACAAGAAAATACCATTCAATAAAGTAAATGGTTCAACCCGGGAGTATCGCTACATGTTTGTAGATGTAGATCGTCCAGGTTAGTAGAATCCTGAGAAGGACTGTCGGTGTTGATGTTGACTAATGTTAACTATCGCTAAGGTTGTCGAAACGTCAGTCAACATCAACACTAACCTGGTCCTTCTCTGGTCTCTACTAAACTGGACGATCTACATCTACAAACATGTAAAAATGCCATTCGTTGCTTGACATTGTTAATGATCTCTTATCTAGGTTAAACTCATTTTCACCTCCAATTATATGACATTGTTCAAATTCGTCCGATTTCCGCACATCCAACAACAAATACGGTAAAGATTTGACGTCAGGAGCCAAAATAGTGGACTGGGTCGAGCGAGACGTGAGTTGATCCACGTGATTATCATGATTTTGTTCCTCTTGATCTTTTAGATCTACTTCACCTACACCACGAATCAAGCTGTTGAAAAATTAATCCCCAATTATATTTTTCAAACTACGAATACAAGGATAGGGTTGTTTGACTCGTGCATCAAACATAAAATGAGACTTGACTTCATGGAAAAGAAAGTTCTTTAAAAAACTATGATAAGCTATAGTCTAAATAACCACTTGTGGTTTTGTTAACGAAGATCAACTTGTGAGCGATTTTCTTATAGTTAAAGGTGTAATGTCTATGTATGGGCTACTTTAATTTGCTTTGACGCCTGATGGGAGCACGCCAAGCCGATAGTAGTCATTAAGGTAACGAGTCGGAAAATGCATTTGTTGACACAATCCAAAGAAGACAAACAATATACCAACAACGTATGACTGAATACTTGCGCAGTCTACTCAACCAACAAATGAGTTTGTACCAATCAAATGGATCTCCTTGTACGACTCTGAAAGCGACTACCTTGCTTAGTTATAAATTATTGAAAAAAATAACATGAGCATGTACAGTCGACTTGATCATCTGGTCTAAATATTTGGTAATGATAGTTGGATTGAGAACAATGGCTGATGGAGTGGTTGTAAAGGGGATAAATTTGGGCTGCAGAAGTAGCTTGGATATTAAACTTTCCTTCAGTAGGTACATATTTCAGTCACGTAAAAAAAGTATGAATTGCTTACTCTTGCAATGTCGAACGTCCAGTATCCATACCGCTACAACTTTTCTGTCTTGCTGTCTCGTCAGGAGGTAAGTTCAGAGGTGGTACATTGTTATTCATTTTTTCCTCATCAGCAACCGTCTCGCTATCATCTTGATTTTTATTCAACTTCCCTGAAAAGCAATAAGCAAGTGATATAGCAAGTTCATCAAAAATCCTTAAGAAATTATCAAGATTTAAAAAACCAAATACATATTATAGCATTTTTTATATAAATTAGGGTATAATTTTTACTCTATACCTCCACAAGTCGAAAGATCATCTCTCTCATTTTCCATGTAAATTACATCAGCAACTTGAAGCACCTAAGATAGAAAAACCACTCTTTTGACATTGTTAGAGTACAACCAGACTTAATTGAACCATTGTGGTAAAAGAGCGCACCAATTGTGCAAACGTATTGACTTTCATTCGTTTGAAGATTTCATCTTTCTTGTACTTGTAATCTAAAATGCGTCGACGAAGGAAGAAAAATAAAATGTAGCAGATAGCAGAAATGTCGGATTTGAAATTCATTCCCATACTTTTCTTTATTTCTTCCCATTTTTCCATATGTTTTGTGATGCTAGAACCTTAAATTGTAAAAGTAGCGTTATGATTTAACATCTATAATTAAACGGCAATTATGAAGGCCTTCGTATTATGAAAATAATTTAACGATCATGAGCTAAATGAAAGGAGAATTTTAATGATAATAAAATCCAACACTACGAAATGCAATAATGCAGGTCTTTGAGTCGACGTGAAAAAATAAGTTTCGGGTCTCAAATAAAAACAGTCAAGTTTGAACTCTTAGGTACGAGAGTACCTACCTGTGTCCACAATGCGTTTAATGTGTTTATATTTGGGATTTTCGGGAACTTTCTTGCTGAATATCTAAATGAAACAATTTAAGACGACAATTTACAATTGATAATAAAGAAAAGAAGTAGAAAACAAATGTACATCATCTTTCTTCTTCGGCGCTCTCCTTGTCATCGACATTTTGAATTTATTTGCAACAGATTTTTGTTTGAGCGGTTACCAAGCTGTGCCATGGAAATAACACTGAGCTTATCGCGTTAACTGGAGCATTATCTCTTAAAATTATCTTTGATTATTTTATTTTACAGCGAACAACGGATTTTTGATCGAATAGACAAGTAATTTATTTTTAGAAGCAAATATATAAGACGTTTGAATGGAAAGTTTTGTGGCATCGCAAGGAATGAAAGCCTAAATGAATCTAGAAGTAGACTAAAGCAAAATGTAAGGGTATTCCCCTCATCTACGGTTTTATGCCGACTACTTCCGGATATACTCGAGTGGTCGACGAGCATGGTACGGCACTTAGTTTGTAAACACAATTAATTTTCTCGTCGAGCAAATTTCATAAAATGGCATTACTTTTTGCTATCTTTAAAAGAATTTTTTTGGTTGGAAGTGCTGTCTTTATTGGTGTATATTTAAATTTTCCACCACCAAATATGTCACATAATCTTCGACTTTGGATGCAAAGTGGCCAGTTTTTCTTGCACGCTGTAAATGGAAAAGCTGTCAAAATATTTTATAAAGGTCGTATCAAGTTTCTGCAATGTCGCGTTTTCCTTTATGTAAAACCGTAGTTGACAACAAAGCCATGCCGCAATAAAATTGTGGACAGTAAAATGATAATCATAATACGATGGTTCTTTGACGATGGTTTTGGAGTAAAATGATAACACAGTGTTTGTGTATAAACGCTACGGTCAATGACACTTTTTTGTTATGTAGATGACATGCCTTGTTTACGTTTTGTTGGCAGGCAAATTAATCTCAAGAGAAGCTGACCATTGTTGCTAGTCTTATCCAAAACCACTTGAACATATTTGCCTGACAGCAAAATGTTAACTAGACTAGTCGTCTATGGTTTTTGGAAATATTTCTCTTCTGCTATAGATGTCTCAGGCTATGGACATAAAAACAAAATACTTCTTCTCATACATGGTTTTCCAACCAGTAGCTTTGATTGGAATAAGGTATAAAGCTTAGGGTTTTTTTTGGTAATTATGTGATTTTCATTTGGAATAGAAATATTGCATGATATTTGTAGGGAACGCTATAATAGGTGCAAGCTGTTGCAAAGTTAAATAAATATATATATATGTTAAATCATTAAGGTATGGGAACCTTTGCGTGAAAAATTTGGTCGTGTGTTAACTGCAGATATGGCAGGTTTTGGATTCAGTGATAAACCAGTAAGTGTTTCTTGTGTTGATTTTAATGTTCTTAATAAATTCAGGACGTAATGTTCTTTGCTTTATATTTCTAAGCCCTTTGCTTTATATTTCTATTCTTATTTTACTATTGCCGTCTCTAAGTTATTACAGTCTTGGTAATAATTGAAGGCAGCCCTGGTAATCTCTATTATGAACTTTTAACAAGGAAATTCATGCTGTTTTAGAAAGACATCAACTACACTGTTAATTTGCAAGCTGACATGTTTGAAAACTTTCTTAAATCCAATGATGTGAAAGAGGTGAACATTATTGCTCATGACCTTGGACTTACTGTGGCACTAGAGCTGCTAGCAAGGCAAGTTTCGTGTATCTGATGTGATGCATGTTTCAAAATAATCATCAAATTTTGGTAACACTTATAATTTTTTTGAAAAAGAATGGTATTTGAAATTTTAGGAGGTGTTTTTCACGATGCCCTATTTAATTCCCAATATTATATTTCACAGATACGAGGACAGAAGGAAGAAAAAATCAACACAGGAAGGTGTTGATATCTTGAGCATCTGTTTAACAAATGGAGGTAGATATGGGGAGAAGTCTTTTGATTGTTGTTCAATCAGACATTTTAAGACTTCAATTGATCATATGGCTGTTAATAATTCCTATAATTTCAGGATTATTCCCTCAAAATTATTTTCCAAGACCTATTCAACAGGTGTGCCTCACAGAACACCTGTTCTGTTATTAAAATAAGTGAACATTCAGTAATTTTTCATCATCTTTCTCATAGTTATTGTTATTACCATGGATTGGGCCTCTTGTTACTCGTGTAGGGAATCGATTTATTTTCGCAAAAAGGTCAGGGAAACATTTGGAACTTTCTCTCCTTTCCTAGAAATGCAAGGAAGAACTTTATCTGGATTTTTCCCTAGAAATACAATTGTATATTTATTAGTTTTTCGGAAGTATTTGGTCCAAAAACTCAACCACAACAAGAGGAGTTAAACGACCATTTTATCGGCATCAGATATGCAGATGGTAACCTTTTACATCCAAAGTAAGAAAAAATTTTTCTTAGAACATTACTTGTCAAAAGCTTACTTTGATGTGATATTGTGTGTTAATGTGCGTATATTTTACGTTTGATTAGTATTCTTGGGTATATTCGTGAGCGACAGGTGTACAAGGAGAGATGGGTCGGAAGCCTACAGAAAACTTTCCTACCAAGTGTGTACATATTATTCAATAGAAAACAATCTATTTTGCTACATTATCGATGTTTTTAATTCCTTAGTAAACTTTATTCTCAAAAAACTACTTAAACTTGCTTTCTTTAGTTCATTTCATTTATGGTCCTGCAGATCCTGTTAACCCTCCCATATTTGTTACCACATTCAAGTACGTATCATAATTCACAAAATAGCGAATCACCACCCCCAACTGTCCACTTTGCCATGTTCTCTTTTCTCCATGTCATCTTCACAAATAGCTGTGTGGGCTCAAATTAGTTTAACGGTCAGCGGTAAAAAGCGACACGTGCACATACTGATTTGCTCACAACGTGGAAAACAAATCCGAGTTTTTTTGTGCGTTGAAGTTGATTGTTGCACACGCAGTTCAATGTAGTACAGATGACGGGCTGTGGATCATCAATAATTGGAAGTGGCTAAATTTTAGCACCTAAATTTCGTATTTGCATGTTCCCATTTATTATAGTTTCTGTTGAAATCAATTGATTACGGGTTATGGCATACGAATAGATGAACATGAGTCCACCCCTCTAATTATCAATCTTTGAACTATTACAAGAACACCGACATCTCGTAAAACGCTCTATCTTTACCAGGTGGTCAGTAATCTTTACTAGTATATCTTTGGAAAACAACGTTTTATGTATATTTTAGGAAAATAGTTCCACAACATGGTATAACCGTTTTGGATGCGCATATTGGTCATTATCCACAACTCGAAGATCCAGAAAACTTTATGTTAACGTACAATAGGTTCTTAAATTCGTTTTAGCAACTGCTGAAAACTTGAAAATTCGTCGTGGGTTGCAGGGGATCCTACTGGATCAACTATTATGTTTATAGTGCGTAATGGGTTGCATGGGATCCTACAGGATCAACTATTATGTTTATAGTGCGTAATTTTACCAACAAATAGCAACTAGACCGTCTTCAATCTCCATGATGAACCAAAGTGTGTTAGGCTTTTAGCACAGAATAAGGAATATACAGAAAAAGCAATTCGCTGGGGGAATTTGGCAGCTTTATTAATTAAATTACTTGCTGTGGTTAGTCTCGCACATCTCAGTGTTCCTATGGTAGGAAAATACAATTTACTGGCTACTATCATGGTAATCACAAATGTAATAAGATACGCTTGAATATGAAAATGTGCGTATCTACTGTATATTTATTCTTTTTGGCTTCTACCTTTGACATTTAGAAGGTAATAGAACTAACTCTAGGACCACGATGATCTTTGACGGTGCTACACGTCGAATCTACTTACGCCATACGTCCGTATCTAGCCTTGCTTTACACATGTACAATGTAGATAGATAAATTTTTATAAATAGATAATGGTAGTTTTCTTTAAAATTTAAAAATTAATTATCGCAAAGCAAACAAATCAATACAAATCGACATTATTAATTTGAAATGTACGTTTGAAATATATTACATCAAGCTAAAATCGCTATACTAATTTCGTTATTATGGTTCATTGTCATTGGTATGTGAATCGCAAATTTTTTTCTCTTAATAAATCCTGAATCCATTTTTAATCCTACTCTAAAGCTTATCCCGTTTTAAAACGAAGCAATTTGAGAATATTAATACGATACAAGTGGTCAACATTGGGAATGATTTCAACTTATTTCAATCAACTTACGTACTATGTCTCCGCGGCATTTGTTCGTTTCCCTTGGTTCATGTAAATCTCTTGTTTCAATTTTATAAGGGAAGCGACGGAGTTTGGCGTGTTCATCTTGTAACCAAACAAAGATGTCGTAGTGCCACTGAAAAATTAATGAAAACATGGTAAATTTTTGATCGCAAAGTTCACATTTTATCCACCATTTACAGTTGCTGCTAGCGCCAATAATCTTTTCAAGTGATCTTCTGAGTTTGACAAAAAAAAACAAAAAAACACAATTTGCTTGAACAAGTGTATATAGTCACATGCAAACATAAACAAGTATTACTCATTAGCCAGACAACATTGATATCTTAACAAACCAACTTACCAATTAATAAAATCATTCGCAGTGCGAAGACAGGAAGAGTTTTCGAGATCTTCGTAAGAGGTGATAGGCATTATACTGCTTAGACTCCTCAGCAAATCCTTTTTTCTTTGTAATTGCAACTGTTTAAAATCTACAACAAGTTCGGAAAATAACGTAAGTCATTTGGCATGGGACTCATTGAGGCAGTCTCACACAAAAACGTGATAGTGGTTCAGTAAACATGGTACCCAAGACCAGATAAAACGTGATGGTGGTGGGATGAATATGGTACCCAAGACCAGATAAAACGTGATGGTGGTGGAGTAAACATGGTACCCAAGACCAGATAAAACGTGATGGTGGTGGGATAAACATGGTACCCAAGACCAGATAAAACGTGATGGTGGTGGGATGAATATGGTACCCAAGACCAGATAAAACGTGATGGTGGTGTGATGAATATGGTACCCAAGACCAGATAAAACGTGATGGTGGTGGAGTAAACATGGTACCCAAGACCAGATAAAACGTGATGGTGGTGGATAAACATGGTACCCAAGACCAGATAAAACGTGATGGTGGTGGGATGAATATGGTACCCAAGACCAGATAAAACGTGATGGTGGTGGAGTAAACATGGTACCCAAGACCAGATAAAACGTGATGGTGGTGGGATAAACATGGTACCCAAGACCAGATAAAACGTGATGGTGGTTTAGTAAATATGGTACCCAAGACCAGATAAAACGTGATGGTGGTGGGATGAACATGGTACCCAAGACCAGATAAAACGTGATGGTGGTTTAGTAAACATGGTACCCAAGACCTGATAAAACGTGATGGTGGGGGATAAACCTAGTATCCAGGACCATCAAACCTTGGGTGAGATAACCCCGGTACAAAACATAATATAAACGACCCACAGAACATGTTGATGGACGAGTGTGAGTTTGGTATATCCAACCAACATCAAAAGCTCCTCCTTTGTTGAAAAAACTTTGTGAAAGTGTCACACATACACAGCAAGGCATAAGTTGATTTGTTTTGTTGTAACACATTAAAATTTTACAAAAAACGACAAGAAGTAGAATCGTAAAGTATAAAAAATCTCCGCAGTCTCATTAAATAGTTAATCGCTCTTCAACGAAAGCAACGCAAAACTGTACCTGGTTTTGGATTACATTCAGCATAAATTCTCGCACATCGTCGAGCGACAGACGAAGGTTGTTCCTTCTCGTGGCCCTCGATCACCGAAACTTTTTCGGCAACTTCTGCAGCAGAACACGCAAGAATATGTTCACCACGAACCTAAAATTAAATTAAACGAGAATGGTTAAAAAGCGAGAGAAGATGGACTGTTACTTTTCATAAAAATCTGCCGTCATTAATAAAGGATCCCTTTCGCAACGATCGTAATGTGTTGAAATGTATTCAAAAGCGATAAATTAAACTGATCGCTTACACTTCGCTTTTTCAAACAACTTACTAGTCGAACTTTATTTTTCGAGCAATGGAGGATTTGGAGAACCTACCACAACAGAATTGTCGATGAAATCGTCAATCAACATTTGACTCTCCAGTTTCAGAATTTTTGTTGGTGAAGGAACGCCTTTCTCCGCAAGACTGTTTTCCATTTCTTTCTTTCTCGCGTCCCATCCATTAGCTGTTGTAATGATGACTCGAGCGACGTCCATGGCTTTTCTCAACTGAAATCTCGAACCTTTGTTCTCGAGATGGGAGACACCTTTGTAAATGTAATCCTGGGCAAGCTGGCTGAACATGGGGTTTTTGTCTTCTTGAAAAGAGAAACGTTCACGAATTAGAGAGATGATTAAATGTTTTAAACCTCTGCCTTATCATGCAGCACCAAACATTTTTGGGCTAGAGCAACCTCTTTAGACAGTATCGCTGCAATAATGAACCGTACAGTTGATATCGACAAAGCGCATTCTAAAATGAGGTCCAAACACTATAATAACTGTCGAAGATCGTGCTTTGATGAAAACGCAAAAACACAACTTCCAACACCCAATTTCTTGACATACGTAATCAAGTTAATGCTCTTGGTAGTAAATGCCTATACTCTGGGGCGGATTACTCTGTTGGCTAAATAGGCTGAAGCCAACAGGCCCGGGCTTTTGAGAGGCCCGTTGTACCTAGATATAACTAGTTTTTTCTTTTTGCCCCTGTGGACTAGTTAAATGTTCTTATTTTAGACCATTTATGCTGTCAAAAGCTGTACAATCTACTGTTCAAATGCACGATGCTCGGAAATAATGATTTAGTGGATTGTCCCCGTTTCATCCCTTATTGTTGATACCATGAGTTACAAAAACAAGCTGGAAAATGCAAAGGCAAAGAGCGTAAGGAACGCAAATGTCATGAAGAGACTAAACTCAGTGGGAGAAATGGATGTCCGACTCAAAGTCCAACAACTTTATCTTAGACCACAGGCAACGTTATGGGTAATCCGTCGCTGCCTATACTATAGTGAATAAATATTGTAAACAAAGCATTACTATGTCTACTATTATAAAAGATCAACTCATGAAACTTTACTCAATAAATTTTTCATAAGAAAAGGCACTCACACATAACGATTCAACCATCCGACTGACGAGAATTACTAAGTGGACGAGTTAACATGAAATGACAATCACCGTTAATGAATAATTACCTTTAAGTATATCTGGCCAAGAATCCTTTCTTTCATCTAACTCTTTTTGAAGTTTACACATGCGATCGTGTCTATTCATAAGTTCCAGGGCTGATTTTTCTTCAATATCGTAAGGACCCGACTCCAAATGTAGTAAGCCATGCTTGCTGTAATGTGCAATATCTTCCTTAAACTTTGACAAAATCGATTTCATTTTAGTTTGGCCTTCTGTGGACGTCACGTGTAAACACACAGCGTTGTGAGGCGCCAACCTGGCAAAACACAAAGTAAAGGTTGTTAAAATAACAAAATATTGAAAAAATGGAATAATGGCAGCAGCATAAGAATGCAAATCAAAAGATCATTATAAACAAAATACATAAGATTTGAGTCTAACGAAACATTAAAATTTATAATTTATGTACCTGAAGTCCACCCTAGCCTGGCAGCCTTTGCATCGACCTGATCTCACTTTTATCTCGTCCACAAGGGTTTTGTACCTTGTTTCCTGTCTGTTCTTGCACGAGATCAACCATTTGGCAGCATCCTCGGCCTGCTGTTCCAAACCTGGATAGCTTGGTGGACTACCAACAAAAGGCATGCAACGAAAGTCCACCACAGAGATTTCTTCATATGAACTACCTTGATGACAGAGAGCAGAGACAACAAGATTTTCTCTGGTAATCAAGGAGCACTGTTTGTCAGATTCCCGCTCTTCTTTCTGCTGCTTTCGACTATCAAGTCTTTGCTTAAGACCGTGGCTGCCTCCATACTTTGCTCGGGCAATTGTGATAAGGTCAGAAACAAGGAATTCATATGATTCGCTGTCAATGATCCTTAGATCCTTCTCGGTTAAACTAAATTGTTCCTATAATTTATTAGATACGAATATGAGTGCTTGGAGAAAAAATCTGAAAGATGCACATTGGCTTGTGTTGTGCTTGTGAACTAATTCCAATAGTCATGAATAGATGGCAACCAAGGGAAACTTCGAGGTCCGGGACAAACTTTTTTCCAAGCACTAAAAGTGCCATGCAAACTTTTCAAAAATACACAAACTACAAATGGCTCCTTACACTGACCCAATATTTTTAAAGGAGCTTGGCTTGTTTTCATGCCTTTCTCAAATACAGCTCTCCCGACAGCTCTGCCCCAGTCATACCTTATTGTTTCATAAACGGAATGACAATAAAAAATAAGATCACAAGCTCACCTTGGCATGACATTTACGACGATAAAAGATCAGATGACACGTTTCACAAAGTGTTACATCAACATGGATATCAATACGTTGTGAACCAGTACGATAACATATAACACATCTCCACCTTGAGAACAACCAATTTCTGATAGCGGATATTTTATAACGCTTTTTACTGATGCAAAGTTCCACCGCACGATCATAGTTGTATATAGAATTAATTTTCAAAGGTTTTTGAACACAGAGGACGGTAGGTTGTTGTTCAAGGTTGAGTCTATTACATAGAGGTCTCCACATTTCTTCACAATAACCATACAATGTTTTACAAGTAGCACCAAAACATGCTAAAGAAGGAGCATCAAGATATGACAGGACATACGTCAGCATTTCTGTTGGTAATGATCCAAACAAGGGACCCATTTGATCCACAGGCATAGAAAAGTGCAATTGCTTGACATAAGATCGAGTACAGTAACGTTGGCATCTTTTTTCCTCTTCGAAAAACTTTCTCTTCTTACAAGACGGTGCCATTGAAAGGTGACAGCACAAATTTACCTGAAAAGTACAAAAACTATCATTGTAGACATGTATCATCATTGTATCTTGATATTTTGGGCTAGTTTTCTAGGAAAGAATATCACAAAAAATTGTCAAATAGAAATTAAAACAGACCCTATGATATCAAATGATCAACAAGTTTAACCGACAAGAAGGGTGCATGAAAAACCTTTCACAGCTCCAATGTTCAGTCTACAAAATCAATTATGTATCTAATTTATCATTTGACCACTTAAAAAGTTTAAAAAGGTTCATAAATCAGAGTTCCTTTGCCATTAAACTCTGGTCAAGTGTTTGAATCAACAAAGGCTGGTGGTATTATAAATTACATGTAGTTTAAACGTCTTTAATATTCCATTAGCTTTCATGATTATGCAAATTTTGTATATAGCATTGAAAGTACAAGTAAAGTTGCTGTTTACATAAAAAATAAATAAGTTCATGAAACAAAGGAAAGCACAAATATATTCACAAAATTTAAAAGTCTAACGAGACTTTTAAATTTTGTACTCGTAAAACAAAATATTTTCGTCTTATGGGCTGCATTTGGAAAAAGCCTGAGGCCTGACTACCTGGAATTGAGATTCAAATATGTTATACAAACTAAACTTGTATAAGTTCTTTCACAAACGGTTGTTTAAAGCACGGAATATAAAGCAAACGAATGCATACTATAAATAAGTAGCCGATTATACAATATACCTTGCAATAACATCTCATTCTATTTCAAGTAAAGATAATTTCACAACAGCAAGGGAATTACGTTTTCTTTTTAACCGAAAGCAATCAGTCATGAAATATTTCGACAATGTTTGCAAAATAAAAACCCACACTTCTGCGTTAAAATTGTCATGAACTGTACTAAGTGGACACAAAACGCCTACGGAAAGGATATGGTTGAAACCTTTGTATAAAAGAGATCGCTTTTACAACTGCGCTGTGAAGTTAACCACGGCTAAACAAAGCAATTTTTAAGACAAACAGAGTTTACTCAACAAAAAGAAATAACAGAAGGAGTAAATGTAAAACTATTCCTGCTACGGGATCATCCGCGTTACGGGTAAAATTGACTTATATTTACACTGAAGTTTTTTTGGAAAATATTGAGCTTGGACAACATAGAAAACGTAAGATTTCTAAAAAGAAATGTAGGAAATGTACCTGACACGTATTGAAGTTTATTTCGACGAAATATTTCTTGACAAGATGGTTTTCATCTTCGGATAATTCTGGCCACAGCAGTTGGCAAAGCTTCGACTCATTTCAGTGCGTTTATTTCAGAATATTCATAACTTTTAGTGTAATTATTCCAAGTGGGAAAATGAATTATGGATTGTGGAAACCAAAGATATTGTAAACAGATTCGTTTAGCGACTGGCAAAGAAAATACGCGCAGGAACTCGTCCGATATTCGAAGAATTTTGCCAAATCCAACCTTGACATGCGATATGCAATGTCAACTTCCACAGTGCAAGATTTGCGCCACCAGAAAAGAGGTCTTATGTAAAAGGTTTAAGTATACGTACCAGTATGAAAATGACAAAAAGAAAACGATAGTGTTTGCCCAATTCCCCAAGCACACAGCCAGTTTTTGAGGAGATGAATAAAGTTGAAAGGTATGTTTCACTCTGATTAATCCGCTTGTGGTGTCATGATTTCAGAGTCAGCACATCACGACTTTTCCCGGCGGCAAATAAAGCCTGTACTACATTAGCATTGGACCAATGGGAACGACGTATTCTTGCTAACAACCAATCAGGCGTGTGCCATATCTTTGTTTTCAAAATGGGTTTACATTTCAATTCACGTGTGTCAGCAGGAGTTTTAAATTACAAAATGCAACCAGGTAAAACATATATATCTCCTCATTATGACATGTCGCCAACCACACACAAAGCAATTCGGCGGTGCGAAGTGTGATTCGGCAACAAGTGTGACTGTGTGAGCACTTTGCCACTTTTCCTGCACAGACATGATTTGTTGTGAATAATATGTGAACAAGCAGAGATCTTTTAGTATTTTAATTTTCATTGATCAATTAATCAGCATATCTACTGCTTGTCATGAGATTTTTTCATATTTCACCAGTTTCAAAAGTTCAGATTTGGATTAAAATCGCTAAAATTTCAAATTGAACAAGTGAAGGTTTGTCGTTATAACAACACCTTTGCTCATGGTCTTTTATTTAAAAAAGCTGACAACGTGACTAATATCAATTTGAAAAAAAGTTTGTTTCGGTTTGAAATGGATATTTGACCGTACGTAGCAAAAAGGGAAAACATATCACAGTAAAATGCACCATAGTTTGTCGAAATTCAATGTTGTTTACATTTTTCCCTACTGCCATTTAAAGACCAACACCATCTTCTCCACCAAAAACAATCAATAAAGGCATAAAAATAAGCAATCAATACCAAAAAGTGCAACCACCAAGTATTATATTGTTACCGTTAATTAAAATTCCGTCAGTCTATTTTAAAAACAGGAAACAATTGATTGTTTCCGATAAGATGTTTTACACCCTGACAAAAATTTCAACAATCTTAGTTTTCCTGTATACACCTTAACAAAAAACAACCAACCCAGAATGCCTGAACACTTCTTCAAAACTAAAAAAAAACTTCATCGACAGGAACAAGTGCGTTCTTGAACGAACGTGTGAAAAGCGTATTGAGTGAAAATCAATGAATTGCTAATTGCCTGAAATTCCTCGATTGGACTCAGTCATTTGTAAATTAAAAATTTAATATTTAGATTTTACTTTATATTGCTAAAATTTTTCACACTTTCCACAAGGCTACGTTCCATTCTTCTGTATTATTAATTGTGTCTGAATTTGAATTTTAAGCAACGTAATCAAAAGAAATTTGAGATATAGTTACAAATGTTTTTTCATAAACATAGTTTACATGTTAGAAACTTTACAATTATCATAGTTAACTAAAAGCGGTATTTTTAAAAAAATAATTACATCCTATATGTACTAAAGATGTTCGGCTTTTATGCACAGCGCTGTTTTTCCGCATTAAAATACCAAAATAATTCTTCACCAAAAAACTAGGCTGTAGCCAAAAAAATATTAACTTATTTCAAAACTTTAAGCTTGGTTTAACACAGTTATCATAAATCGCTAATTAAGAGTATTGCAGCATCATAAAACGGCAAAACAGCGCATAGAGAATCATTTGCTACGTACAATATTTCCAAAATCATTTTTTCAAAGGTGCGGGCTAAAGTGAGTCGCGATTAAAATTATGATTTACGAAAGAGAATCCTTTGAATTGACCTTGATCTATCGATGCAAGCAAAGCTTTGTCGGTCGGCGTGAGTTTGGGAGCTTCAGTTGTGAAATCTGAATCGAAATATTCAGCATCTCTTGGTGAACGCTGGACAAAAAAATTCATTTAGCTCACGTTTAATGACTTTTTTTTCACATGCACAGAAAAACATCCAATAGGATTATGGAAGAATTTTAATGGCAGTGTAGACTTACAATTTTCGGTTTGAAAGGTGGTTCTATTCGCCTTGTTTCCAGTTGTCGCCAGCTTAATTTGGAGAAAAATTCATGTTTTCTTATGATGCCATTTTTACCACCTTTATATCCAAGTCTCTCGTTCACATTTCGCTCCAATAGCTAAAACAATTTTGGACCAAATTGCGTTAGAAGGTGCGCACGAAATTTAAATATCAAGCACATCCCACATTATCCCCTAACGTACCTGTACCATACACGAGACAGCGTTTTGCGATACCCATTTAGGGTAGTGAACTTTATCGCGACAAATTGAATCAAAAAGATCCTCTTCATCTTCACCGGTGAAAGGAGACTAAACATGTCAAGCAAAAATCAATGTGAAAATGGGCTGTAATAAGTTTCGTCACGTGGTATACTAGCAAACGTGACGGTAAAACAAACCTGGTGCCCACAGAATAAAAATATGTGTTTTCAATGAAAGCATTAGCAACAATTAGGATGGTGATGGGACAGATGGTGACCATTTTGCACAATATAGGCATTGGCAACCATTAGGATTGTGATGGGACAAATAATGAAAAGTTTTACACAATGAAGGCATTAGCAACCATTACGATGGTGATGGGACAAATGGTGACCATTTTTGCACAATGTAGGCATTGGCAACCATTACAATGGTGATGGGACAGATGGTGACCATTTTTACAAAATGAAGGCATTGGCAACCATCAGGATGGTGATGGGACAAATGGTGAACATTTTTACACAATGTAGGCATTGGCAACCATTACAATGGTGATGGGACAGATGGTGACCATTTTTGCACAATGAAGGCATTGGCAACCATTAGGATGGTGATGGGACAAATGGTGACCATTTTTGCACAATGAAGGCATTAGCAACCATTAGGATGGTGATGGGACAAATGGTGACCATTTTTGCACAATGTAGGCATTGGCAACCATTACAATGGTGATGGGACAGATGGTGACCATTTTTGCACAATGAAGGCATTGGCAACCATAAGGATGGTGATGGGACAGATGGTGAACATTTTTACACAATGACTAAAACGCGAGAAAAGCAAATTTTAACTAGTTTTTAAAAGAAACAAGGGGCTAACAAACCTGTCCAATCAACATTTCATACAATAATACACCAAGAGACCACCAATCTACTGAGGAATCGTATTTCAGTCCCTTAAGGATCTGAAACAATATTTTTTGCATGTGAAACATAATGAACATCTACCTAGAGTGGTAAGAGCGTAACTTTCAAAGTGAAAGGTTTGAACCCGAGAGAGTCAGTTACATATTTCTAGTATATCCTTCAGTTTAGTGAAATCCTGTAGGATTGTTTGTGTTGGTCATTGGTGTTGAGGGACAGTTCCACATCCATAACGGTTGTCATCTTCGGAGTCGAGCAAAACCAACGCCGACACCAACAGTCCTTCTCAGGCTTCATATACAAAAATGTAGAGTAACTTTTGGGTTAAAGACATCAGTTTATCTTTAGTATTGATCATGTTGACGACAATCTGAGGTTTTGCATGAGAAAACAACGCTACATGAAAATTATCTTCACGCAGACAATTTTATACGCCATAAAAAGAAACATACTTATTATACATTTTCTCTGGTCAACATCTAAGATGGTTTAAAAAGAAGACACAAAAATTACGCTCCGTTTTTCAATCCGTAGGGCTTTTGCAATAAGTTTCACGATGATTCTGGAATAATGTCGAACTATGAACAGATTTTTTGAGTCTTAAGATTACTATCGGTTTCGATCTACATGAAGTAATTCTTAAAGTTTCATCATTCTGCAGATCATCGTAAAGTCTTTAACAATTTAAAGAATGAAATTTTGACTCTGAAGATGACTACCGCTAAGGTTGTCGAAACGTCAGTCAACAACAACAAAAACAGTCCGTCTCAGGACTATACCAACCTGGACGATCATCATTTACAAACATATAATTTAAAGAATGGATGGAAAGATAAACACGGACCTATTGCTTTGCTTACAGATGCTTAAATAACATCTATCAAAAGATGACGTCGTTCTAGGGGGATGGTGGAGTAGTAAGGAGGGGGGGGGAGGGGGTAGATTCATACCTCAGGCGCTATATAATCAGGTGTACCACAGAAAGTGGAGGTCTTGTTACCATCCAATATTTTCTCCTTACACATGCCAAAATCAGCAATCTTTATATGACCCATAGCATCCATGAGGACGTTATCCAACTTTAAATCTCTTCAAAGCGCGGGAAAAAAGTTAAATTTAACGAATCGACGACACAAGAAGTGGAAACAATTAAGACAAAAATAAATAAAGAACAAATACCTATATATTATTCCTAAACTGTGCAGGAATTCCAGACCACAAACGATTTCGGCTGTGTAGAAACTAAAACAACACAAAAACATTAAATAATCAACTTCCTCTCGTATATGCTAACAGTTGGTCCCAATACGCACCAAGAGCGATAATCATTAAATTTGCCAGCAGACTGAATATGAAACATCAAATCACCACCGTTCACATATTCCATGACAAAAAACAAATGCTCCTGAGAAAAGAGATAGAGGGGGAATATTAAATTATAATTGTTTACAACAGAAAGATGGCGGATATTTTCAAGGATACTGTTGAATGATTTCGAGTTGGATAAAAGAATATCAAGGATTAAAAAGTAAAAAAAAAACTTTTCCATTCTATGTGAATATCCCTGCTCAGATTAAAACAGTATCTATCCTTGCATGGAATGGAAAACTTTCTGCAGAAAATTTGGCAAGTGTTTTGAAATAACACAACTGATTCACGATATTTTCTTTGAAATGAAATAAAGAATGTAAACAATCAATTCCGCTTACAAAAACACGTAAAACATTTGAAAGATGTGCGGATGCCCAACGGCAAAATATCTAACAAAACGACCACACGATACGACGGCAAGGGCTTTGATCATGAAAAATATTTGAAAATCACATAGTCAAAAATACCGAAATAACAGTACAGTACAGAGCATGCTCATTTTGCTAAAAAGCTCATCTCGAGTTTTATTATGGCTATCTTCAGACAAAACAACTGACATGTAAAAAATCATCTCCAGTAATCTTTGTGTCAGGCCTTATTGAAATTCAACCAATTCAAAAAACAGAAGCAACGGCCCAAAATCAATGAAGGTGCATGTATGCGAGTATACTGCATGTGTCAGTAGTCTTTGATCTTACCTTGGATTGAAATGAACAAATAATAGAAGTGAGAAATGGATGTCGACTAGCAATGCTCAGAACTCGTCTTTCGATCATTGTACATTCAACATCATCATCTTCTAACACAACGTCTTTCTTTAATGCTTTTATGGCATAAACCTGACCATTACTCTTCATCTCTGATAACAGAACCTAAACAGCCAGAAATTTTTGCGTTGTTATCAAATATATTTGACCTAAGTTTAGAATATGTTCAAAATACAGTGAAAGGTTGCACATCAAGCTTTGATAGCGCCGTTCATAGGATGTGACTTTTCTTGGCTGTCTTAAAATAGCTTGAACGCAAAAGCTACGATTTAAACTGGATAATCAATAAGATAAATCATTTCCTAGAAAAATACATAACCACATTTTTAATATACACGAAAACTCGCCATCCAGTTAACACCATTATCCTGGCCTCGTGCAAACAGAATAAACAGACTTACAAGTAATCACATCACAAGAGTCTATATTCAACATCATATCACTATTGACAAAGACATTAGACCGGAGTATGTACGTAAGATTTTAAGTTTCAGCATGAGGCGACTCCTCATAAAGACAAAAAACTGAAGTGTATAAGAACTTAAGTTTAAACTTTACATTACAATGAAAATGAGTGACACGAATAATGTATAAACGTAATGAAGTCAATTTTAGCCTGAGATCACTCTTCAGAAAGACACAAGACGGGAGCACACAAGAACTAAAGTTTCAATAAACTTATCACTCGCCCTGATGAAAACACAAAACTTAAGTAGAATAGGCACACGTTTCAACATCAAATTACTCCTTATGAACACACCAACAATAGATTTCCAAGGCAAGACTCGTCAGCCAAACTAACACAAAGTAAATAAATCATTAACAGACACCATCCTGGTTAGCTAAGGCGAAAAAGGATTTTTTGTGATTTTTGTATCGACAGACGTTTCAACCTTCGTAACAATGGCATAACCAGAGCAGAATTTCAGGCAAAATGTCTTATGAATAAAAATCTCGTCATTTTTTTTATATGTGATCATGTCTATTCATTTGCTTCCCCTAAGGAGTACTGAGGAGGCTTTGAGGAGACACCAAAAGATCATCTCTTATGGAAGTATAATAAAGCAGGCTTTAAATACCTTTCCAAAACTCCCTTTTCCGAGGACTTTGAGAAACGTAAAATCTTGCATGGTGTATTTCTTGATAGGCTTATTGATACTGACTGTGCGCGGTGGAGGTTTGGGTTCATCAGCTTTCCACATCACTTCATACTCATCGGCAATACGACCATATTTTTCTTCTAATTTTTCATCATTAAAACTAGCCATAGTCGGTGCTAATGACTCATTACTTGGTAATTTTGGAAGTTGGCTTAGTCTCCGCGCTTTATCTGCCTATGAAAATGTACAAAAAAATTCCTTGCACTTGCCATACAAAAATGTTTCTTCATTAACTCACTTAGAGCTAAAGAAACTAAGTTCCTTCGAACTCTCCTGGAAAAAACTGATGAAAACCGAACAATCCAACAAGCATGACAAAATCATCGTAAAAGAATTGCCACAAGTCTACTGCACCTACGTTAGCCAGGTCAAGAGGAAAAATTGCCACAAGTCTACTGCACCTACGTTAGCCAGGTCAAGAGGAAAAATTGCCACAAGTCTACTGCACCTACGTTAGCTAGGTCAAGTGGAAAAATTGCCACAAGTCTACTGCACCTACGTTAGCTAGGTCAAGTGGAAAAATTGCCACAAGTCTACTGCACCTACGTTAGCTAGGTCAAGTGGAAAAATTGCCACAAGTCTACTGCACCGTACGTTAGCTAGGGTCAAGAGGAAAAATTGCCACAAGTCTACTGCACCTACGTTAGCCAGGTCAAGTGGAAAAATTGCCACAAGTCTACTGCACCTACGTTAGCCAGGTCAAGTGGAAAAATTGCCACAAGTCTACTGCACCTACGTTAGCCAGGTCAAGAGGAAAAATTGCCACAAGTCTACTGCACCTACGTTAGCCAGGTCAAGAGGAAAAATTGCCACAAGTCTACTGCACCTACGTTAGCTAGGTCAAGTGGAAAAATTGCCACAAGTCTACTGCACCTACGTTAGCTAGGTCAAGTGGAAAAATTGCCACAAGTCTACTGCACCTACGTTAGCTTGGTCAAGAGGAAAAATTGCCACAAGTCTACTGCACCTACGTTAGCTAGGTCAAGAGGAAAAAGTGCCACAAGTCTACTGCACCTACGTTAGCTAGGTCAAGCGCTTCAGCAAATGCTTTCTGATTGATTCCACAAAGATTTGCAACATGTTTCTGACATTTATGATGAATATTCATTCCACACGCTAGAACAAAAAATATAATAATCTGAGATGAGATTTTAAACCATGAATGCAAGAATTTATTTAATCTGTTACCTTCACATTTCAAGCCTTGTCTAAAGAGACCGTACAACATGGAGCCACAGTGATCACAAAATGTTGGACTTAGATACGTAGTCACTTTAAATCTGTGTGGAATGTCAATTTTGAACCGTTCCTTTAGTTTCTAAAAATTTTCACAGTCAATTGTTCAGTTGAACTATTAGTAATTGGGATATTTTAAACTGTAAAAATCAATTACTGAATGGATTAATTGGACACAGGACATTGCGTAAAAGATTAATTACAAAGTCAACATGTAAGTAGACTAGTTACACACAGATCAATGCTTAAATAGATTTTGAAACATTAGTTAAACAAGTCAGTGTGTAAATAGATTAATTACACTCAGGCCAGTGTGTTAATACATTAATTAAACAAGTCAGTGTGTAAATAGATTAGTTACACTCAGGCCAGTGTGTTAATATGTGTAGATTAGTTACACTCAGGCTAGTGTGTTAATACATTAGTTAAACAAGTCAGTGTGTAAGTAGATTAGTTACACTCAGGCCAGTGTGTTAATACATTAGTTAAACAAGTCAGTGTGTAAATAGATTAGTTACACTCAGGCCAGTGTGTTAATACATTAGTTAAACAGGTCAGTGTGTAAATAGATTAGTTACACTCAGGCCAGTGTGTTAATACATTACTTAAACAAGTCAGTGTGTAAATAGATTAGTTACACTCAGGCCAGTGTGTTAATACATTACTTAAACAAGTCAGTGTGTAAATAGATTAGTTACACTCAGGCCAGTGTGTTAATACAATAGTTAAACAAGTCAGTGTGTAAATAGATTAGTTACACTCAGGCCAGTGTGTTAATACAATAGTTAAACAAGTCAGTGTGTAAATAGATTAATTACAAAATATCAATGCTTAGTCAGTGTATAAATAGATTTATTACACATAGGTCAATGTGTAAATAGACTAGTTACACTGTTTCCAGTGTGTAAATAGATTAGTTACACACAGGCCAGTGGGTAAATAGAATCACTAAAAAATCACTCACCATTGTTTCATTATTGTCTGTTGCACCAGGACATGTGCTTAAGATCTGATTGTGACATCGCTTGTGCACAACCATTGTACACACTAAAAAAGGAGTTTTTCTGAAGTTGAATTAGGGTCTACACAATCTACTAACAATCTTCCCTAATGTCATTTATTCACCTTGGCATTGATAACCTTGTTTGTTTAATCCCCTGCAAACAAACAAACAAACAAACAATCAGACAAGAATACACAGCTAAGTAAAAAAATTTCATATTTCTCACATACAACTAGGAGCTACTGCAGCCAATCTGCCACAAGTTTGACATTTATTACACTTAGCAAAACAACAAACAGAGCTACTATTACATCGCCTAAAAGGCCTTGCTACCTGGAGTAGCCTAAACCAACCAATTTACATATGCCTAGAGCAGTGTGTGAATTAAGGGTGTGCAATGTGCACACATCGTTTTTTCTCAACTAATTCGCACACTGGCCTAGAGTGACTCATCCACGCAGGCTGGGGATGACTCTTCTCAAGCTGTGCAGATGCAACAATAAAATGTGCTTCATATAACCTACACCACACTCATTCACAATAGGGCTCTCAGAAGAGTGTGAGAAAACATTTTGGCATTTTTTCCTCAGTTAGTGGAACATAATACCTCTTGGTGACAAACTTAAGACAAGTTTTAATGACTCACCATAAAAAATCACGACAAACAGAACAGAACACAAACTGTCGAAAAAATCTAGCCACAAATTTGTGCCCACGAACTTCATGAACTTTCTGTTTCCGAATGGCACCGCGTCTGCCAGTAAGACCGCTTTTATTGGCTGGCTCATCATAGCTTTTGTTTTGATCATCTGAATAATGTGGCAAAAGAATATGTTTATTTTTGTGTAAACAGTAACATTGTAACACAAAAGGATAAAGGAACAAAAGAAAACACATGGAAATTTCTAACATATCATGATATAGTTACACATGAGGATTAAAGGACACACGAGGATACACATTTACACATGGGGTTATGGCAACAAATGAAGATAGATTGTAGATATAAAAGCACACACGGTAACATGCAAACAACACATCAATGGATGGGGATCGCTGGGGATACATGGCAACATAAAAACACACACTAAACAATTGAGGATACACAGTCACATATGAGATTACACAAACACTGTGAGGACCCATAGGTACAAATGTGAACATACATTGACATGCAAGGATACATAGTTACGTAAAGTTCTCAGAACAAAAACAGTCAGCATTATAGCTCAGTATAAGCATGGATATTGTTCATCATTGAATAGGGAAAATATATTTGAATGTTCTTTATGCATCCATATTACAGATTGTTAGCAACAAGATCACTGTGGAACTACTATTTTCATAGCCATTGTTAAACTATGTTTATCCCATGTTTATCCCATGTTGAACTATGTTTATCCATGTTTATCCCATGTTTAACCAAAATTATCAAATGTTGAACTATGCTTATCCCATGTTGAACTATGTTTATTCCATGTTTATCCCATGTTGAACTATGTTTATCCATGTTTATCCCATGATGAACTATGTTTATCCATGTTTATCCCATGTTGAACTATGTTTATCCATGTTTATCCCATATGACATGATGAACTATGTTTATCCATGTTTATCCCATGTTGAACTATGTTTATCCATGTTTATCCCATGATGACATGATGAACTATGTTTATCCATGTTTATCCCATGTTGAACTATGTTTATCCCATGTTGAACTAAGTTTATCTTGTGATTAAGAATGATCATCCAATTTGGAACTAAGTTTATCCCATGTTTAACAATGATTATCTCGTGTTGAGCTATGTTTATTTCATGTTAACCATGTTTATCCTATGTTTACCCATATACTCCAAAGTTGAAGTGTCCAATCCTATGTTGTATTTGCTGCCTATGTTCATTAAGTTTTATTACCTAATTATTCATTCTTCATTTCTACTTAAATCCAAGATAAAGTTGCATCATATAATAAAAATTGACAAAAAGTGATTAAACTTCCATTGCAGTACCTGCAGCTTCGTCAAAGTGTCTAACTTGAACAAGAAGTCGCCATAGGGAGTGAGATCCAACTGTTAAATGACAAAAACATAAACTACTTTCACTTTACAAGGAAACATGTCCAATTTAATAACATATACTATCACGAACAAATATCAAGAGTATAATATAACAGGAAATAAATACTTTTGAATAGAAATTATCGTAATTGCAACGTTTAATAATTTGAGCATCTTTCTGAATGCCTAAAAATTTTGAACAGCTTCGTTTTAAAACTATAAATGAACACAAACAAGCAAATTTTGACGGTAAATTCAAATGACCACATCGTTTTCCTTTCCAAGAAATACGGTTCTACTTAAAACTCCAGAGTTTCAAACGGTTAGGCAGTAAACTATTCAAGAAATGAAAATAATAGTTATAATCTATTATGTTCAGGGTATAATAAATCCCACAAATCGCGTCTTTATTTGTAATATATGCCAGAAATATTCACTTCCGCTGCTTTCAGTTCACTAATTCGCGCGAAGATACAGGTATTGACAGGTAACTTACCCACAAACTGGAAAAGCAATCTTTCTTGCATTGATCGACCAAAAATTGTACACCAATTGTTGTTTCACCACGAAATACGTTCGGTTTTTCCATGACGACGACGGAAATCACTCGGCCAGGATAAAGATGCGTGTCAAAGCATTTATTCCATTCTGGGTATACTGTTCTCTTCTTTTGAACTAATTGGACACCTTGACCAGGCGTTTGCACTGCCTCTTTGATATGTATCGCGCAATACGGCTCGAATTTGCCGTTCGAATTCTTTTTCCATTCTTCAGCTTGCTGTACGTCGATAAGTTTCACACGAATAAAACCCATGCTTTAAAATGTTTTAAAAAACTACGAAGAAGTGCAAAGCATTGATCTACGACATCTTCCGCATTAATAATTGAGATAGGACTGATAGTGAGCAGTTGTAATTACACACCGGTTAGCCTTTAAATAACCTAAGTATAAAATAAGAAGATGAAGTAATGATTAAGACGGAATTTGAAAAGATAATACGAAATTGAACATATGAAGTGAAGCCCACGCACTACGCCCCACGCCTTATCCACGCGTGACAGCGCGTGACTTTCATAAAATGACATTTTATAGTGAAAATCGATGTTTGACCATGGCAACTTTGACTCAATGACCATAATAATGACAAATGAATTTGATCAGTTTCGATCTAAATTATATTGAAACTGTGAAAGTTAGCAAAGTAAAACGGATGTTACCATATTCAACTATGTATAATGACATCAATAGTTTCGAATAAATTTAACGAGAAAAATATATATTTATTATTACTTAGTAAGATTCAAATAAAATTGTTGCTTTTTCACACCCTTGTCAATTGCTGAATAAGCAAATTCTCATTTACATAAGACTAACCTAGTTCACCCCTATGATTCTGGCCATCAAAACATTTTTGCAATCCTAAAAAAAGAAAATCGTTAAAAACGTCTGCAAGCTATAATTTAAATCATCCCAAAAGTAGACAAATAAAAAAAAGTAAAAGTTGAGTACTCCACTCCTCTCTGACCGTCCTCAGTCGTCTTCAGTGATATGTTGCGCGAGAAGACAAGAGGTCTGGAACTAGGAAAGAATTACAATATTACAAAACATTTCGCCGAAGATAAAAATGCAAATTTCTCGTATTTACTAAACGGTCGATGGATAACCGCGATAGACTTGAGGCCATTCTTGAGCCTTTACATCACGATGAGGTTTTTTGATTTGTGATGATCAACACGCTGTTGGAATTATGACGAATTGCGCAAGTCGGACGTCTGTAGTTTTTGACAGAGAATATTGCGAAATACCGAAGTTGTACAAAAAGCGTACTTCTTGAATGACAATTTTGGAATGGCTTTTATGGATGATGCTCAATTTGTCATATCACAAATCCGACATTCGTGTGTGACTAGCGATGACACCGGTAAATTATTGCACTGCAAGTTTGAAAATACGTGTTATCAACACGAGTGTTTTTCTAACTCTTGAAATAAATGCAAACAAAAAAAGGATCTAATCTTATCTGTCAAACTTGACGACTTTCCGTCTGCAGCACATTTATAATAGATTATTGTTATTTGAGGTACAAAAGAATCAATAATCAAGCTGTTAAGTCTTCCAACAAATAATTAAAGGAATATACTTTTGCTGTATGAATGATTGGATTGATACTGATATGTTTTGCTAATTACATAAATCCTTAATATCCATTTAGTTCACAACTATAATGCAAAACTGCTTTACTCTTACGCTGTATTTTCCCTTTTTTGAAGGAATGAGTGAAATTGTCATTGTGAATGAAGAAACTGAGAACGAAAAGGTCCTACATCGACAGAAAATTCGGTTAGTCTCGCTTGCTTATCAGTTATCATTTGTTGAAATTTCAAGTAGTCATATCTCGTCTATTTCAAGACTCAAGTAGTTGTTTCTTTTTTATCTATAAAGTTTCATTATTATGTGATAAAAAATTTAAAGATATTATGTGAAACAAAATTTGCTAGTTGTATAATAGAGTTGTTTGAATCAAAGGAAAATGTATGAAGCTCAGATTTTGTTGCCCTTTTGATAAATATATACAAAACATGATTTTACTTTCTTCGGAAAAGCCTTTGTTATTTTTGAATTTGCGTTTTATTTTATGGATTATGTAGTTTGAATTTCAGAATTTTACCCTTTGAAATGATTGTTCACATTCATAGCACTATCCTTACTTTGAAAAAGCACTCTGAAGATTTCCACATTGTTTAAAAAATAGTCACTTGTATTTTACAGAGATCTAAGCGAATTTCCAAATTCATTTGATATTGATGTCAGCCCAATTGGATCAGGCCAAGAAAGTTCGACAAAAAAACCTTTAGAAGTAAAGACTGCAAAGTACAGCAAACGTTTCTCACTCATACATGGCGATCAAAGTGTTTATAATTTCATTGCATATGTTTATTAGAATCGAAGAGGAAAGAGTGATTATGGTTCCATGGAAAGACCCTGAAGTATTGCCAAGTGAGAGGGCTTTTTTGTTCAATAATTTTTACGCTAGTTGATGCAAACCAGAACCTTTTATCTCTGTTGTATGTAGATGAAGATCTGTTTCGCCTTTTTCCTAAAAAGAAAGTAAGTGATGGCGGCCAAACAAGAACTGATGGTAAATCAGTTTCCAAATTGTCATTTTTGGTGAAGAATTGTCATAACCAACCATGGAATCCTTTTGAAAACTACAGCAAATTTGATGGCGAGGTGACAATACACATCTGTACATGTTGATGACAAAAATTCAACAATGTGTCGACAAGACAATTATTAAAGCATGAACTCAATTGCAGGTTTACTCAAGAACAAATAAAGTACGGCTGTTTAAAATTTTCTTTCCATTGGTATGAACAAATTATCTGTTCCAAACTTTCATATAAGCCTTTGAAGGGCAGTTTTTTCAGAAATAAACTTTGTTGTTACAGGCATCGTCATCAAATGAAGAGCAGCCACCAGAAATGAACATCTATCTTATTGGTAACAATGCTTAAAAATGCCTTCCAAAGTTTTATGTTAGTATTCAAATCTTTCTTTGCAGTTGAGAATGCCTGTGTGCAAGATTTGATTGGTTTGATCATGTTCAAGTACACAGAAAAAAAAAGAGTACCAGAATTGAAGGTTTTTCTTGTTTTTATGAGATTAAGCAAAGAACGTATTACAAAATGTTTAAAAGCATTGCATCCAAAATTTTTTGATCTCTTCACCATAGGGAGTATTTAAGTTATCAATTATAGAGGTGAAAATGTATTATTTTCTGTTGACTGAGGAACAAAATGAGCAAAAAATGTTTTTTTACACATTCCTGAGAGCCCAATTGTGAGTCCAAGTGTGGCAGGTGGTGTAGGTTAAACCAAGCACATTTTGTTGTTACATCTGCACAGCTTGAAAAGAGCCCTACCCACCCAGATAGATCACTGTAGATAAATTTTGTGTTCAAGACTGTTTAGTTTAGGCTACTCTAAGGTGCAAAGGGGTTGCTGCAGCAGATTGGTTGCAGCAGGTCCAGTTGTGTGTGAGAATTGGTTTATGGAAGCAAGCAGTTCTAGGTTGAGAACTAAAAAAGTGGAAATGCAACAACGGCAGTTGAGGTCCATAACATTTGACAACCATGTTGAAGTTTTAACAAATACATGAAAACAAAAATGACTTTAGATAGATAAAAAACTTGAAGCATTTTTGAATTTGTTTCAGCAAATTGTCAGACCGTTTCAAATAGATGTTGAACACCAAAAAAGGGAGTTTTGAGTTTTAATCCCCAATAAATCCTGCAATGTACTACAATGATACCAAGACCATGAAGTTCTCTAGTCTTGATGATGAAATTTGTTATATTTGCAGAATGATGTGAATGCTTACTGTTTGTTAATTGCTGATGAAGTGGATGGTGAAGTTGATTTTGATCTACCAGGTATCCTTCAAGATCTGATAACAATATTATATATACGACTGTGGTAGTCAACTTCTGGTTATCAAAAATTCATCTTCACAAGACTTTAGTATGCTGACAATTCCCACACACAAACATCTGCACTTCAAGACTAAACAATACTTATTTTGATTCATTGTGGTAATATCTAGTTTTGTCATCAGCTAAATGTGAAATTCGCCATTTTCAATATGGATCAATGCTCTCGTTATTGACAGAACAAACGACTATCATGTTTCACATTGTTCTGTAAAAGGCAACATTGTTTTTTACTTCGTTTATTCTAAATTTCATTGATAGTTCCAAACAAAGAGAAACTGGATTTTTTTGGAATACTACCATCCGTTTTTAAATGTGATCTGTTTTTTTTTTACTTCTTTATTTATTTATTTAGCGTTGGATAAGAAGGAAATGATAAGTAAATTTGATTTCAAAGCGTTGGCGCTGTCGTATATCGAGGTCTCTATAACAATGTAAAATTTTAATACAAACGCTGTATCCACTGGGAAAAGTTTACGAAACTTTTACAAATTAGAGCAAATCAAGGACAAAAATATTTGTTTTTCCGAAAAGAAGGTTTCTGAAATT
The DNA here is from genome assembly GCF_021976095.1 of Xenia sp. Carnegie-2017. NCBI lineage: Eukaryota > Metazoa > Cnidaria > Anthozoa > Malacalcyonacea > Xeniidae > Xenia > Xenia sp. Carnegie-2017. The sequence continues at coordinate 1,111,069 of NW_025813447.1, read as the reverse complement.
TTTTTCCCAATGGGCGATGGCCTTTGAAGAACTGTTAACATAAATACGCCTATAGTCTCTGGTTTATCAAAACCTAAATGTCTTCCATTAAAATGTAGCGAAATGCATTTTTTTTATATAGCAAGAAGAAAAACCACCCGTTCCTAAAACGCCAGCTCGCTCTGAAATCATTGTTTATGTGTACGTAAGAGAAATTATACCCTGGCTGTAAAATCTTCTATGAAAATGACCGCCAAAAAATATCGTTAAGTTTATTCTGTTCAAAAAAGTTTGTTTCCTTTTTAATCATCACGCATTTTCCAACATAAATATCTCCGACTCAAATGAAATTTTATTTTGTTATTAACCTTAAAACAGTTCTTGTAGAACTATTGGGTTAGTGTTCTGCTTTTAAACAGTTCTTTTATGAACTACTACGATATTATTTTGAGCATTCACCATGGTGTTTGCTATTTTTAAGACAATTTTTAAATTTTATTTAGCTGCGAAGAAAGGAGGGGATCGTCGAAATTTTCAGTTAATTCGTGGGATACGAAGATGAAAGTTGTTCTTGAAAAAATGCTGAAGAAACGCGGGATCAAAAGAACGGGTATCTGAGAAATTTATTTCATTGGGAAATTTAAGGAAATTATAGTGGTCACTTTACGTATATATTCCAATGCAGGTCATGAATATGTTTTGGTTAGAAGTCACGATCCTTTGAACATTATTGATTTGGAAGATACTTTGGAAAATATGGAAACACTCGAGTTCATTATGATTAAAAAGACATCAATGCGTATGTTTGTGTTTGCTAGAAGGAGCAAAAGGTCCTTTTAATTATCACGGTTTTGAACTTTACGAATTTCTACACAGAAATGAGGAAGAATTCAGGTGATAAAAATGGAAAATTAACGCATGACGAAGCGGAGTATTTCACTTTACAACAATACAAGGTGATTGAAGTCTTGCCGTTATTGAATCGTGGTACTTCATTTAAATTTGTTTATTTTTGCAACAACCAGAAATATGCCTCCTGCTTAAGTTTGCTCTTGATAAATAAATATCTTGTTTGTACAACTGCGCGTACTCTTAAAATTCCAAGGTTTTTTATTTCAAGCTTCATCGCAACAGTTGTCTTTCAATTAGAAATTATTAATTCAAGTAAAGCAGACGATGTGTAATTAACATTTTACCTCAGAGTTCAATGGTCTTTCATCTTCCTTGTGTCCAACGTTTCTTTCGTAGGCTTTCAAAGTAACGATGCTTCAAGGATTTCTGCATGCAAAAAGCGAAGTTCAATTAGGTAAATAAGCAATCTTCCATGCTTTGCATATCTAAGCTGTAGATAATATAAGCATAAATAATTTTTGTCCTAGGTATTGATTCAAGAAATATTGAAATTACTCAGACAACGCAATCCAGTCAGCGACCTTTCTGGAATAGATCACCGCGCGCTGTAAGTACTCAACACTAGTTTCCAGGACTTTTGCAACACCGTAACTTACGACCCTCCCCGTGTAGATGAACATAGAGATGGATAATGTAGTACACTGCGAGATAACACGGAGGAATGGGAATCGTTGTACCTTTCGAATTATCTACTCAAATGAGAATCGGGATTTTAAAAACTACGAGTTTGAATGTAATTATGATGTTGGAGGTAAGTTTCCTGAGTCAGTTATATCTGCTTGTTACATTAATGTCACCTAAAGTTCCTAACATTGGGTGTTTTCAACGTATTTTAGGAGAAATTGTTCGTAAGATAGAAAATATTCTAGCCTCGTCACCGAAAAGTGAAAGTTGGAGGGAATTCCAGAGATTACGCGTTAGAAGATCAAGAAGAACATGACAAACTGCAACACGCTGGTCAAAACGCAGTAAGCTGTGTGAAAGATCTTTCAGCAAGCAACAGCGATCACGTGGTCCAACAATGTAGCTAAATAACGACATATGTTTAATATGGAATTCTACTTTTATGCAATGCTGTTGTTGATATTCAACGAACCTACTCAAAACACTTAAGTTGTGAATAGTTATTTAGAAATTATAATTTATGCCCTTAGTCATGTTGTTCAGTTTATATTCAAGATCCTTGACAAGAAAGGGGGAGGAGATGTTTCTAGTTTTTAAAATGCATCCCTGGTAGGTAGGTGTTCGTCCAAGTGTAACTGCATCTCTAACCTTTGTTTGTTCATTCCCCTTTGTAAACAGGTTTTCTTTTTTCCTTGAAAGCTTGCAATCCTTCGAGTCTATCTTTTGTTGGAATAACCTTTTAATTGTGAGCAATGAAATATACATGAAGCTTAGATTTCATTGTAAGAAACCTAAAATAAAATCACTAAACTTCATACCTGAGCATACAATGCTTCTTCAAATTGTAATCCAGATGTAAGGTCAACCTAAATTGTGAAATAATGCTTGTACTTGAATTTAAAAGAGTCATTGAAATGATGAAACCAAACTTTCACCTCCGTTCCTCTGTTCATTGCATTCTTCGCCATTGTTAAGGCAATAGGACCTTGGGGTAATATTGTCGATGCAATTTCCACAGCTTTGTCATAAACTTTATTGTCTTCCACTACGTAGTTTACCAATCCAATCTTTTCTGATTCTTCCCCATTTAGAATTTTAGCAGTAAATATTAACTCTTTAGCCTTGGACATTCCGACAAGTCTCGGAAGATGTTGAGTCCCACCTGGTATAAATTGTATAACTTAGGAATTTAGCAGATAACATGTGGTTAACATTGATGACGACTTACCAGCACCGGGAATGATAGCCAGTCTTGTTTCAACCAGACCCAATTTTGATGAACAACCTGCAATTCTCAAATCACAAGCCAAAGCAAACTCAAGCCCACCACCAAGTGCAACACCATCAATTGCTGCAATGGTTGGCACTGGTAAATGATACAACTCTGTCACCAAATTTCTTGCCATGGTAACAAATCGACCAACATCTTCCATTTTCATTTTTGCTCTCTCTTTAAGATCAGCACCAGCACAAAATGTTCCTGAAAATTGAGGGGAGTTAGTTGTGCTTAAGGGATCACACATTCAATTTCATTACCAGCAGGGTGGTTTAAACGCACCTGGCACATCACTTTTTACAATAAATACTCGAAGACTTTTGTCATACTTCACTGCATCCATGGCATTTTGAAGCTAACAAAAACAATATTATTATTGACTACAATACACACTCATGGTTGAAGACCGTCACAAAATATTGGAAATCGATTAACATTAGATATTCTGACCTGAATTAAGAAATCTCTGCTTATGGCATTCCTGCTGCTCGCTTTGTTCATAGAAAATACGGCAATACCTAAAGAATATCAATCAAAAGTTCTGTCATCGAAAACACGACGAGTCCGAACTCCGAAACACAATCACATTTTTTATTCACAAACCTTCTAAATCGCCAGTGAGCGTTTGGAAATTGTATTCCTCTTCACTCGAAGACAAACTTCGCACTTTATTAAAGATCAAGCGAGCGTCTCTCTCACGAAATAAAGAGCACCTTACTATACGTTTACAAACAGAAAACACACGGGCGGCCATCTTGGATTATACATTTCTCCAACTCATTCATCTCTAATTAAGACCATCCCGAGTCCAGTTGTCTAGAGGATCAAAAATTTTCAAATTTTATGATGTTGCAACTCCCCTTCAAAAAAGTTGAAACCGTGCATAAGCCTTTGTAAAACAACCTCTTCGAATTCTGGCAGAATGACTAGTTTCAACTTAGTCTCTTATCAATTGACGACTTTTTGAATGCACTGCTATGAAAGGGAAAAAAGGTAGAGATAAAGGTAGACATAGTGATAGACATAAAGGTAGACATAGAGGTAGACATAATGGTAGACATAAAAGTAGACATACACGTAGACATAGAGATAGCGACCAAGGTGGGCACAAAAAGTAGACAAAAAACGTTGAAGACGCCACCTACAAAATCAGGACTATTTCAAATGACGTCTAAATTTAGTCCTAACCTCCTTTTAATCCTCCTCCCAATTCCTCACCCCTTTCTACTCCACCTCCCAAGTCCTCATCTCTTTCTACTCCTCCTCCTAAGTCCTAACCTCCTTCTACTCCTCCTAAGCCCTCATCTCTTTCTACTCGTCCTCCCTACCCCTTACCTCCTACACCTCTTCCCAAGTCCTCACCTCTTTCTACTCCTCCTCCCCAAAAGCATCAATTCGATCATCAATGAACGAACATGAAGGAACCAATCTACGGACATACACCTTTGTCTTTAGCCCGCACTCTGTGTTGTCCTCTTAAATCGAAATAACGATTTTTTACTTATTAATTGTGGGATTAATTTGCGGATCAATTTTGGGATGTATTGAAAAAATGCACAAGGATTAGAAGCAATTTGCACAAAGCTATAATGCCATGGAACTAGCCTTCTGTTTACACAAACGGGAAAAACTTGTCAACGAATTGTTTGAACAGACTTAAGTGATCAATTTTTTCATGCCAAAATTTGTAATTATAATCATCGAAAGGAATCGAATTTACATGAAAACAATCGCGTTCTTGCATGATCAGAAGGATTAAGGACGATTATGATTCACACCAGGAGTTATCTGCAATGAAAGGTATTTTCGTTTTTCATTAACTGGGCTTTGTTGCTAAGAACTTGAAAACACGTTTCCACAAAGAATTTGTATTTCTTGGTAAGCTGCGATCAACAACAAGAAATAAAAACAATAACATGAAGGTCATTACGAAAATAATTGAGTAAGAGAAGCGATGAAGAGATGGGTATCTTGGCATAGAAACAATATCACAAATTGAAATTGTACGAAAATCAATGTAAAAGAGAGTATTTTTCACAATAAACTAGGGACATGAAAAGGTCGCAAATTCTTGAGACGCCGTACAAACTAAAAGATGTGTGTCCAACACATAAAATGAAATCACCCAAAGACTTATTGAGAAGAATACAAAAAAGGATAGAACTGACTGAGAAAAAAGCTGTAGAGTCTTCAGACGAGAACGCTAAAGTCACGAACAAGCATGGTTTGAATTTGGTCAGGAAAGAAAGCATACAATCAGTGACGAATAGGGAAGCAGATAATAGGCAATGGATTTCCAAGTTTCGATATAGATATAAATGCGAACACGTAAGAAATGAAAGTTATGACAAGACTTCAGACTCATGGTTGACATCATCGTACTTCATGGGTCAGATTGCTCAAAGGATAAAATATGATAACATAACAAACACAAAATATTATAACAAAATATAATATTTCCTATCAAATTGTTAAACATTATGATGTAAGACAGTTTTAGAATGCTGATTATATTTTATGATTCGCTGAAAATCATGCAGGTGTTAGTGTTTTAATTTAAAAGACACTGTATAGCAATTTTTCACAACAGGTGCTTTGCAGGTCTTTCTGCTGAAGACTTGCGGCAGTTTTTTGAAAACATTCTTCACTGATCCGTAAATTATAATGAGATAACTGATATTTTGGAAAGGAAAAAGTTAGATTAATGACGATGGGTTGCATTAAAAAATGATAACATATATATTTGCAAAATTTCATAACGACAAATCATACTATTACATAATGGAGTGACTAGGGCCACGGAGACAAGTACAACGTTAGAACTTACGACGCCTAGTATTTCTTACAAAAGAGTTTCAAAAAAAAATGTATTAGGCGAATAAGGATGAAATCGGAAGTAGTTCAATTTTTTACAAATATTTTAGGAGAGATTTCGAAAAATATTTCAAACAGCAGAGTAACATCACCTAATTTGTAAACAAATTTTGTAATTGTGAAATACCACGATCCTCATTGCTTCCTTTAAGTTTCAAGCCAATCCGAATCCTTCCGGGCATTCGTGGATTGTCTTCAGCAGAACAGCACGCAGTTTGTCGTATGTTTCGTAAGGTGGTAAATCCAATTGATTGAAGCTAAACGATAATAAAAAGAAAATCAAAGTACGACTTCAGCTAAACGTAGAGTGAACTTTGAAGGAATCTCACATAAAGTCGATAAATTCATGTGAAATATGAAACCTTCACGCAACGAAGAGAGAAAGGATACTTCACGTTAAACACAATACAAATTTAAATGTATGTAACGAGTATGCAGTAATGGGGAAAAACGGACAATCAATCTCAAGCGTGTTTGTCGAAACGTACCATGTATGAGCAGCAGGAAGCCTGTCTGTAGAGCGATCATCTCGGTGAATCTGAAACTTCTGAAGGCCATTCATTCCTTCAAGCGCAGCAAAACCTTGTAGAGGAACTTTAGATGTTCCTGTCACAAACTGAAGGAATTTCGCCCTTTCTGCTTGATCGAATGATCGTAAAGCACGCCAAAGCCATTGAATCTAAAAAAATATACGTCGCAAAGCTAAGTGTAAGATGAGCACTGGTTCATAGAACTTTTTTACTGACTTTGAGACACAAGATATGCATCAAATAACAGAGACATAAATAAGTTACAGGAAGACAGGAGAGCTTCTTCATGAAGAAAAAACAATAGACGATAGAAAAAGAGAAGGTGATTGAGGGCAGGCAAATATTCAAGTGAAGGTCATAGATACTTTTGTTAGGAAGTGATGGAGTTGTTGAAATGTGGAGAAATTTTCTAGCTAGGATAAGCTTCAAAGAAATATTGACTTACTTGTAGTGAATTCTCGTTATATTTATGATATTCAGTGTTCGCCTTCAGATCATCGAGATCTATCGTAGGTAGCCCTGATATAAGTAACTCCAGTTCTTGCTCATCAAATATTGAGATCAATCTTTTGGGAATGATTTCGTAAAATCCTTCCAGGAAGCTCTCGATCTGTTTGCGTATGGAGCCGGTCATTCTTTCTTGACAGATAAGTTTAACATACTCCTTCTTGTTGTCCTCGTTAACAGGAATATTACGACCATTTGCTTTAAGATCACGTACTTCGGACACACCAAATTCCTCGATCTGCAGAAAAAAAAATGTAGAAAAATGAATATGGATTTATTGTATTGAAAACGAGGCAACTTGATTGGACCAGAGCCATGATGTATAAAAGTACAAAACCACAGAATGACGTCACACGAGTTAACTGTATTGAGGGTACATTTTTAAAGAAAAAGATTACATTTTGTTATTGTCTGTTCAGTTTTAGATCACAGTAAGAGGTCATAGCGGCGAGAACAAACAGTGACAAAATGTAAAAATATATAGCATATGGCTTCTAGGAAGGAAAGCGGAACAGTAATGGAGCGATGTTTATGATTGAGCGAAATGGGTGAAAATAAATGTGTATTTACGTCAGTGCTGAACGTCAATTCAACTCCAATCTCATCAATGTCGTGCTCAAGGAGATACACCAAGCCTTGATAAAAACTGTAATCTTCAGCTTCCATATCGGAGACCTTGACAGGAATGCCCAAGATGTGTTTGTAGAAAGAGCGAGTGAAATATGCATCGAGCAATTTGTTATCATAAATTGCCTTTGCTACAACACGACCTACGAAACAAAGAATATTCATATTAAAATCAAACACTTTTGGCAAAGTAACGAAACCGGACGCTACTTTAAAACCAAAAAGAAAATTTCTATGAAGCTAGTGTACAAGATATAGACACGACACCAAAATAAATAAACCATTTACTGAATTCTTAGCAAAATCATCACAAAGCAAGTTTTTTTAAGGGGAAGAAACACTGCACACTGAAATGTAAAACGTCGTCAATTAGGAGCAAAAGTCAGTGGAAAAACAATCAAGATACACTTACCAACAAACTTGAAATAACTTAAATGGTTTGAGTTACAATGCGAACTGGGATTCGGTAGGTACGTAACACGATCACCAGGAGAGATTCGAAACAATGCGTAGTTAGGATTAAACATCTCACGTGACATAATCATGTACCATTCTCGAAGTAAACCACCAGCATCTTGTCCTTCTTCCCCTTCAAATACAACGTACAATCTCGACTTCAGTTCTTCGGGAGATCTTCGGTGCAGTTCGCGATAAGAGTCTTCAAACACGTGCTCTCGTCGAACATGGATTGACAAATCATCGCGTCGCATTGAGGCGCCTTCGTTTAACCGTTCAAGTTCGTGTCGGAAGTAACGGCGTTTCACGTCAAAATCAAGAAATCTCGTGTGATTAACAAGCACGGCAAAAGGACCATCAGCCAAATGGGTTGTCGACTGTCGTAATATATGATTGAGAACTGTCTGGTGCATTTCTGAAATTAATTTTAACATATATAAAGATTATTGAAATCTTTATTGAGTAGGAGAAAAATGCTTTTCTTGGTTCTTGGGTTCTTCAAAAGTTATTATCAACATCGTCCAAAGTCTTTACCTGCAAATCGCAAGAACATCTGTTGATCCTCGGGCAGATCCGCAGGGATGGACGACTGTACTACGGGATTTAGTGAACCACCCGGAGAATTGGGTCCAGGTGATGCTGGCATATCGTCAATACTTCGTATAGGTGCCAACCGTGCCACTTCGTTTGGTAGGCCACGTGATTGCTGCGTGTTATTTGATTGTTTGCCTTCCTTCTCGGTACCGTGGACAAGGAAAAAAGCCTCGACTGCCGGTTGAAGCACCAAAACGGCATTGCGATCTGAGGTTCGAGCCAATTCAGTCAAGCAGTCACTCAATGTTTGCCATAGTTCCCCAAGAGACAGTTGACCACTTAACCGTGGTATTAACTCGTCGACACTGCACTCTAACATAACAAAATTGAGATGTGAGCATTTTGTTAAAAAAAAACACTCGCGAGAAATTGACTTTACAAACTAAGATTCCAACACAGAGTTGAAAAAAAACTACCCCAGTCTAGATACATAAAAACGCAGAAAATAGCTTGAGAATAGACGTGGAAATACCTTTAGATGATCCTGCATGATCTTTTTCACTTTCACGAGTCTCGTTGTTTGCTGAAACATTTGACTTGCTCGATTCTTTATCGTCTACATGGAAAAAATTAAGAAAATTCAACACAATGCAATGAATAGTTTGTCCGCTTATTCTAATCACGTATCCAATCTTCAGCCATGTCAGACCGCTTCAATTTTAACAAGAACAAAACATATACAACATAGTAACAAGACCTTTAACTTTTTTCTTTTTCTCTTCTTCTTTCTTGGCGGCAATGGCTGCTTTTCTAGCTGCAACGCGCAACTGCAAAACAACACGAAGAGCTCGAAGGAAGAGATTTTGACTGCACGTCTTATCCGTGAACAAAGCCATGGAGGGCAGATGAAGATCGTATGTAAGTGACCGGATGTGACGTTGTTGCCCTTGACCTTGATTACGTCGTCGATTTCCTCTCAAACCAGACACCATGCCACCTCGTTTCATTGGTGTACATTCGAACAGCGGCAGGAAAGTAGGCGTTGTTTGATCTATTCATTCGTTGAAAAGCCAACATCTGTTCCAGTGGTTCTTTATTCGTTCTTTCATTTGGTACAACTGTATCGTGCGTCGCGTTATATTCGCGCAATTCATCCAATAACGTAGAAATATTGCCTTGTAACAAATTACCAAGTTCAGTAACACCATACAATAACAAGGAGAGAACAGTGACACGTGTTATGTCGTCCAACCTAGATACCTGAAAACGTGATGTAAGCACAGGTTTAATGTCGACCTGAACAACAGTCCCACTGAAACTACATCAGTGTATCTTGACTTGAAGAAATGAGTTATGCTGCAAAGACGTGCATTTAAAAATAGAGAGTAATTTACAAGTGTGAGGAGAAGTGGGATGAACTGCGCACAAAATTCCAAGCCTTGACTATGGAGAATGCAGAAGGGAATGTTCGAATTTCATTGGAAAGTATCTATGTAGTAAGTAATTAAATAACAACAATTGTGGCCGTATCATTCAATTCCCAACGAATGACATTCAGACATCCACAAGTCCAACAATAGATACCCCACTAAGGACCCACAACATACACCAAGAAATCTGACACAAGATACCCCACTAAGGACCCACAACATACACCAAGAAATCTGACACAAGATACCCCACTAAGGACCAATAACATACACCAACAAATCTGACACAAGATACCCCACTAAGGACCAACAACATACACCAAGAAATCTGACACAAGATACCCCACTAAGGACCCACAACATACACCAACAAATCTGACCCAAGATACCCAGTAAGGACCCACCTCATACACCAACAAATCTGACCCAAGATACCCACTAACGACACAACATAGACACACAAGTCTGACACAAGATACCCAATAAAGATAAACCATACATCACACCACGATAAAACCTAGTATGACACATGGCACCCACTAAGGATCCACCACATACACCAACAAGTCTGACTCAAGATACCCACTAAGCACACCCCATACACCCAAAAAAGTCTGACATAAGATATTCAATAAGGACCCACCATGCACCGATGCACACCTACTCCAATCTAGAACATTGACGTTTCCGAAAAAAATTTCTATATCCTTAATTTTCCATGTTAGGTAAAGCTGTTTAACAACTCAATCTCACCTGAAGAAGAACAGTTGTAACGTCGTCCAATCCTTCATCGGAACACGAACCAGTGGTGAGCACATCAACAGCTAACCTCAACTGTGTTGTAGTTATGGCAGCCGACTCCGTGTTATTAGACGCTGATGACGTCAATGAGTGGACTTCGACATCCATAGGTTCACTCCCAATCTCCTCTGCTACCAAAAGACTTGAAGAACCACTGCAGTCACCTATACCAGAATCAATAGGAGGAGGAGGATATGTCTCGAGAATTGTGGTAGCTCCAGACTCCGGAAGTCGAACTAAAATATTTCTACCCGCTGATTGGTTAGTTTGCGAGGAAACGCCAACAGCGTTGCTTCGCAACGACCTCGCATGGTCAGATCCATCAGGTAACGAAGCAGATACAATAGAAAGCAGCCGCAACAATACATCCATTAAATTAACGTTCTTTCGTATGACAGGGTGAGAAAGTAAGTTCATAAGATAAGCAAGAGGTGACGCATTGGAATCACCTTTCGCAATATTTCCTCCAGATGAAATGGTTCTTGTCAACATTTTACCCTTTTTCCCGCCATAATTACCGTCGAGTCGTAATAAGGCATTCCAAAATTCGGATTCATTATATCCACTCGTTGTAGGACGCTCATCTTTCGTATCAGCTTCGGAACAACTCGTGACTTGCCGTGGAGCAAAACTGGCGGGAAAGTGTTTTGCCAATGCAGTCAAAGCATCGAGAACATGTTTACAAACAAATAAGGAAGCTTGTTCGTTTATGCTAACACTACATGCAGATTTTCCCGTTTTTTGAACGTTAAAAACACGCGCTCTGCATCCCAAAGCGGCGTCAACGCTCATATTCAGCCACGAAGATGTGTTCGGAATCGTATCGGATGCCACTCGTGATGACTTGCCTAGTTGATCATCAAGCGCTTTAGAATGAGTATCGGGTTTTTTCCCAGTACCTTTGCCCCGAGCAATGGATGCTGTAACTGGGGCACAACTCCCATCGGGATTTTGTCCACTAGTCCTTCGTAACACGGAAATAAGTGATTGTATAACCCAAAGTCTAGTATCTTCGTGATAACAAATGTTTCTCAACACTTTCAATAAGCGATTGCTATTGATGCGAGGTTCTTCAATAAAAAGTAAGATCAACAAACATACTAGAGCATCGCTATCAAGAACCTGTCGTCCAGTTATGGCGTTTTTCTTCTCCTTGTTCTGATTAGCCGTGTTTGAAAAACCGGGACAGCGTCCCCATGCACTAGACGGAGGAATGAAACGGGAAAACTGGAAACTACCGCCACGACCGACACGACCAACACGACGTGGAATACGCGAGCGACGAAATAAAGCTGATATTGCAGAAGCAGCCTCGTTGTCCGAGCCGAAAGCAAACCTTTCCTGCATAAGGCGGGCTTGACGTGATTCAAACTCCCTACGCAATGACTGCGCCTGCGTGGAAAGATCTTCGGGCAAAACACCAAGTTGTGAGTCATCCATGTCTGCGAGGATCTGTTGACGTAATGCTTGAGGGAGATTACGTAAGAAGGTACCTGGATCAAGAGGTTCTTCCGGTGGCGTACTGCGCACGCGCTGTCGTTCTCGCTCTAAACGCTGTTGTTGAAGAACCTGCGACAAAGAATGCACAGACAATAATTAAATAATGAACTCGAGGATCAGGATTTAAGTAAACTTTGGTGACGATCAATAATCCAAAATAAGAAATATTCTTTTCTGCTTACCTCATCTTGTACTTCAGGTGGAAGAGCAGCAAGAAACTCTGGGCTGACATTAAAAGTAGAGCTATTCTCTCCTCCATCAGAGGTAGAGGGTCCACTTGATGACGCAGTGGTGCTCGTATTGCGTCGTAAAGCGAGCTGTTCAGCTAACACCTCACGGCGTATGGCCTCAGGAAGAGCTTCAAGAAATGAAGGATCCACACCTTCAGGTATTTGTACTCCATCAATCATAGAAGGAGGATTAGTTGAAGTGCTTGCATTATTACTACCGTCGCTGTTGTTATGTTCTTGTGTCCTTGTATTGAAGAGAGTAAGATTTTCTGTCAATTCATGACCCGGTCAGTAGGTTGACTTTCTGATGTCGACATATTGTCGTTTGGAAATGCTAAAAGAAAAAGAAAAGATTTTTGCATGCGTTTCATGAACTATCTTTTTACTCTTACTTTTTACTCTATAAAGAACAAGTTTTTTTTACTTGTTTTTCATTACAGTTTTAAAATACTTTATGAGAGATCTTGGCTTTTTAAAATATACAGTCAGACACAATTATTTACCTGTTCGTGACGCGTCATCACCAGTCGTATCCATGAGCTGATCCTCATTCGGAGATCTTGGTGTTGGGGCTAGATTCGGATCAGAAAGATCGGGTGTTTCCGTCAAGGGACGTTCAGGGGCACCAGGACATTCTTGAACGGGAGTTTCGATCTGAGGAGTAACAAATATCGTCGCAGTAGATGAAATGTTAGATGTGACTTCAGGAGGATTAATGAAGAGGTTTGCATCAAGTGTCACATTATCTTCTGCCCGTGCTTCCATTTGCACTTCAGGATGTGCTCGTGCTTCCATTTGCACTTCAGGATCTGCTCGTGCTTCCATTAGCACTTCAGGATCTGCTCGTGCTTCCATTAGCACTTCAGGATTTGCTCCTGCTTCCATTTGAACTTCAGGATTCGCACCTGCTTCCATTTGAACTTCGGGATTCGCAGGAGTATTAATGTTGGTGACACTTTGGGAAGGCTCAAACGACGGCACACTGCTCGATGCGGATGAAGCATTATTACTAACTTCAATGCTCATTTCCGATGACTGCTCAAGAGGTGGAGTGATAATCACGCGTTCAATATTCGTTTCTGACTCAGAGTTATCGACATCAGTTGTCACAGTCAATGGAATGGCCTGGGTATCACTGGAGACAGCATTTTCAAGGTTTGATTCTGTCGATACGCTCTCTAAATTAATGCAAAATATATTTCAGTACGAGGAGATCTTCTGACAAACAAGTAAAATTAAGCATAAAAAAGCTTCACAATTCGCCATATAATTCAATAAAATAGAGCAACACAAACGTACATAGAAAAAATAAAAACATTCATCAGTGACAACACATTCATAAAGATACATATCGAAATAATTATTGACACAGAATAATCGAAATAAGCGAGTGGCACTCAGCACTAATATTATAATCCTTATTTATTCCTTATTAATCCTTATTTAATCCTTATTAAGATACACAAACCTGAAGCTTCTGTATATACATGACCTTCCTCTTCGCGGCCTGATACAGATGTACCAGGTTCAGATGATGTTGCTCGACCTGCATTGGTTCACTACTACTTGAAGTAGATGGGGCTGACGTGTCTGAAGGCTCAGGCACTGCCTCCTTCGGTGCATTTTCATCTTAAGAATGCAAAGAATGAGAAGAGATTTACAGTTTGAAATAAAGATGAAGACCAAACGTCAAAGATTACTAAATGAGAAAAGATTTACAGTTTGAAATAAAAATGAAGACCAAACCTCAAAGTTAACTAAATGAGAAGAGATTTACAGTTTGAAATAAAGATGAAGACCAAACGTCAAAGTTAACTAAATGAGAAGAGATTTACAGTTATAAATAAAGATGAAGACCAAACGTCAAAGTTAACTAAATGAGAAGAGATTTACAGTTTGAAATAAAGATGAAGACCAAACGTCAAAGTTAACTAAACGAGAAGAGATTTACAGTTTGAAATAAAAGATGAAGACCAAACGTCAAAGTTAACTAAACGAGAAGAGATATACAGTTTGAAATAAAGATGAAGACCAAACGTCAAAGTTAACTAAACGAGAAGAGATTTACAGTTGGAAATAAAGATGAAGACCAAACGTCAAAGTTAACTAAATGAGAAGAGATTTACAGTTGGAAATAAAGATGAAGACCAAACTAAACGCTAACCTTTCGATTTTTCTTTTTTCGCTTCTTCTTCCGCTTGTTTCTTCGTCTCTTCCTCTTTTTTCTTCTTTCTTTCAGCTTCACGAACGGTGTTTATTTGAGCGTCTAAATCTCGCTCGAGTGTTGGCAAAACTTTCTTTTTCACACCGGCAACACAGTGAAACACACTCCCACCATCCAGTATCTGACTTTCCTGTAGCCAAAGGTTTAAGGGGGACGAAACATCCGATAAAGTATTCGTCGTTGTTAGACCTAAACAAAAATGATAAATAAAACTTATTTCAAAAAAGTCTGACAGAATCAAATAAAAATTTGTCACATTCATTGTCAAATTCACCTCATATATCACAATAAAAATTTTAATAACCTGCGAGTATAGTAAATGTTTATAACTGAGAACTCAAAATATCCTTCCATATCCATACTAATACTTCTATCATGGACAATGTTTGTAGCCGAGAAATCAAAATATCCTCCCATATCCATACTAATACTTCTATCATGGACAATGTTTGTAGGCGAGAAATCAAAATATCCTCCCACATCCATACTAATACTTCTATCATGGACAATGTTTGTAGCCGAGAAATCAAAATATCCTCCCATATCCATACTAATACTTCTATCATGGACAATGTTTGTAGCGAGAAATCAAAATATCCTCCCATATCCATACTAATACTTCTATCATGGACAACGTTTGTAGCCGAGAAATCAAAATATCCTCCCATATCCATACTAATACTTCTATCATGGACAATGTTTGTAGCCGAGAAATCAAAATATCCTCCCATATCCATATCCATACTTCTATCACCCCCTCAATGATCACTTCAAATCCTTACTTTATCCAAAGAAGGAGTTACCACAGAGAAAACAAAATCTAACGATAGTAATTCCTACGTACCATCAGCCAAATCAAAGATGCTAGCGAGATCTTCATCATCCAAGTTCCTATGTCCTGCTCTTGTTATCAAACGAATATCATCATCAAGAAGATGGCGATTAAAACGCGAAATATCTGAAGATTAGACGAATAAACACCCACTTTACTCTCAATACAAATGAACACTTGATAGAGAGAATATTATAATGAAACACAGAACAAGAGAAACTTCGTGAATAATCACTATTTTTAAATTTTTCTTCTAAACCTTTCGACAATTGATGTATGTCATTATAAGTCGTATACTGAAACATTTAGAACTACACCTACCTTGCGGGTGCGCATAATGAACATGGACACGAGTCATGTGACTATGTCGACTGCGATCACCACGAACTACGTGAACACGTGGTAAACGCGAGCTTCCCGCCTGACTGCTGCTAGGTCGCTCTCTTGATTGTTGCCGCCTCAATAAAGGATGTTCCATAGTGACGTCAGATGACGAAGGTATGCTATTGGACGAAATGCCAGAACGAAGTCCCGCAAAAAGACCACTACGAAAACCAGGCGCCGAAAAAATGCCGGGACGTGTGTGTTCTCGTACAAAACGACTTATTGACCCTATAAAAACAATAAAGGCAATAAGTTAATCTCAAGAAAGAATAATAGCAGAGAAAATTGTTCTTGTAACTGCGCGGTCAACTCGTCATAGTCTTGCCAAGTGGCTTAGAAGTCAACTATAACACTACAAGGGCAGTGTACTGCAAAATTTCACACGACTTTTGCCTTTTTGACTTAAGCCAACCTTAAACAAGTTTTATATATTTTGAAGTAGTTCAATATCTTTCACAATAGAACACTTTCATTGACTGTTTCTCGTGTATCACGAGCAAACCATCCATGGGCTTCATGGCAAACAAGGATTATCTGCTTTCCTTGTATCGTGTTCAAATAAATAATCGAGTCCAAGACTTTAAATTTTCACAATGATAACATTTAAAAAAGCCAAGCCATTCGTATCGTCTATAATGAACCCTTTTTTCAACCCTTATGTTTTGAAATTATATATTTTGTTTTGGATAGAAAACTGACATAAATTTATTAAACTATTAGCTTATCAACTGCACACTTGCAATGTATATAATTGCAGAGAAAAGCGTCATAACTATCGTGAAATTAAATCTAGCAATTTGTGGCGGCCAATTCACTTTCATTTTCATTTTCATTTGAGAGTAGAATTTTCAAGTTTACTAGTTTAAACACTTTGTCGAGGCAACTCAATGATTTTGTCAAACATGTCTGAAGGAAACAAGACAATAACAAAGCTAGATTACATAAAATATACATCATAAAATGCTCAATACGCAGACGATTAAAACCTGAAAGCATACCTATGCACCCGACCCCAAAAAAGTTAATCCAGTCTCACATCCAAAAAGCAAACACGCCATCAATAAAACATAACGAATGCATACCTTGTCTAGGCTCGTCTAATGGAAGAAAGAGAAAATCGTTGACAATTCCTGAAGCACCATGAACACTTGGTATTTGTTCTGCAAACTCTGATGTTTCATTTCCCTCAATTTCACTGTTTTCTTCATCATCGTCGTCCTCTTCGTCTAAAATCATAAAGTAATAACAATAAATCGTTTGCGCTGATTAGTCTGTAGATCAATTTGCATTGGCTTGTGTAAACTAATCTGAGCTCAATCATGCGCTGATTAGTCTGTAGATCAATTTGCATTGGCTTGTGTAAACCAATCTGAGCTCAATCATGCGCTGATTAGTCTGTAGATGAGTTTGCATTGGCTTGTGTAAACCAATCTGAGCTCAACCAATAACACGAGTGAAAGAGAATTTGGAAATATAGATTAGATTAGAGAAATATCAAAATCTTTATTTTAAATCTATCTGTTTCGCATTACTGTAGTTGTATAAAAGAAATAAATGATGTTTCGCGTGTTTGCACTGGCTTATGCAAACCTTGGATACGTTTGTGAGAGCCCGCGAGCAGGTGTAAGTCCTCGGTATCGGGCTTGCACCATGACTTGCACTGATCTTCTCTCGAGGTTTCCCTAAGGTCTACTCCGTTTGCATAAGGCAGTGCAAAGATAGAGAGGACGTTCATTTATTTCAAAGAAACATGAATTCATTACCTTCGTCATCTTCGTCTTCATCATCATCATCATCCTGATGTTCATCTTCCTCTTCATCTTCTAACATGATGACTCCATTATAACCAACAACAGCATTATCACCTCCTTCGTCGTTATTTCCCACCTCGTCTTCTTCCTCCACTTCGATTTCTTCATCTTCACCTAAAAACATCAAAGGAAAATAATTCACTTTCACTTCTCAACAACTTCAAATTCTTGGGCATACCATCGGATCTGTGATCCCCTTCGTCATCGTCATCATCTTCGTCATCATCGTCATCGTCATCATCTTCGTCATCTTCATCGTCATTATCCTCACCTATCCTACTGTTATCATCATTACCTTCTTGATTGTCGTTGCCGGCCTCACGATGTATCTCTATGACAAGCGCATCTATGAATAGAGAAACAGTTATACCATACTTCAGTGTTATGGCGGTTATCTGAAACTTCCTGATAGACGTAGTTCCAGTGATTTATGGCTGTTCTGTATTTATGATGAAATAAGTTCAGTACTCAAATTCACGAGCTACATTATAATGTACATGCACACAGTCTGAATGAATAATGACTGTTCAGTACTCATATTCACGAGCTACATTATAATGTACATGTATACAGTCTGAATGAATAATGACTGTTCTGTGTTCATATTCACGAGCTACATTATAATGTACATGCACACAGTCTGAATGAATGATGACTGTTCTGTGTTCATATTCACGAGCTACATTATAATGTACATGCACACAGTCTGAATGAATGATGACTGTTCAGTACTCATATTCACGAGCTACATTATAATGTACATGCACACAGTCTGAATGAATAATGACTGTTCTGTACTCATATTCACGTTAATGTGTCTGAATGAATAATGACTGTTCTGTACTCATATTCACGAGCTACATTATAATGTACATGTACACAGTCTGAACGAATAATGACTGTTCTGTACTCATATTCACGAGCTACATTATAATGTACAAACGAATAATGACTGTTCACTCATATTCACGAGCTACATTATAATGTACATGTACAGTCTGAATGAATAATGACTGTTTTGTGTTCATATTCACGAGCTACATTATAATGTACATGTATACAGTCTGAATGAATAATGACTGTTCTGTACTCATATTCACGAGCTACATTATAATGTACATGTACACAGTCTGAATGAATAAAATATTCACGAGCTACATTATAATGTACATGTATACAGTCTGAATGAATAATGACTGTTCTGTGTTCATATTCACGAGCTACATTATAATGTACATGTACACAGTCTGAATGAATAATGACTGTTCTGTACTCATATTCAAGAGAAATAATGTAAAATTACCCAAAGCTTGGGATGAAAAATCATCATCGCTCTCTGGAATAAGATCTTCTGTCTGTTGTGATGCTACAGTTGTGTCATTCTGTGGATCTGTCTCTCCTGAAAATATACACATACATATATATATATACATCATTGCACACCAATGTACATCATTGTACACGATGACCATTGGGGTAGCTCAACAGGCAACATACAAAATCCATAGTACAAGAGTTAAAGTGAAATTTACTAAAACATTGAATGTCGACTTTTGAACACTATGTTTAATCTTGAGAAATACGATTACCAAGTGGATATTGAGTGCCATCTTTTGTCTATGAAAGCCGAAAGTTTCCATTTACCTTCAGAGCCAATTGCATAAACTTGATCAGCATTTGAAACGACAGCATGACCTTGCACGTGAAGACCACGGGAGTCTATTGACACACATGAATTATGAACATATAACTTGAACTGAACAATGATTCCGAGTAAGCCGTTCTTTTACTCACCTAAATCACCAAATTCTTGGCTCGTCACGCGACTCTCGTCACTCTCCACGCGATCCACGTCCCTTTCCGTAATACGAAACATGTGTTCAGCGACATCATCGCTACGTGATGTAGTATCCACTAAGAGCGGTTCTTTGTTCTTGCCACTAGGATCGGTGGTTTGTTTACCAGGAAGATTAATAACATTTGAAAGCTTTTCCAACGGTTTGAGAAGACCGTTTACGGTGGAGACGACAGAGGGACTTGAAAGATCAAGACTTTGAGGAACACGCGCTAAATCAGCGAGAAGTCCTTTCTTAATAAACAATTTAACGATTCCATTTTGTTCGGCAGCGCGATACTGCCGGGGACTGGAATCGATTATAGAAAGAATGAGTTGGAACAACGCCTGTAATCTCGCGTGTTTCACTTGAGATTCGGACAGAGACAACGCGCGGGCAAGAGAGTCCTTCAGTTCGTTAACAAAGATCACTTGTGCTTCTGGAGTATGATTACAGGCTGCCAAGACGGTAAGCAAGAGCCTGGCTCGATGGTTGTGATGATCTGGCTGCGTTTTACCACATTCTGAGGGAAGTATGTAGTCCAAGATAAACGCAAGTATCGGTATCTGAAATGACAACAACGAAAAGAAAACATCATTAAGAAATACGCGACTGTTTGTACGTAAAACATGATACACAGTGAACAACTGGTTGTTTGTGGGTAAGTAATGACACACAGTGAACAACTGAAAATGACACAAACATCTGGGTTAATGATACATGAACAACTGCGCACAGTGAACAACACAGTGAACAACTGGTTGTTTGTGCACAGTGAACAACTGGTTGTTTGTGGGTAATGATACACAGTGAACAACAAGTAATGATACACAGTGAACAACTGGTTGTTTGTGGGTAAGTAATGACACACAGTGAACAACTGGTTGTTTGTGGGTAAGTAATGACACAGTGAACAACTGGTTGTTTGTGGGTAAGTAATGACACACAGTGAACAACTGGTTGTTTGTGGGTAAGTAATGACACACAGTGAACAACTGGTTGCTTGTGGGTAAGTAATGATACAGAATGAAGAATTGGTTATCTATGGGTAAGTGTTGATACAGAGTGAACAACAGGTTATCTATGGGTAAGTGTTGATACACAGTGAACAACAGGTTATCTATGGGTAAGTGTTGATACACAGTGAACAACAGGTTATCTACGCTACAGAATGAAGAACTGATTGCAGTAAATCAACAAAGTTAACGAATTTGAAACGTGTATTTACGTTTATACGAAAATTCAGCAAACTCAATGCAATTATTGACATTTTCCTCGGCCCATTGTAATGAAAAACATGGTAAATAGTGACAACTCAAACACCGCGTTACTAACCATGGAATTGCCTTGTTTACCAGGTTTCTGTATTTCATGTTCGGCAACGATTAAAGCCACGCCAGAATACGACTTCGTTAGTTCACTTAGAACTCCCAAGATGGCATTCCTGTTTAGCAATGGTTTGCTATCGATAACCGTACCATCTTCTTTGGTTTCTTTGGTCTCTTTGGTTTCTTTACTTTTCTTGTGTTTTCTTGAAGTAGAACTTTGGGAAGAGGCATCGCTATCTAAACATAGAAATTTCACATATTTTACACACCACTTTACAAAATTTAACTACTTCCATGTACTGTACTCGTAAAAAAAGAATAATCCTCACAAACTGTATATTTATCACATATCCACACACCCGGGTAATCAATAAAGTAAACAATAATTGTACTAATATGTACTTAAGTGTTCATTAATACATCCCATTGAAGCCAAGAGTGTACCATTACATACCAACGATCATGTCCTCGATATCCTCGCTAGGCAAAGATTCTCCCGTAAGATGTCTAACAAGAGACGGCGTTGGTCGACCATCAAGAAGATCACCTAACTGCCCTAATGTACGACCAACTTGACTTTGACTGGGTCCTCCAGAGCTTTGGCTTTGGCTTTCGCTTGATAAGTCATCTGTTGCCGTAGCAAAAACGTCATCATATTTCTCGCCATCATAATCCCGACACAATGCGTTCAGAAGTTCATAAACGACACCTCGGGTACTTTCGGAAACCTTCGGAATTTTACTCGCAGCTTTACTGGGTGGAAGAATGTTAACAAGCAGCGCTTGATTAGGAGGAATCAAAATCTCACCAGCATGCGTCCCGGTGCGTTTTATGTGACTGGGTACAGAAAATCTCATGTATTTCAAAAGAAGATCCTGAAAAACTTCGGAGTTGCGAGTTGCAAGAGGACTCAAAATGCGCATGAGGTAATGAAACTCTTTTGTTCCGAGGGAATTGGAGCCGACGCCGCTGGAGCTGTTACCAATACCGCTGACCGATGCTGACCGCAGGACCTTCTCCATGGTGTGCATTAACGTATCGTGGTCTTCCAACACATGACGTAATAGTAACGTTAATAGAATATTAAAACCGTCAAATTTCGATGATTGGTCTAAGTTCAGGACATGATGCGGACCGCCGGCCTCGACAAATACCATGGCAAGATGGTGGTTACGAGTTAAACGGACACAGAGCCTTACCACAGCATTCAAGGCACTGTTCTCCACTGGTATGGACATCAACGATACGCAAGTCCTTCACGTAAATAAAGTATAAAGTAAAGATTGAGTTATTATAAAGGCAATTATTAAAGAATCAAAAAGATGTTTACTGTGTTTGCACAGATATATATGCAAACCGAGGAAAGCTTTGAGAGAACTCGAGAGCAGATCAGTGAAAGCCCGAGACCGAAGGTCGATGGTCGCACTTGCTCTCGAGTTCTCTCAAAGAGAAAGACAAATTTAAAACAAATGTATTCATGATTGATTGGCAAATTGTCTTTGATCGAGTTGACTGGTTGAGCACAGATCTGTTTTGACACAGGCTAATGCAGACATAGCGATAGACAAATCAGTGCACGCGTTTTATAGTGTTCATTTTATAAAAACCATCAGCGATAGCTAAGTACTAGACAAACACAATTGTAAAAGAAAAACAGGGAAGACTAAGCTTGAAGACGAAGGTGGATCTAGCGAGGATTTTTTACCGGAGGGGGGGTGGGGTAGAGGGTGGGTGCTTGGCTTAAGTTAAAGTTCAGCGGTTGGAAACCAATTATTTATTCACCTACTTATTATTTAAAATGGATACTTGTTCCGTTTTGGTCAACAAAATAAACATCACTGAAGGCTTTAAATCAAAATAAACATAATCGACAATCAATAAACTTTAATGATATCGTCAATAAAGGCTACTGTCAAAAATAGGATGGACTTTAATTATATTTTTTGCAATTGGTACCCCTCGATGCACACCCCCCTCACCCTATGAAAGTCCACCACTGAGCTTTACTGAGGATATATCATTTTAAAAATTTTTACCTCACAAGACATTCCTTTTGTTCAAGTAATAATGATTCAAGTTTGATGCCTTCTTCCACAACTGCGTTTGGTTCTGTATTTAAGTCAACAAAAATGAAACAGTTCATGAAGTCCTCAGACTTCGATAACTTTGGATAACATAGACACAACTCCTCATCACCACCTAAATATTCAGTAAGCTCTTGCACTTACACACCTGGATCATAAGGTAAAGGCGGTTTTTCCTTAAATGGGTATTCCCCGTCTTTCACGAGTGTAGAAACTGCGTTCTTTGATTTCACTTTAAATGGGTATTCCCCTAAATATTCAGTAAGCTCTTGCATATACACACCTGGATCATAAGGCAACGGCGGTTTTTCCTTAAATGGGTATTCCCCGTCTTTCACGAGTGTAGAGACTGCGTTCTTTGATTTCACTTCGAGCATAACTGGTCTGCGATTTCCGGAGTCTTCATTTTCCTAGGAACGCGAGCGGATGGAAAATTTATCATTTTTTGACGAGTTAAAAACAGTTTTTCATTAATGACTTACTTGAACCATGGTGTCAAAATGCACAATGTAGCGTCTTCTACCAGCTGAGAATCTATGGAGAAAGTTCACAGACTGTTATACAGGGTGTATCGAAAAAGTTAGACAATTTAAAATGTCAAACTTGTTGTTTGTTCAAATTTAACTTTGTATTGTTAGTTACATCATTGAAACAATCACTTATGAATGTAACAAGTCTTAAACAAGAAAAAGGTAGATGAAAAGGATACAAACATCCTATTTTGGCACGTTGCGTGGTGAACTTAACGTTTATCAAATTTTCTAATACTTTGGTACAAGGCACAACAGAGTTCAAACTTTCACCTCATCAAACTAAACTACAATTTATAAACCTTTCATTTCTTTGTGCAAGCTGTTGAAATTGAGGCTTTTACAAACTGCTTTCCAGGTTTACGAGATTAATTTTTCTGATCGTTTTACTCTTAGATAAACTAAACAATGCCAAAATACACAGAGGCTGATACATTTTTGGCGAAACTTTGATAAAATGATAGTTTTCTCGCCATTTTTAGATAGTCAAACTTGTTTTTATACACCCTGTATAAAGCTCTCGTGAAAAGACGTAAATGCTCAGCAGTCTGATGCCTCACCAACCATGAGCGTTGCTCTTTTTGAGCTGTGATTGTAAAATAATTCTTATATAATTCAGTCTAATGTGTTCATCAGGGGTGATAAGATGTTAGAACTTAACTTAAATAACTTCATCCGAAGCAATATACGTAATTTTAATGTTCTTGGATTCATAATCTTAACATAACATAGTTTCTAGAGGGGTTGGAACCCACCCCTACATAGACATACCCACCAATTGGTGTTATTTGGGTCCAAAATTTCCACACCTACATGAGCCGAAAAAATTCGTTTTTCTACCTGATTTTAGACTTATTTATGGTCTCTATGCATACTATATACAACACTGATAAAGTCTATGTATTCACTAATATTGTCAATCAAGCAAGTTCACAAAACTCGCCAATGGCTGATGCAATAACATGGTGTCAAATTAAGATATTTTTGTCCCTTATAGGGTAATATGAAGATAGATGATGCAATAAAATGGGGCAAAAATTGAGTGATGTTGAACAGTTATTAACTTTTATCATAGATGCATTTCATCTAAATTTTTCTAATAGAAAAAAAACAGACATATAGAAATTCAAAATTTTTCGACCCAGCAAAAATAAGACCCCTAAATTTAGTAGTGTGATAACATGACTTTAACCTTATAGATGTCTCTCCTTGACGATATGCCTCATCAATCCATTACTGTACATCTGACTCGATCATAAACCATCAAGAATTGGTCCACTGAAAAATTGAAACCAACTAAAAATAATCAATCGTTAGAAAACGCAACAATACAAAGTTTGCAATAGCCAATAAGTGTACAGAACAGTAAGTGACAGCAACGAAGAAAAAAAACAATTAAATATTGCGGAGGTAAGTTTCAGCAAAATACTTGCTTTGTCGTGTTCAATCTTTCGATAATGCGCTTGGACGCTCTTCTCGTACAGATCAATAAGGATCAAGAGGGGAGTTAACCAACTAAAAATGAATCAATAGGGATCAAGAGAGGAGTTAAGCAACTACTAATAATGGATCAACAGGGATCAAGAGAGGTGTTAAGCAACTACTAATAATGGATCAATAGGGATCAAGAAAGTTAAACAATTACAATTAGAATTTAAAATGTAAATTTAATATCAAACATATTACAAAAAGCTACCTACCTGGGTGTAGTCGGTTTTTCACCATAACTCTTGAAATGGACAAGACATTGATGAAAGTTCCTCAATAACCTTATAAGTACATCCTGACTACCAGATTCAACGATCAGAACCGCACAAGGCGTTCGCAATGCCTAGAGAAGATTGCTGATATGTAAGTAAAAAGTCTAGCGGTGATGGAGAATATTGTTTATGTACTGTACACGTCATCAGGTATTGTTGAAATGACGTCATTCCGTCCTACTTTCCACAAAATATTACAGTCCTTCAGTGATCAATCAACAAAATATTTCATCATGGGTCATAACATTGACGCTTCAAACACAACAAAAGTAAGAGAAAAAACCGAACACACTTTGTCAGATGTACCTCGAGAATAAGACTCAACAAATGCAACATAGACTTGAGGAGATTTGCTTGCGATTTCGTACAGTACTGTTCCGCTAGCTCCAGCGCTTTTCCGCTTTCAAAATCCATGTTTTCATAGAGCTCACTAAGATACGAAGCTTCCTCGACAATCTATCATTGGGAAATGTTAAAATTTAGTTTAATCAAGATATTCTTCGATGAAAAGCATACTGCATAAACACTTGAGTATTTATTTTAAAGCATGTAAAAAGGAGATTGGTTAAGCGGTATAAAAGCGTTTGCCTTTTTAAACGCTGCCGTCAAGTTTAACAATACAAAAGAACAACAAAACACAGTGAAAGTTTCATTGGGTACTAAGTAAACAGTTGAAGTCTTTAAAACATAACGATAAAAGAGTACAAGTAGAGGTTATACCACAGTATGGGGATTATACAGTAGATCCTCTTCGTGTGCAACTTCCTGCTGTTAGCCATTACAACTTACCGTGCTCAACAATCGATTCAAGGCCAAATTCCTCCACTCCGAGCCATTCCGTTTTGAAAGTGCGACAATCAGATCACATGACTTGTACACAGTCTCCGGTGTGTCGATGACAGACGCCACGCAACCAGTAAGCATATTCGCAGAGAAATCATCGATATCTGAGCTTTGTAGAATCTCTGTTTCATCTTCATCCTTCCGACTGGTTTCAATTTTTGGTTTCTTTTCCTTTCCTTTTGGGGAAGCGGAGGAGCCAGAGGAAGGCTTAAATGACAATGAAATCAATGAATTTTAGTAACCAGGCAATGACAGAAAGTTAAAATGCAGAATATGATATAAAGACACCTGTATCTGTAGTCACCAAGTTGTATACATGATTTTTAACACATGCATCAACTAACGATACTAAAGATTGTATTTCACTTTAGCATTGTTTTACGATCAGTACTAGTATCATAAAAAACTAGAGCTGAAGATACCATCAATGCAAAGATTAAGTTTACAAAATATTCACAAATATCTCCAAGAAATTCTTCGCTCATATTCAAATTTTCAATTTCGATATTCAATTTAGATACGATAATCGACCACTGTCACACCTTAACAACCAGTATTGTACCTGATCAACCACTGTCACACCTTAACAACCACTATTATACCTTAACAACCAGTATTGTACCTGATCAACCACTGCCACAACTTAACAACCACTATTGTACCTTAACAACCAGTATTGTACCTGATCAACCACTGCCACAACTTAACAACCACTATTGTACCTTAACAGCCAGTATTGTACCTGATCAACCACTGCCACAACTAAACAACCACTATTGTACGTTAACAACCAGTATTGTACCTGATCGACCACCGTTACACCTTAACAACTATTATACCTAATCAACCACTGTTACACCTTATCAACAACTATTGTACCTGATCAATCCTTATTATACTTCACAATCAATTTATCTGATCAACGATTATTATACCTGATCGACTGTCATGGGTAGGTTTTCCCCAAGCGACAATGCAATGGCTTGAATCATCTGATCTTCTTCAGAAATTGTCAAGGTCATCGCAAGCTGCTGCATCAACAAAACAAAAACATAACACATAATTGAATACACTATACATCATAAAACATAATGAAGTTTTAAGTATACTGAATGGCAAGCAAAAGTTTTATTGAAAGGAAAAAATATTTAAAATGGAGTGCACAAAAAGACGAAAGAAAGATGGACGCAACAGAGATGAAAATGTTAAGAATGACATTTGATATATCTTTAAAAGACAGGTTACAGAATGAAGAAGTTAGAACAAAGACAACGATAACAACTAGCAAAGGAACAATTGCATATCAAAGTAAACTAATAAGGTCGTATGGACATTTATTAAAAAGAATAAGCAAGAATTTGTGCGACTGGCATGGGAAGAACCCAAAAAGTGGGGTGGAGAGGGGGAGTATGAGACGACAGTTAAAGAGATGAAAAGATGGTTTGAGACTCAAGATACCCAAGATGAACTAAAGTGAAGATAAGAGATTATGACCATCAACCTTGTAAAGAAAAAGGTGTAGATAAGAAGAAACAATCATAATGGATCATACATTGAATCATGACAATACATCATTCATAACAAAACACTTTAATGCATTATTACACCACTGATCTCTAACCATATCCCCACATGATTGAATATAATGCAACATACTTGACTTTCTGTCTGCAAAGCAGCTGGAGGTCGAGTTGTCAGAAGATATTCCGTTGCTTGCTCTATGTTGCGTGTATTCACGAGTGCCCTTCTAGCATGTTCCTGAGAAAACCCCATATCCATGAGTTGCCGTAAATGATCCTCATTCACCCGCGGGGAATCAGGAGCTTGACTGATTCGTTCGTAATCCACATCGTCGTCCGTGTTCGGTTTCTCGACGGTCTTCAATAATCTTTCACCGTAGATGATGTGACCAAGAATGGAGAGCATTGATTGTTTTATGAGTACACCATAGGTCTTACGGGGTTTGTACTCCCACAACATCCTCACGGCTAAAAGCGCGTTCTAGATCGGAAAGAGAATTTGTAGAAATCGTTCCTGAGCAAAATGGTAGCTAAAAGGCCTACTCAAAACATCCCCATTTCCAAACTACCATTTTTAAAACCACTTGAAAAGATTGTGGACAATAAATATGTACGACATACACGCAATTTATGACGGCTACACGCAACGAATAAAAAAACTCTAAAACGTCGCTAGCGTACCTTCTGACAGCGACCCAAAAACTGTTTTGGCAGAAACGCATTCTTACTGGACGAACTTTCGGATGCAAGCGGCTTTGGAATGGTATGAGATGAATCCAAGATAAGTCTGGGGTTTACCAAACGCTCAACAAGCGCCAGCCAAGCATTCACAAATTCCTCAGAGCCTTCGGGAAGTGCGGATAAGTCTGCGATATCAACAGAAGTGCTGGAATCGGGGGCTACCTGTCGTGTAATCACCCAATAAAAGCGATCGTAAAGCGACTTCAAGCCTTTCGAGGCGACAAACTGTTGTAACATAAGGTGGTATGGATCTTTACGATCGTCAAATAGCATCGGATGAACGAAGCTTAGAGAACAGATGTAATATGTCAAACTGACATGCGGCATGTGGCAATCCTCCGGTTCTTTCCAAGAGAGTCCAACAGAAAGAAGTTTAGCCAATGTAGCAGCAATAAGTTTTCCAGGTAAAGTTGGTTTTCCAGGAGGGGCGTAAAGTTGAGGTGGTCTTCGCTGACGTTGTCCCGATCCGACTGCAAGCCGAGCAAGTAGCGAGAAGAACTCGGCAAGACTTCGGCCAAGCCTCGAGGCTGCAGCAAGCAATTGCTTTAGTATTCTCAGTTTCGATGATGATTTCGATTTCGATTTTGAACATGAACCGGACGATGTAGCGGTTATATCTTCTCCATTTTGAGATTTCTCAGACGACGATTCTCTGTCGTTGTTGGATTGTTGAACATCATCCGATAAACGATGAGAAACGTCCTCGGAAGATGTCGGTTCAGCATCGTTCTCCACAAGTTCCTGGAGCCTTTGAAGATCTTGCTTCAGTTCAATGCATTCTTCTGGCAATACATCCTTCGTGCAAAGACTCAATAGAACTGAACTTTCCCAAACTAACGATGTGTAGAGCTGACACAATTGTTGTAGAGTCTTGATCTTTTCTCCCCAATGGTTAATGCATATCGTGCGAACATCGTTTTGTATCGACTTAGCGATATATGTAAACATATTTACGAAAGATTGCGTCGCACACATTCCATGCAGCAATGGAGTTTGGTGAAAGGAATTGATAGCCTGAAAAGGTTTGGGATTTTTGATGATTTCTTGGAGCAATACAGACTGCCCCGTCTTCGTCAGACAATTGTTTAAAGGTTTGAGTAAATCCAGCGTGGAGGCAAGATGATCTAGACCTTTTTGTAAAGCTGATGTTCCTGACACAGGAAGAGTATTGAACGAGAAATGATGCCAATGGATTGACATGCAGATGAAGAGGGAAAATCAAGGGGTAAGTTAGGTAAAGATAGAATCTTGATCAAAGGTTCCAGACCATTGTGTTGAACAAACTCTCGGATGTGATCGTCCGTTGAGTTGTTGCTCAAAATTGCATCGACAAACTTCACCTAAAATATACGTAAAGAAATATGCTAAAATAAAGTCTCGGAAATACTCGTGTTAACGTGAAATGACATTACCACATTAAGTATATAATCTGTCAAAGGAACGTATTTCTTTTTCTCACTGCAAGAGAAATAGGAAGAGTCAATTGTGCACACACCAAAGACACAAACAGTTCAATATGATGTTAAGCAAAGAGCACTTCATTTATCAGTCTGTGATTCTTGATGACCAGCCTAACCTTGTACATTCTTGATCCATCTTTCCATTGGGATCAGCTTTCGGTACAGGCAACCTATCTTCATCGTAATCTTCCTCATCAGACACCGGATCATCTTCGTTAGCAGGACTCGATTCACTTTTTACTGCTTTTACACATGTGACGTTAGGGTCAGATCCAATGCGACATACTTCCTCAAGCAACTTTAATGGACAACAGGGGATAACATTGAATACTACATAAGATCCAATGACATACTATTATTGGGATAAGATTCAATGCGACATACTTCCTCAAGCAACTTTAATGGACAACAGGGGATAACATTGAATACTATTATGGATAAGATCCAATGCGACATACTTCCTCAAGCAACTTTAATGGACAACAGGGGATAACATTGAATACTATTATGGATAAGATCCAATGCGACATACTTCCTCAAGCAACTTTAATGGACAACAAGGGGGTAACATTGAATACTATTATGGATAAGATCCAATGCGACATACTTCCTCAAGCAACTTTAATGGACAACAGGGGGTAACATTGAATACTATTACGGATAAATTATCAGCTGATCAAGCAAAGAAGAAAAATTATAAAGATATGGAATATCTGACGATAAAATATACCTTCACAATAGCTTTTATCACATTACTTTTCAACATCGGTTGATGACGCATCAGTTCATCCATTGCCGTTCCCAAACTATACGCAGTGTCCCCTACAGAACATCAACAATTTTCGCGTTTCATACGTGATTATTGCCAACCACAGGAAATGTTGTGACGTGAATAAAATACGACAGAGAAATACAGCTATTTCAGTCAAAAACTGCCATTAAAAAATATCATAATGTTGAAGACCTAAAAATTCTAAACGTATTGTTGACTCTCATAAAAGCAATCTTAAAACAAACTCATATTTAACAAAGACGTGCCTCGTTTCAAATGATTTAAACACTGACCTAGAGGGTCCGAGCTTCTCCTATTTCTCATCGCTGGAAGGTAGTCAGGTGAAAGTAGTACTTTTAAGAGTTTATCGAATGGCTGACACGCAATGAATGCCTGTAAACCACGGTTATTCAAACACAACGCACTCAATATATTCGGTAGAAATGCCAAAACTTCACGCGTGGCGGGAATCTATACAAAAAAAGTGACAAATGAAGAAAAGTCAGACCATCAAATCTAGATAGGTAATTCTCGGCATACAATCAAGATCGCGGCTTACATCCTTGGAAATAAGGGACCTGAGAACGACTCCGGTTAGATCTTTATCTTGCAATGACGAAAGCAACGATGGCTCGTGAAACACGTAAACGGTGACAACATCCGTTGCTATGGAAACAAAGAGGATGAAAGATCTTCTGCACGATAATTTAGAGCTGCGATAATATAAAACTGCAGTAGTTCTTACCCAAAAGGTACAGTGCTGGTCCATAATACTCTACGTTACTAATGATAAACTTCAATGAGGTCGGAAGAGAACCATCCATCACTTAAAAAAACAGAGAAAACTCGATAAATACTCTTCTTTGCGAAAGTGAAACAAACCATACATTTGACGTTCTTACTTGTTCGTACACTTTCACTGAATGAGGAATCCAAGATGGCTTTCTTGAAGAAGTTCAATATGGACTTCAAAAGAGCAGCGCGTTGAGGTATAATCTGAGTTTTGCCGTGTTTCGTAAATTCATTAGTGCTGGAGGATCTAGAAGATTTATCCTCCGGGGTACCCTTAGATTCATCAACGTCCATTGCTGCACCAGGCTGAGGCTCATTGGACGTGTTTCCACTTTCTTAACCACAAAAGAATAAGATGCACTATCAATATACGATACATAATGACAAATTTCGAATATTTAACAATAAAAAGCATCATCCCGTCCTAATGATCAACAAGTGTCATTTCAGTTTTCGAAATAATTTAAATCATTTGCTCTTTCGTGTTTTGATTGAGAATTTGAGATTATTTTTTATTGCATGAAATATACCTGCGCTATTATCAGTATCCATAAGTGTGGACTCGCTGCTGTTCTGACTCGAATCACGTGGCAATGACGTAGACGTGGAAGGTGGAGGACTGGTTTCCATTGATTCTGAACTTCCACTAGTTTCCGCTGGACTATTGACCACAGATTCACTTACTAGTATAGATCCATGATGTGGTTTACACACCTTAATCTCACGCTATATGCAAGATACGATTAAAATTCGATTTAATTTTCAGCTGTTTTCCAATGAAACAACTAGTGTCAACTTAATTTCGCGCGACTTTTTGGGTAAAACTTTCAATGAAAAACTTTACAAGAACTTTTCAAGCACAGAAGTAATAAAATCTTCAAAGATTTTCCAAGAGTAAAATTCGAGACAGTTTTCCATTGTGATATCTAGCACGCGTTATCAAGTAACTCTTGTTATCACTGAAAGCTAGGTAAGAGCGTACAAAAGACAACAATTCTGAAATTACTTTCACAATAAGCTCGCCATAAAGCTACGTGAAAGCGAGGAACACGCTCAGCAATTCCTCAAATTAACTAATAGATATTAAAAATTTCATATGAAATGGTACAAAATACAATGAAACAGTCAAGAGGTTTTGGCATCTTTCATATAGTTTAAGGTTTTTTTAAGTGCACTTGGAGAATGGAGATTTTGATTTAAGGGCTTTTAAGGAGTTCAACGAGTAACGCGAACCTTGTGCTACTATAATATGTACATAAAAGTAGACTGAGATGGTTAAAACGTGTATGTATGAAGATGACCTCATTAAACTATCAATAAATCATCAAGTGCAGAGTATCAGACATAAAGAAAACGACAAGCGTTGTTTTTTCCCCCAGCACATTTTCAACGTTTTCCCGCTTCTGAGCATCTTCACCAGTACTTTCTAAACTCACCTCAAGTCTGTTCAGGATAATCGCAAGCCCTCCGTGATTTTGAAATCCAACCATGTCTAGATTGGTGATGAGATCGACCACGCGGACGGCACGTGTCACAAACTAGAAAATCAATACATCACTAACGAAACAATTGTAACATTAAAGGGCGTAGGCAGAGAAATTTTCATATATTGTTTTATTTGCTCGTTCAAAAGTACTTTGTTTTTTTGTCTTTTCAGATTGATTTTATAGACGTCAAAAGTGACGGTGGTTGGTGGTTGGTTCTTTTCGTGCGCACTTTTTTTGACTGCCATGTTTGCTGAATTGACGTAAAAAGTAGTACATATTTTCAACATGGCAATAGAAATTACTATTAGTTTGGCGACTTCCGTACAACTTATGACGTCACATAAGGAAACATGGCGGTCAACAGCATTCGCACAAGAGGAGAACTTTTGGAGTTGAAATTAGTCAACTTCCACTGAACGTAAAATGAACGTAAACATATTAAATTGCTTGCAAACATCTGAATATTTCATCGAGGCTATAAAAAAGTATATGAAAATTTCACTGCAGAAACACTTTAAGAATGAAGTTGAAAGACGATCGCGCAGCATAAACAACTTTAAAAACAATGAAATATAAAATCGACATAAAGTCAATACTGAAAACGACAAACTCACGGTGATGCTGTCTTCCTGGCCAGGCCATTCAATAACCTTTAACAGAGACTCCATGAGGCCACAAGATACGAGAGCCTCGCCACCTGGTTTTAACGGAAGCAACAGTAAAAACTGATACGGCTAAAGTGTACGTGGGCATTTCATGCACAACAAAGCAAAGACAGCCTCTAAAGTGTACCTGATTCATAGCTGGCTAAATGGTAAAGGAAGGAAAAAAGCGCCGTCGCAAAAACATGAGAATATGATGTCAACGTCGGATCTAGAACAACAAAGAGACGGACGCATTCGCCGTGAGACATCAATGCGAGTTTACAAGCAAAATACACAAGTTGAGATACCAGTCATCGCTGTAATACAATTTCTAACAAGAGTTGGCAGGAAACCATGATAGGAATTAGCGCCTGTCGCTTCAATAATCGTACTAAATCTTCAAAGACAAAAATTATGAAAAATTATCATTGCGTTGCAACATAAGAGTACTACACATGTACAGCTCATTGTACCATTGTGTGTGTATATACTACTACCGGTTGCTTGATGTTGTTTATGGCATGTGGGTAGGTACGTACACTTGTCAAAAGCAAGGTGAAGAAGTGAACTTTGTCGTAGAAGTGAACTTTGTCGTAGAAGTGAACTTTGTCGTAGAAGTGAATTTCGTCGTCGAAGTGAATTTCGTCGTAGAAGTGAATTTTGCCGTCGAAGTGAATTTTGCCGTAAAAGTGAATTTTGGCGTAAAAGTGGTATAGCTGTACCAGCTTGTGTAGATAACTCAACCATCATTAGTTTCTTATGTACATACATGTCAATGAATGTCTGTTGAATAACGTTGCTCCAAGGTAAACATAAATACATTGTAATATTCAACATTTGACAGTAGAAACTAACTCACTGAAGTCAATCTCGAAACAATACCCTGCCAACTGACCTCTCAGGACAGTTAGAAAATTGAATGTTACTATTGCTTGCACACTAAAGTAATTTGTGTTTATGTTGATTGAATGTATACTGTTTATAAATTTGCATTAAATAAATAGTCAAACAAGTAAAAAAAATGATAATCAGAAATGGTCTGTGGTCTCTGCCAGATGTATAGCTATGATCTTACCTTGTGTTTCTTTCTAAATGTATGATTGCCGTCAATGTTCTTAATGAAGCTGAGCTTATCTCCTAAGATTGATATTTACATTATACAAAAATCAATATTTATACAAAATTTATACAAGAGAAAAAGTTAAGTAAAGCATACTGTATATTTTGAGCTGGCATCATTCAAACGTATCGCATCAACAATTTCTTCGATAAATCCAGGATATAATAGTTGATTTATGGTATTCTCTTGATTGCTAGTCGAATACACTAAAATACAAATAGTTGTGAACTTTAAATGTCGTTAATAATTGCTAACAACTGCACATGCTGTGGTTAAATCATTATGTACCAAGAATTGAAATGGCTTGCAATCGAGCTTGAAGGCACTTGATTCTCTTTAAATAAACATGGAAATGTCTCGCAAGTCGTATACTTGAGAAAAGTTTGATCTAAACAAACAATAAATATACTTGTCAATAACTTGTGAGCCATGTGTCTATACACATACACAAAGAATGTTGTATTTTCTCAGTATCGACCTGTTTTTCCTCAGGAATTTTATACTTCTTCAAGACTTTTTCCATAATTTCTCCAGGACTCTCGGACAGCTAAAGTGATTCAACAAAGCTCGTAACCAACAATATAACTAGACAGTTCCCAATGTATCATGGGAAGACACAAAAACAACAATTTTTTAGGAAATAACTTTAAATGATGGGGCATATTCACCTTATGAACATCTTCTAAATGCACAACAACATGAGAGGATGTAGAGCCGTCATTTAACTAAAAATATAAACAAAAAAATTAAATATCCATGAAATGAGGTAGGTGACAACTGTGCGAGTCTATTGATAAAAGGTTTAACAACAAAAAGAATGATAATTCTAGCACATTATATACAATCCTAGCTCACCAAAATATCTCCTCGATTGCTCTTTTCTTGGTCTTTTTTTGTGTCCATGTAAAATTCAAAGTGGACATTGCTTGCACTTTCAGGATATTGCTACGAGGTTTTTAAAAAAATCATTATCAATCTGTTTTACATTGAAACGCCAGCAAACAAATTCTAGCATCATCTCACATCCATTCCCAAATCTTTTGAGCAATGAGCTAAGCCAAAACCATTTGCACCTCCGCCCCAACTCTACAATCAAACAAAATTGATGTCAAGAAATGACTACAGCGAAATGGTGTTAAACAAACAGCAACACAACAATAAACAAATGAACCTCAGCTAAACAATACAGTCTCTGATGAAGTGCTTTTCGTTGTTCCAATGGAAGACGAGAAATAAAGTTTGATCGCTTACTGCAATATGAAAAGAGTTTAATTCAGTAATTGATTCTTCGAAGTATCATAAGTTATTAATATTATAAGATTTTACCTGAAGATGTGAAGGACATTTAGCACACAAAGGACAACCTCCATATCACTTGCCGATAACAAAGTAATCAAGTGCTATTTATTCATAAAAATGAGAAATGTAGTAAATTTTACTGAGTAAATGGCAGTTTTTGGGACCATCATAGCATAAGACATACCTCAACTGAGCTATATATGTGTCGTGCATAGGAGTGCTCAACAAGGAGTCCGGTGAACTTCAAGACACTTGATATAAGTTCTTTATGGATCTTTGCCTGTTTAGAAGGTAAGCAAAATTAATGAAAGCGGGCTGACAGTCAGACTGCAAAGTTATCTAATCATTGAACAGGTGAAATTTTTAATCTTCCCAAACTGAAAACATTTAGCGGCTAAAAATATTGTAAATTCATAGAACAGCATAGTTCGTGAAACTTTTGAAATGTATGATGAATTCAATAGAGATAACTTTATGAATAAACCATGAAATTTTAATACTTGCATTCAAAACTATATAATGATACCTGTTCCTTATCCTTATTAAGTAGCTGATCGTACTCTAATATCCATTCACTTCCTTCAGCATTTTTTGATACATTTCCAAGGATTGTATCAAATTTATCAAGCACATCGATCCAGTGAAACAATTCACACTAAATAAAAGCAATATCATTACAAACAAACCCTTTTCATTTTAGATAGTAAATGTTATACAACAGATTTTGCCACAGAATTTGCATATTTTCAAACAAAAAGTGATGCATGGAGTGGGATTTCCTAAACATGAGGTTTCCTATGAATCCACCCTCATCTAAAAGCATTGTCTTCACTGGTATAATGACTCATCAAGTTTTAAACAATGAAAAATTTCAAAAACTTCAACAGTTTTACTTAGGCAGCATTCTCATATAAAGTAGAATAAAAACATTGCTTTTTAAAAGCAAAAGTAAAAAACAAACCTCACTCCTGTTGCAAACTTGAAAATGTTAATGTATGAATACATAAAATAAATAACCTTGCCATATTGCCATGTTTGTATTCCTCGCAAAATCTCCGCTGTTTCCTCATCGTTCGCCTCTTTAAGTTTATAGATAAGTTGATGGCAATTCGCTGGCTAAAAGAAAAAAAGCAAAACAATAGTAAATAT
Source organism: Xenia sp. Carnegie-2017 (assembly GCF_021976095.1). NCBI lineage: Eukaryota > Metazoa > Cnidaria > Anthozoa > Malacalcyonacea > Xeniidae > Xenia > Xenia sp. Carnegie-2017. The sequence goes on along the minus strand of NW_025813447.1, from coordinate 1,074,174 downwards.
GACCATAAAAAGCTTGAAACAGCAGACGATTCCGGCCATACCAAAGGGTGAAAACACAATGAACACATGGCACTTTCAAAATTGACTTATAAATTTTTCAACGATGCATGAGCGCTCTTACCAGCTCCGACTGAGGCTTTCTTAACTTGCTCCGATCTATTTTCATATTTTTTTACAATTCAATTGCCATAACAAAACTCAAACAGTCTAAACGGTCAAAATTCTATCACTTTTCAGCCATAAATGTACATGAAGCGCTAATCATACCACGTCGTCACAAAAAATAATAATGCTTCCAAGAGTAAGACAACGAATTTATACTAAAGCCGTAGCTGAAGTGCCCACGTTTAGCAATTGTGATGCATAAAACGTCAGATTTTATTAATTTTAAAAGAAAAAAATCTCGTTTTTCAAGACGTAATGCACTTATCCAAGTGATGGCCGACCTTTATCTCGTGGTTTATCATGCGTTGAGCACGCGTGGATCGCGCGTGGATAGAGGGCTTGAATCGCTTCATGGCCGAGCTGCTCTGAATATTCTAAGTTGAAAGAATTTATGTAAACAATTTTTGTATATTTGCCGTTTTTGTGCACCTATATTTTTGCCGTTTTCTAAATTAGGTTGAATAATTTAATGCTCTTTAGGAAATTTTTAAGTAGAACATAGAAAAAATTGAAATACACAGAAATCCAAGGTCTTTACATGATCATGAATTTTTAATTTTGTACGTATAATTTTTATTACATGACGTTTTTGTATGCAACTAATTTCTTCCTTCATTATCATGATGTCATGATCTTGTTGTTATATTTGTATTTTCTAAGAAAAAGTAACGCAAAGAGCCAAAAAAATGAAGCTGTTAACATGGAACATAAACGGAATCAGATCTGTAAAAAAAGACCAGACCTTGAAAGAATTATTTGATTCGTTAAATGCGGATATCATTTGCCTTCAAGAAACCAAAATTACGAGTAATTCAAGCCGTTGTATTTTTATACTTGCCAGTTATTTGTAAATCATAGCTATGTAGGAATGCTTTTGCTTGTTAGTTAAAGGGTTAACGTAGCTTAAATAGTTGTACAAAGTAATATTACTTATGGGTTGACGATTCAAATCTCGGATCTCTCTAGTTAATGATCGTGTTTCCCTGGAATAACTTATCTTTCGTTTCCTAGGAATAACTTATCTGTCATTTCCCTGGAATAACTTATCTGTCGTTTCCTAGGAATAACTTATCTGTCGTTTCCCAGGAATAACTTATCTGTCATTTCCTAGGAGACATGTTGGAGGAGGATTTGGCTATTGTGGAAGGCTATAACGCTTATTACAGTTTTTCAAAAGTTCGAAGTGGCTATTCAGGTGTTGCAACATATTGTAAAGATAATGTTACACCTTCAGCAGCTGAAGATCAAATCTTTTTGCCTTCTTCTTACCATGAGGAACTGTCAATAGGTGATTTATTTTTGCTGCAAAACTATTTCCTAGTTACTCATGTTTAGTCTGATCGAGTCTCGTCACCATTTAGATGAGATCAAAGACCTTAATGCAGAAGGACGTTCTGTTCTAACAGAGCATGTTTACAAGCAAGGAAGGAGTCTTGTTGTCATCAATCTATATTGTCCTAGAGCTGATCTTCAAAACAAGGAACGAACCGAATTCAAGCTCAAATTTTATTCGCTTATTGAAAAAAAGTGTCGAAGCTTACTTGAACAACAGAAGTTGGCTTTTACATATTGTTTTTTTTCATTCATTCTGAAATTTTACACATTTTATTTTTCATATGTTTTATTTTTAGAGAAGTGATTGTAGTTGGCGACTTTAATGTCTCGCACAAACTAATTGATCACTGTGACCCAGATGATCCTGTAATAATCAAATAATCATTTCTCTTTGTCGTCATCTGTGTTCAATTTAAGTTTGACATGTTGGTTTTAGGAAATATTTGACTCAAATCCAAGCCGTAAATGGGCCAGCACTTTTATCTGGGATCCAGTCACTGATAGTGAAGATGTGTTAACCCTTCAAGAAACTAACCAATCAAAGAAGGGCACTGTGAAGTTTATCGATGCATTCCGTTACTTTCATCCTATGCAAGAATCATCTTTCACCTGTTGGTCTACTCTTACAGGAGCAAGAAAAACTAATTATGGTACACGTATCGATTACATATTTGCCAGTTTTCGTATATTTAAAAATGAGTTCATAGACTGTGTAATTCGTCCTGATATTAATGGCTCTGACCATTGTCCAGTCATTGCAACATTAAGACATGAATTTATAAGTTCCTTGAAGCCTCCATTATTGTGCACTAAATACATGCCTGAGTTTGCTGGAAAGCAGCAAAAACTCAAGCATTTCTTCAAACCCTGTGGCAAAATAAAGGAAGACGCTAAAGTGCAACAAATTTCTACAAGCAATGGAAACTATGATCAATCATGTGTTAAGATGATGTCAAAAAATCTTCAAGAAAAACGTTATCCAGATTCATCTTCATTTGTTCAAGCTAAATGGCTGAAGACTAGTAAGAGTGGTTCTAAAAACTTAGGAAACATATCTAGTTTCTTTCAAAAGAAATGCACCAAACCTAAACTAGCTGACAAGTTGACCAATGAACAGAAAGCATTTGATTCAAAATGTGATGAAAATCATCAACACCAAAAGAATCAGTTGGAGGAAGTTGATATTAAGGAATGTAAAAGTTATGAAAGTACACCTACTTGTTCACAGGAACACTTTGAATGTGAAGACAAGCCCTCCTTAGTGAATCATAAAGATACTCATAATCAAAGTGATGTATTAAGATGGAGGAATATTCTGAAAGGTCTTCCACCACCCCCACTTTGCACTGGACATAAAGAGCCAAGTGTACTTAGGACGGTAAAAAAAAATGGCCCAAATCATGGAAAAAAATTCTATTGCTGTGCTCGACCTCAAGGCCATAGTTCAAACGAAGATGCTAGATGTAATTATTTTATGTGGATGAAGAAGTAGAAAATGAAAAATGTTGTGTTGTAGATAAACATTTATGAGGAAAAAATAGATTTATTCAATTATTCACACATGTGATCATATTCTAGCTTTGTAAGCATTAAAGCCAGCGTTCTTATAGGCTATGGCAGCTTCATTGGGATCATGTGCGGCATATATACCACGACCCACTATGATCAGATCACATCCTCTCTTAGTGATTACTTCGTGTGGAGTTAAATATTGTTGACCTAACCTATCAGTTCCACATTCCAACTTCACTCCTGGGGTCATGTGGATGAATGTAGGGTTATTTGAAACTCGTGAAGTGCATATAAATCCAATAACAAAATCTTTATATTGCTCGGCCATCTTGACAATTTCATCTGTGTATGAACCAGTGGCCAGATTACCATCAGAGCTCATTTGAGCAATCAGGAGACAAGCCCTGCCCTTTTGAGATCCGACTTCTTTTAATCCCTTGACAACACCTTCCCCTGGAATTCCATGAGCATTAACTATGTCGGCCCAATCTGCGATCCTATATAGCCCAGATCCGTACTGATACTTTACCGTATTTCCGATATCAGCAAATTTTCTATCTTCAAAAATAACAAAATCCTGTTCTAATGAAAGCCTTTGTAAATCTACGATAAACTCCATGCTAAAATCTTCAATTATGTCCACATGTAGCTTTACCATGCAAATGTGATCACCAATTTTTCTGATCAAATCAAGGATAGCTTGAGATGATGTCAGGTCAGCTGACAAGCATAAATTTGATTCCTTTTTGACCATAATTGAGAATAACTTCTTTGCAATTGAGTTAGTTACAGTTGTCGCACGTTTCTCGTAGGTCAATGAATTAGGAGTTACGGCTGAGGAAACTGGCACTACTTTACTGTTTTGTTCAATAAAGACATTCACCTTTCTCACCACATCTTGTTCTAGCTTCCCAAATTTTTCTAAAACAGATAACACCTCCTTCATGGTAAAAACGCTATGCAGTTTTATCCCTTTTGCAGCCAGACTTTCCCTGCCTCCTTGACAACGATCCAGCAACACGATGGCGTCGTGTACAACAACATCAACACTTGCCAAGTCACGTGCAGTCTCCATAACGCTGGAGCCCGTGGTGACAACATCTTCAATTACCAGACATATGACGCCTTTCTCAAACTTTCCTTCGATTAACTTCTTGGTACCGTATGATTTTGCTTCTTTTCTCTTTATCATCATAGGAACGCCATATTTCGTCGACATACACGTAGATATGGGAAGAGCTGTGTAAGGAACACCACAAAGCTGATCAAATTTTAAACCATCTGACGATTTCCACATTTCATCAGCAACTTGTTGCATAATCGCCGGATACGAGACGATAATGCGGAGATCGAAGTAAACCGGAGATTCAATACCGCTTTTCAGCGTGAAATTGCCAAATTTCAATGCACCGATTTGAAATAAGTCTAAAACCAATTTAACACGTGCTGAACTATTGTCGGCCATTTTGAAGCATTCTTCAAGTAAATTTTGTTATACTTGGTGTAACACGCAACAACTAAAATTGATGTGCTTTAAAAATAGGTACGCAGAAAGAACTAAACGTATATTGTAAAATGGTTCGATTCTCACAATTTCTGACTGTTACTAATCAACGCTACGTTACACGGGCGGATTACTAGTTACGGTCTGAGACAAAATTGTAGGCCTTTTAGCAATATGTTTTCCTTCCACTAAGTTCAGTTCCTTGACCGATGTTCGCGTTCCTTAGGTTTCTTTGCTTTTGTATTTCCTGACTTGTGTCAGAGTAAACAACCGTAAAAAATTTTAAAGTTCAAACGAAATTTCGAAAATCGTTGACATGGTCAGGGAAAATCGGAAAAGCCACTACTTCACGAGTTCAACGAAAGTCACTTTTCCTCAATATTCGATCGCTTGTACGGTCTTCAACATGGTCTAAATTAAGCACATTTAGCTAGTCAGAAATAGCAAAAAATAAAACCGTTGTTATCCCTAGATACCAGGGGCCTCTTGAAACCCCGAGCCTGTAGACCTAAGAACACTTAGCCCCGCTTGATAACCGCTGCTGGCTTCAGGATGATTCAAACAACAAAATATCAATAAAACTCACGACTATACATGAAAACGATGAAAATTAAAAACTATTTAATGCATGTTGTATTAACATTTTGTACTTCATAAAGAGACCTTATAGGACGAGACTTTCTTATAACGGGCGAGCAACTACGAGATCTAGAACATTGTAGGGTAGTGTTAGGAAATCTTTGCAGCATGAGAATTTTTTCAATTGCTGTTGGTTCCGGTCGTTTATCGCAATCACTTTGCGATTCATTCGAAACAAGAACGAACTTTCGACATTTGCTTGGTATTGAAGGTGCCGACTTTGGTCTGGGAATGAGATGCCACAGTTGGGTCGGCAATTCTGTGTAATCACAATTAGCAGCAACTTCTTTAAGTAGAGCTACATCACTCTTAGAAGTATGAGGTTTTTCCAAACGATAAGGATGAGTGATAACTGGTTTGTTCTTTAACATTTCGTACTGCGATTTTCCGCGATTTATGTCTTCTTTAGATTGAATCCCTCCACATACTTTGCTGTCGATCTTCGTCATGTTTACCCCTTCCATTTTATTGTTTGTATCCGACACTGTCCTGCTTGATCCATACAAATGCATCATGGATTTCTTCTCTTGCGACATCTGTTTTTTATTAAAGTGATGGTGTAAAGCATTTTCGCTTCTCTCACAGTGTTTAGCTTTCATCTCGTTCAATCTTTCCAAAAACTTCATTTGCCATCCTTCGCTATAATCTAAAGTTTTAGTATCCTCAGCAGCATGTCTTGACACAAACATAACCTTGAACACATTTTGAGGGATGATATCATCTCCATCAGCAACTACGTCATCATCATTTGGTTTGTGACAAGACCTATCGAGTTTTGCAATATTGGTGTTTCGAAGAGGTTCAGACGCAGGACGCTCGTTAATAACACATTCCTTGGTGTCAACAATTTGTTTTCCTGCAAAATACCAAACAGAATCACCAATATGTTTCGAATAAAGGTTTTATAGCGCGAACCCAGAGATGTATTGCCAAAATTCTAACAAAGGAGACAGCAATATTTATCTCAGCAAGGGGAGAAATACTAAAATAAAGTTGAACTTTGCCAGAATGTCCCCTTTCGAAACTTTAACACAACTTCAAGTCCACAGAACATCTGCATTCCACAATATAATACATCATGTAAAAATTGCCTGGACATAATTTAAACAGTAAACAAAAATTTTATCTATGCAATATTAAGGTAAGATGAAGGACCTCTAAGTCGACGAGCCCTTCCTCCATCCAATATATCCCTCGGTGAACCGCTATACCCAAAACCGTACCACTGTTACAAGAAAGACGATATTACTATGATCTTTACTACACTAACCTTGTTCGTGAAGCATCGATTTTCGTGATCTCAATCTAGGTTTAGGATTTAAAACAGGATACTTATGTTTCTCCGTCAGTGCTTTCACACACCAACTCATCAAATCCTTTTTCTTCGTATTTTCATTTCTTTTGGACAAAATATCAACTGAATTATCAGGAGGTTCATTCACAACAACCTCATTAATCTTGGTCGGATTTATTTTTGTACGACGAGCTCTGGCGATCGACATTTCACTCGTGACGTGTTTTACACAACTGCGTGGTTTGTCGCGAGGTCTGGAAACCAGAGGGCGACCCCTGACAGCTTGCTGACGTGTTTTTGCTAAAGCATAAATTTTCAACGAAGATGTCGGGTATGACCATTGACTTTCGGCAGCATACTCGGATGTTTTAACATCTAGCACAGGGACGACCTTTTCGGTTAATGCCGAAGGGGAGACGGAACGCCGACCGGATATTTTTCCTCCAGGTGCACATTGCATGGGCTCTATTCTCAAAGACAATTTATCCTCAGGTGGTCGGCTGACAAAAAATGAAACGCTCTTTCTTGAGGGTTTTCTCATCGACGACACTTCAATGATGCCATCTTCATCTTCCTTGCTGTCAACATTCTCTGAATTTACTGGACCATGTTTCAAATGGGTATCATTGACTTCATTTGTGGACACTATTTCACAATCCAGATCTAAGCAATGCTCAGCGCGGTCATCGTACGATTGTCGTTTTTTAAGTCCGAGATCCTTCATACATTGCACAAGTGAATCATTTGCAGCATTTTTTTTAAATGGTGAAATATTTGCGCGTTTTACGTTCGTACGTTCTGAAAAATCAAAATATTTCTCGTGATTTAACTTAGAAAATTTGACAGCAATTTCAAGAATGGCGGTCGATTGATATTTGAGGGTGGGGACTGGGGACTAATGTTCTGCTCCATAAGGTTCTATTGAAATCAATCGTGATTTCTGTTTATAACATATTATAATATGAATATGAACCCTTCCCCACTCCCCTCTCTGATTATCAAATTGGCGCCGTTCCTGAATTTTATACATAGCAAAACAAAAAGAAAAAGAAATTAAATTGAAAACCTGAATCGCCATCATCCACATCAATAAAGTCATCAGAATTTACATCGCTTTCATGAAAATGCTCCTCAGTTTGATCGCGTTCTCTTATTGAGAGTTCGCCAGCCTAGAGTGAAAAACATATAAACTATCTTAATGAGAACACCACACTTTAACATCACAAAATTCTCCACTTACGATATGAACGGTAAAATCGTCGTTATCTTTCAATTGTTTCGTCTTGGACAAACAAGATTTACTTCGAAAGGCTTTATTTCTTGTTTCCTCGTTCATGTCAGCATTATTCTTTAATGGTTCTGAATGATTCGATACAAAGTTTTCAAAAACAGAATGTTCTCTACGACATTCATCCATACGTGCCGGACTTTTATTCATAATTAAAGGACAATCATTTTCACTCTTGATAAGAGATCCATCATCTTTTTCTTTCACTACCACTGATGGAGAAGTGACAGAAAGTCTTTCAACAGAATAACCTTCGTTTACTGCAGTTTCTGAAGTGCTATTTCTGTTATCAACGACCGAAGAACTCCCGACTATTTCCTCCGTCTGCTTTTGAAAAATGTTATCTTTTTTACCCGGCAAATCTTGGCCTGCACAGTAAGTTCCCTCTACAGAAAGCTCGCGTCGAGGTTCGGGAGTATTTTTATGTGTCTTTTTCCTAACTATTTTTGTCTTCTTTATTATCTTACGAACAGGACGAGTTGTCGTCTAGAAAATTGAAATTAATATTTTTATTGACAGTTTTTATGATACCTAGTTTTTCTTTACTGAGAATGAGATCCACTAACTTGCAACTGTGATTCCTTCGTAGAAACAATTTGTGCGACTGTCCCGGGTTTATTTTGGGTTAAGTCATTCCTGATCGAGACTTTCGATTGTAAAGACCGTGAATCTATTTTTATTTCCGAAAGTCCTGTTCTTCTCGACCGAGAGAAGATTGGTTTGTCTTTAGGTTTTTCTTCGGGAGGTTTTGCAACAATGCTCAAAACGATTTCTCTCTTCTCAACTAAGTCTTCGACTTTATCATCTACATTGCAATCAAAGAATGCGTAAAGTAACAGGGACATGGGCCGAGCACGAGAATGAGTAAAGTAACAGGGACATGGGCCGAGCTCGAACGTATGCTCAAATGTTGGAGGGAAACAGACAACTTCATTAGAGAGCCCGCATTAAAACAAACACGTCAGAAGATTTAGAAGAAAAAACGAAATACCTGATGATGGTAAACTGACATCGTCCTTCTCCTAAACGATTAAAATGTTCGAAAATATAAAACAAAAAGTGCAAAGTTTCAAACAAACATTGATGTAGGACTGATGTGAATTTTTTGTCACTTTTTCTTCAGACATCAAAAATCACAATACCAACACGTAGATTTGAAATTTCATCCAAACCTTTGTTAACACTGGGTGGTTCATTACAGGAGGTGGAGTCCGAGGGGGAGAAGAGACTGGTGACGAGCCTACTTTGGGTAAATTCCAAGAACCAACAAACGAGGATGATCTTGATCTAGACAGTGGAGTACTACTCTGTGATTGGTAAATTTCGGTAGGAGCTGCAGTGACTGCATCAGAAATCTCACTGGCAGACTAAGAACAAAGAGTTTCGCAACTGACATGGTTGAAAAATCAAAATGTAACAAACACTGTATTTTTTACATTTTCATCTTCATCATTGGTGCTCACATGACTAGTTGCATTGGACTTGCCATGACCAAATAGCAAACGAGTTAAATCGATACTGATGTTTGTATGAGGTACCTAGAAGGATTTCAGAGGATGTAAGCATGTGAAAACAATAGTTTTGTATGAGGTACCTAGAAGGATTTCAGAGGATGTAAGCATGTGAAAACAATAGTTTTGTATGGGGTGCCTAGAAGGATTTTAGAGGATGTAAGCATGTGAAAACAATAGTTTTGTATGGGGTGCCTAGAACGATTTTAGAGGATGTAACCATGTGAAAACAATAGTTTTGTATGGGGTGCCTAGAAGGATTTTAGAGGATGTAAGCATGTGAAAACAATAGTTTTGTATGAGGTGCCTAGAAGGATTTTAGAGGATGTAAGCATGTGAAAACAATAGTTTTGTATGGGGTGCCTAGAACGATTTCTTAGGATGTAAGCATGTGTAAACAATAACGCTGTACAGCGAACCACAGGGTTTTCATAGGATAGGTTTTGGTGGCAATGACTTTGTATAAGGTACATACAGGGTTCGTAAGATGAGCGAAAGACCGTTGAAAATTGATGCCGGATCGATGAATGAATTGCAATGAAGGAATTTTTTACGCACAAACATGATGCATTAACATTGAAGTCATTGACACTAACATATCACTCACTAGGTATGTTTCCATTCTGACAGGCTCGGGCGGCAGAGATTTCTTAAATTCTTTGCGAATTCTTGGATCTTCATAAACGTCGGAGGCGGTTTCATCACCATCACTTTCGCTGCATGTGGCGACCATTTTGTTGCCGAAGGTGGAGAGCTGAGCTGTAAATTAATGAATACGTGAATGGTGATGATGAAATACGGTCAGATTATCCATCGCGTTTTGTTACCTTTTTCGTAACTGATGAGAAAAATGTGATTCTTGAAGCCGACAAGGAGATCACCTAAACCACCGACATGAAAATCAGAACTTAACAACACGAAAAGCAAAACATGTAAGTTAACATAAACTTCGCTTGCAAGTGAAAGCTTCAACCTTTCCCGTAAACAAAGCAGAAATTTTACACGAACCTCTTTCCTAATACAAACTAAAAAATATTGCTGAACTACTTGCTCGGGCAAGAAGTTCTCAAATTGACAGGAATTAAACAGCGTCTACACTGGGAGGCAAAGCAACGAGGAAAACATCACAAAAGCTTTGCAATGTTTCTTAGGTTGCTCAAAGCTTTTGAAGACCTGCTGTAGGGAAATACTTCATAAAATATAACTTAACCTATATCCAAGTTGTCCACAATATATTACATACCACGCAAGTTTAAAAACAAAACTATCCCATATCCAAGTTGTCCAAAATGTATTACATACCACGCGAGTTTAAAAAACAAACAGCATTCAATGTGTTATCGAGAACAATCTCACGGAGCAAAACTTTGTTTTCACTCCACACTTTCACACTGGAATCTTTGCTGAAAATATTTTTCGGAAGATTAGCACTTTCACTTACAACATCATTACGAAATAGTGGTGGCATTTCAGTGCATCAAAACCTGGAACTACAGAAAAGCTTCATTTTAAAGTTCACGTCCAATGCGATAACACTATCCATATGATCTTTGGAACTTTTTCGATTATCTTGGGTCGTTGTCTGCTGAGCAATTCCTACCAGGGAAGATAAGTGACTAGTCAATGGTTTTTACAGAGCAACACAACATACAAGTTAAGACAGGACAATGATTTCTGACTACACACACTGAGCACACGGGCAATAATTTTTAACTTTTATCAAACCTTGCTCCTTTGTTAAGTAATACAGGTTCAGCTGACCACTTTCATATCCCGTGAGTAAGACATCATTCTAGAAAGACAAGTCGTAATGAAACCATAAAACACGCTCGTTGATAAAAGAAGGTATGTCTTACTTTTCACAACGACTTATACTTTTATAACACATAGAGCGTCCCAGAATTTAACGAGAGCTTACCATTTTCACAAAACAAGTTAGTCCTACCCCGGCTTCGATGACATGTTTACTCTGCATTTCGGGTAGGCCGAGGATTCGTATAGCATGTTTGTCGAGTGATAATGTATGCAGAAGGAGCAAGCCTTCCTTTGCGTCATGTTTCATACACAAAATCTGAAAGAAACGGTTGGTAAGTTCAGAGAAAACAATCTGCACAAGATTGAATAAAAAACAAAATCCAGAGGTGAATTACAACCAATACAAGCCAACAAGTCCAGAAAATACAAAATGACGAAGAATAAAAGAGACAGAGTATGTTTTTTATCTTGAATATAAAGAAAACGACGTGTTTATTTTCCAAATAAGTTTTACGGTGTATTATCTGTCGCATTGATCTCGGCATGCCCCGGAGATCGTCGGTCGGATAGATACCTTGGTAGGGCATACTCTCCTACCAAATGTATTGAAAGGCCGCAAAATGTTTGAACGTGAATAAAATACGCGACAAACTTACAGCTCCTCTGCTTGCTGTTAACTTGTAGTAAAGTGTAAGAGCCGAGTAGGGACTGGTAAAGAGCAACTGGCCATCCTGAAAATGAGAAAGTAGAACATTATTTCACATATATAGCTTCCATGCGGCACGTGGAAAAAAGGTGCGATGGGATTGGTGACTAGCATTATTTGAACTTAAGGTCTTTTTCAAGAACATCTATCGACAAAAACTGACCGCTTTGTAAGGACATACCTGAAGACCAAGGACAAGAAAACAAGACAAATCTGCTAAGTTCTCTCCACTCGTCGTTTTCAGAGCAACTTTGGATTGAAGATAGAGCAAGGAAAGACACTTTACGTTAAAATCCACGCATTTCCCACCAGGCCTATTTGTGGGTAAATTCGGAACACTGACGGATGACGACATACACGACTTGCTATTGGTACGATATTTTGAGTGATGGTTATCTGAAATATCCTGAATGTCACGTAGTTTCCAGACCTCGACGCGATTTGCAGGATTTGACCTGAATCGGCAAAGATTCGAAAAGAAACTCTTTATCAAAAAAGTTCGAAAAGAAACTCATTATATTAAATTCGAACTTCACATGACAAATTCTAGCATACTTTGCATAATAGACCCAGATCTCTTCGCAACTGACTAACAAGTACACCAAGCTGTAGGGTGGACAATATGCATAATTAGAATATGAAGAAAACTGCTGACCAGTAGTAACAGCAGGAGGAGGTGGAAGAACCATCGAGAGGAGACAACCATCTTTGGTGACAAACCTTGCACTAATAAAGTGAAAATAATTTATCAATATTTCATTTATTTTATGAAAAATCATTTGAAAATAACTTTTACCAATAATCTTCAGATATCGCCAGAATTTTAGGCGCACACGTGTCCGCGGTAAGTGATTTCAATGGGCAGCGGACAGTTAACCAAAAGTTCACGACATGGTTAATATGAAAGACTTGTAAAGTTTTGTTTGAGGCGCAGTAGAGTACTTCATGGGATATTAAATTCATCCACATAACACCCTCAGGAAGCACAGCTTTACTACAGACAAAGAAAGGGAAGATAAGCGCAGTAGAGTACTTCATGGGATAAGAAATTAATCCATATAACACCCTCAGGGAGCACAGCTTTACTAAAGGCAAGACAAAAAAGTGAAGATAAGCGCAGTAGAAAACTTCATGGGACATTAAATTAATCCATAAAACACCCTCAGGGAGCAAGGCTTTACTACAGACAAAAAAGGGGAAGATAAGCACATTAAAGTACTTCATGGGATAAGAAATTAATCCACATAACACCCTCGGGGAGAACAGTTTTACTGAAGGCAAAGAAAGGGAAGACAGACATATGTATCTTTTAAGGTCCATAACGTCAATTTCACGTTTTTTCCCGCTTATTGTCGTAAAGTTTTTTTCAAATTTCTTGATGAAATGTCCGTTTGTCATCCAATCAAAACGAGCTTTAATCCAAATTTGGCAATCTGATTGGATAATAGAGATATACGAACTTCGCAAAGAGCTCTTATACTTTTGAACATCGTAACTTACGAGGAGAACTGGTAAAGTTACTGGTAATGTGAAATTGACTAAAGATGTACATTGAAATCCATAGTTGTACCTGTATATCTCTTCCATAATGTCCAATGAGAATATCTTAATAGTACCATCAAGTGATGACGTAATGACCAATGAGGGTGCTTCAGGGTGGAGGTGGAGGTTCGTTATCATCTGGCAAGCATAAATATCAACAGCATGCTAAAGACTTCATGTAAATGCAGTGATAGATAACCTCATGTATGTACCTATATGGGTTTATGTAGCAGCAGCATTACCTTTGAATGGGAATGAAATGAATGTACTTTTCCACCATTTGTGCTCCAAACATTGACTGTCAAATGCCGTAAAATACCAAATGTTTGAATATAAATATAATTCCAAAGTCTATGAGCTTTATCTGACAAAAGTCATGAACTGATACCTGTACAATCAGAACCAGATGTCACAACTAAGTTTGAAAAATTTGAGTGAATGCAGCCAGTCACGTGACCTTGATGACCACTAGAAACAAAAAAGGAGAAATTAACTAAAGCACGGTAGATCCAATAAGTGTACAGTTATCCACCATTAATTTTTTTAATAATATTACTTCGTACTTTTTTAATTCAAACAGAATGTTGCCTTTCATGTCTTGAGCAATGACATTTCTTTCTGATAAACAGTACAGTCTCTGATATAAAACCAAGGAAGAGTTTAAATGTATGAAATTCACAGATGAAGAACGGAAAATATAATTTTTACCTGATTTTTCTCGTCTATAATAATGTCTTTTACCATGGAACTGTTCTGAGTAAGATACTGACGTCTAGAAAGGTTATGTGAAATAAACTAAATTCATTCTGCTGGCATATTTTTCAACCTTTAAATCCACGTTAACAAACATTTTTCTTTGATGAAAAGAATACCTTAAAATCAATCCATAATTTGCCATAGGACGTGAATTTCTTAAAAAACCATGATCATCAGATTGCACCTCACCAAATGACCAAAACTAAATCAGTTGAATCACACAAAAAACATCATGTCAAATGAAAATTGAAAAATCAGATAAAACTTCCACACAACCTACCCTTATACCTCCGGTTCCACCGGTAATCAATTCATCTGTAACTGAGTTAAATACCATACATAACACGGAGTTCATGTCTGACACAACCGAGAAAACTTCATGGAAATTTGTATTAAACACCTGTGGGATACAATAAAAACATATACAATGCAGTAAGTGATAGGTTGTGAAAAAATCTATGTTACCTTAAGTGCATAATCCTTTGAAAGACCAAAATATACATTGAACTTTTTGCAATGCAACAGCAAACGAATCACATTAAAATGATAAGAGGGATAGTCCAAAACACGCAAAACTAGAAGAAAATAGATGTTCGAAATGACTCATTCATAAGCCAAGTGTGTAAAGGGACTAAACATAGACACTTCACAAAATCAATGTATTTCATTTGACTAATAGGCATTATGGCATACCTGAATTTATAACACTGTTGGGAGACCATGCAGTTATGCCTTTTGAATCTAATATGATAAACTGTTTGCTTTTTGAATTATATGTTACTGAAAAGAAATTCAAAAGAGATTCAGTAATAATCAAATGTTGACAATGGCGTCAAGACCCTATGTTGTACTTTAAAAGAACGTGGTCATAATGCATCTTTAAATAAGATAAAGACAAAATAATCTACTAGCTTTTACCTTCAGTAATATCTTTGCCCCATGTTTTAGGCTTGTAGTTAGCTTTAAATTGAAAGCCATACGGTATATGTAGATAGGAGTTTGATGAAGGTTCATTAAATTGAGTTGATTCGTTGCCTACAGATTGTGCATTGACTTCGCTCATTGTACGTGAGCTTAAACTTACTCAGGAAAGAAACCGAGATCTTCGTGTGTTTTATTGGACAATTTTATTTTAGTGCACGTCTTATTTCCGTAAGCATCACAAAAATATCAACGTTTACAAAATGGAAAAACATACAAATGGACAGGTACCAAGTACCCACAAAAAAAATACCAAACGTCCAAATTCTAAAAAGGACTTCTTTACGTTGTTTCAAGTATAATTCTCCACCAAAACACGACAAATAGTTCAAAGAATGCTTCCCCCATCATACTTATGCTTAAACGACACAATATTTTGCAAATCTTCGGAAGAGATTTGAGGATGACATTTCGTCAATCACAAAATTCATATTTTATTTTCAAATTTCTGCAGATGACGTCACGGTAGTGTGGTTGTTATGGTGACGATGTACCACGATATGAGGAAGAAAGTGATATGTCATCGCTAGTTTTTGCCATGTTTACCATAGAATAGACATAAACTCAGAACTCTAGGATGGTTTACTTGATTTAGCAGCAACAGATTTCTTAGCTTTAACCATTTCAACAAGATCCTACAAGATAGAAACACATCTCTCAACATTCAAATAGGACCCCTAAAATTAAAACGTACTTCTCAACTTTCAAATACATACCGCAACATTCAAACATATCCCTTAACATTCAAACACATCCTCCAACATCCAACCTACCCCCCCACACACAACATTCAAACACATTCGCTAAAATTAAAACGTACATCTCAACTTTCAAATACATACCGCAACATTCAAACATATCCCTTAACATTCAAACATATCCCATAACATTCAAACACATCCTCCAACATCCAACCCCCACACACACACAACATTCAAACACATCCGCTAACATTCAAACCCCAACATTCAACCTCCCTCTTCGGTCCCCAACATTCAAATTCATACAAATGTGTAGCGATAGGGCAGAGACTAAACCAACCTTGTATCTTCTCATACATTCCTTTTTAGTTCGTCCCGGTACCTCCGCCGCGATCTTTTCCCATCTTTCAGGAGTACTTGACGGATATTTTCGAAGAGCATTTTCCAAGAGCTGATGAGAGAAATCATTGCAAAATATACTCATACTACAATCTCAGGTTTAGAAGTATTCTCGATGCTCGAATCTCTTTCTTTGCATTTAGAAGAGCATTCTAGTAACTCTAAACCAAACTAAACCTTTCTTGCAAATCGAAGAATTAAAATCCTAATCTGTAAAGTTAAAAATAAAAATTTTCCACCTTCTGTTCTTCGCTTATCCAAGGTTTATCAACGGGTACAACAGGCTGGTATGTCGATGCACCTTTTGAAGAGATGTACCACGATATAATACTTTAAAAGTTAGAAAATTTCATACAATCGTCAAAAACTACCTTCACCAGGCTTATCTCTTTTAGTCGGACTCAAAGTTGCTTGAGCTGAAGGCGACGATGAGCCAACAGTCTTGTCAAATTTCGCAAAAGCGTTCTTGTTCGTGTTTTCGATTTGTGTTACATCTGAATAATGAAAAATCGTCAAATTAATGAACTTCATCGAAGCCACAAGTAGGTGACAGTTTAGTTCATTCAATTACCAAATTTTTGTAGCTCTTTCACTTTCTTAATTACGTGTTTAGCAGTCTTCACAACATTTCCTTTGGAATGATTATTGATATATTCCGCGATAACTTCCCATCTTACAAAGGAAAACGTCACGCAGAGATGTCTTATGTCACAATAAAGAATGATTCCGTAGAAATTCAAGTTTCTTAGATTGTCATGTAATCACCTTGAACTTGTACCCGCTGGAAACACTTTCACTGCTTTGATTAACAGCTCGCGCTCATCGTCACTCCACATGGAACTGGTACTGTTATTGTTTCCATTCTCTTTGGGTGTCTTCTTTTCTTGAGCTAAGGTGTTAATTCAAGAACATGGAATCTAAATCTATATTTTTTATGTTATTTCGGTTAGAATCCTGCTCTCTAAAGACTTTTCAAAGCAAAATTGCTGTTCACTTTCCCAAATAATTTCGTGATAGTCAAATGTAAGTACTTAGCTAACTTTGTACTCTATAGAACGTAATTTAATGTATAAGGGACTGTACTTTGTTAATTTAGTATTCGTGTTAAATTCGTTTCTGTAAAGTTTGCGCACGCTTATGTGGAAAACAACTCACTTGTTGATACTGGTTAGCGTGTTGAAATAAAATTAATTAATCATTCATTCATTCATTCATTCATTCATTCATTCATTCATCGCTACAAAGTTGCTACAGTCGAGTTTTTTTGAGGATTCAATTTTCAACTCTGAGAATTGAATCCTCGAATTCCTCATTGAAAGTAAATTTGTTCAACAAGCACTCTCGAAGGTCCGTGTACCCAGAGACGCGGTCGCCATTTTTTAAACCATAAATACATCGATATCACAGACACAAACCTGCTTGTACGGCTTTTTCATCTTCAAGCGCTAATTTTTCTTTCAACTTCGTGATCTAAAACGAACGAACAGCATGACCTAAAGATTGTCTCGATTGCTAAGAGTTCTGAAAACCAAGACAAGAACCAAGATGATAAAAAATTTCAAGTAATACAAAATAAAACAAATTCCGAAGAGGGACATCTCGTTTTCTTGATATTCAAGATAGTACAAGAGTTTGAAACAAAAGATGGTGTAATATTTCGTCTTTATTCCAAAGACATCATCAGACTTATAGTTTAACTATCTTGTACTATCTTGAATATCAAGAAAACGAGATGTCCCTCTTCGGAATTTGTTTTATTTTGTATTAAGATGATAAAAATGTATGACGTTTTATCTACGAAGCACAAACTCAATCATCAACTAACTTCGTCCACAAATACACGTTCCTTTGTATCTTTGTCATTCTGTGCAAATGTCTGCCTGATAATCTGTAACCTAGGGATAATGTAGGATAGGAATGATGATCGAAGACATGAAGAAAAATGGTTCAACTCCATTACTTACTCGTCCAAGGAAAGGCTTTCCAGTAGTTTTTCCATCAGTTGCATTTTCTCGACTAAATCGTTTTCATCTTTCGAAAAAAAGTTATGCTCCTTTGTGTGAAGGATCATATCAAACAGAAAAGATGTCAAAACGCCAGCAAATTTCCTTAGTTCTTGTGTATTTTAAACTTAAAACCAACGTTCCACGTCAAACCGCGGTCAGTGGCTTTCTCAACAACGCACCTTGCACATATTTCGAATTGATTTCTTTTCTTTTTTCAGAGCATTCTTCAGTTTGTCTTTTTCCTTTTTTACTGCCTGCGCCTTTTCACGTCAAATAATGATAATAATATTTAGTTTCAAGACAAGACAACCCGTACATATATACAAAGACATCAAAAATATTGAATGATGGCGTTAATTGTGCTTTGAACACACCCCTGGTCAAGATATTGAATGATGGTGTTAATTGTGCTTTGAACACCCCCCTGGTCAAGATATTGAATGATGGTGTTAATTGTGCTTTGAACAACCCCTTGGTCAAGATATTGAATGATGGCGTTAATTGTGCTTTGAACACCCCTGGTCAAGATATTGAATGATGGTGTTAATTGTGCTTTGAACACCCCCCTGGTCAAGATATGGAATGATGGCGTTAATTGTGCTTTGAACACCCCTGGTCAAGATATTGCATGATGGTGTTAATTGTGCTTTGAACAACCCCCTTGGTCAAGATATTGAATGATGGTGTTAATTAAGCTTTGAACACCCCCCCTGATCAAGACATTGAATGACAAGAGAACATTCCTTACTTTCTCTTTAGCTTCTTCCTCCTCTTTTTGACGTAAAATTCTCTCGGCTTCAGCAGCCTCTTGTCTTCTCTACGCAACAACAAAATTCAAGTCAAACATTATGTCATGTGTAACATCATTGTCCCTATTTACACATTTGCTAAGTTTTGAAAATGCGCTTTTTGAAAGAAGCTGAAGAAGACATAATACTTGTACAGTACACTTAACCAACAAACTAATGGATTCACACCAATGAAATGGATCTCCTTGCACTGCTTTCGGAGGAACTAGCTCACTCGGTTACAAACTATTATCTACCTGCACTGATTTTGCAGTAAATATCTCGCTAGATCAAAAATTATCAAGGAAATTGTCTGCGCATGCGCAGTCCCCTTGAGCATGCGCACTAGTGACTTTAATAATACCACAACTTTCGTAAGCCTTTAAATTTTTGTATATATATATATATATATATAAAGCTAAAACTTCATATAGTAGATGTCAACGAGCAGTGGAAGCTGGGTGCGATATAGTATGCAGTGGCTTAGGGGCCCACACTTCGGTGGCCACCGTACTCTCCCTGCGTACCCCGAGCAAAGCCTATCGCAGGTGATCTCGGGGTCTGATGGGCGGAAGCTTGCTATTGGCATCTCCCAAGTAGGACAGCGTGGAGGGGCCGATATCTCCTACAGAAACGTTAACATGCGGCGTTCTAGTGCCTTACGCTTAAGAAGGTATCGGGAAGCATGGACCGAAAACTGGGTTTTTTGCTTTCGAATTTTATCTTTTTGTTTACAAGATTTCTCCTCATAAAACAAAACAAGCAATGTTTCAATAATCGTGTTCTGACACTGTGCCTTTTTCTGACACTTATAATTTAAGACATAATTTGATAAAATTTATATTGGTTTATATCTTCCTGATTTGACTCTCTCATTTACTGTTTCTCATGTATCACGAGCAAACCATCCATGGGGTTCATGGCAGACAGGATTATCTGGTTCCCTTCATTACCATGTGACGCTCTAGTGCTCAACTATCTCGGGGTATCGGAATAGAATTAGAATAGACTTAGAATTTAAGCAAACCTTAAAACATGTTTGTACTCGAAATAAACAACAGCAGTTTCAGATCAGGAACGCGCCAGAGAGACTGTTGAGCAACTTCGCGCGCACTAAAAACAACCGAGCCTTTAATCAGAATAAATTTCACCTTTTCTTGCTCTTCTGCTGCCAATCTTGCAGCATCCTCCTTCGCTTTCTTCTCAGCCAGTTTTCTTTCCTTTTCCTCAAGGCGAAATTTCTTCAATCGCGGATCGCATGCATAACAATTGTCTACAAAGAAAATATGGATTGCTTGCAAAGAAGGTTATGAAGATGTTTAGTTCCTTGACGACTGACCAACTAAAGTTCTCACTCTCGTCGTTTCTTCTTTCTTTCGCTTTTGTCTCATAGCCCTGTTCTGCTTCTCCATCCATCTTCGTTCCTCTCGACTAAAGTGAAAAAGCAAAAAGTTCCGATAGAAAATCAACAATAAAAAAACTAATATAGACGTGAAAAACTAGCCTTTCGCCTTTTTCTTTTTCTTCTTCGTCCAAGTAGGAGAACTCGCGCCAAGATTCAAAATCGTACCTAAAAATAAAATATTTTCCGTTCAAATAATAAACCTGTCAACGCTTTTATAAAAGTCTCATTCCCTAAATTTTGATGACCATTTTGTAAAGCTTAAAGCAAACTTACGCACACTTCGAATGATAAACGCTATCTTATAAAGTGAATTGTTTGACCCTGGCAGTATCACAACATATTAAATAAATACCACTAAGAATATCATATAGTCAGCCAACACCAACACTAATAGCACTTTTAAGGACTACACAAACTTGGACAAATAACAACATCTACAAAAATTGTCTCTCTTATAATCCAAAGCCTTTTTTTCACTACACACCAGAATTTATAGAAGTCGTCAACTTCTTCGAATGTCGACTCCTCATTTCCGAGGTCTGGGACAGGCTGCCTACTGGACCATCTATTATGATGTAATAATAAAAATGAAGGTTAAAATGTTGACTCCTGTGTCTATGAAGCAAAATTTAGGTAGTTTTCAAGTGTCAAAAGTTCACCTGGCATTTGATTGGAAGACAGGAGTAAACACTTGATAAAAATTGATCTTGGAGTTAGCATTAACTGGTGGAACATAATTATCAAAAGTAGGATCAATGCTATCATATGCTCGTCTTTTTGCCTTATTCATCAAGATGTCACCAGCTGTTGTTATGCACGTGAAGCATTCTTGGACAGCGTTTAGTTGTGACTCGGTCTTCTTCGATTTATTCTTGTCCGGATGGTGTTTCAGTACCATTTTCCTATCTTTAACATGCAAGAATATGTTGGTTTGAATTCGAGTCGTAGTGTTACTGAAACCAGCGATTACTACTGCTGGCCTATATAGTCTTACATGCGCGTTTTATTTCATCATCTGTTGCTCTGTAACGTCTACTCTTTAGCCCTAAGATTTTATAGTGGTCTTGATCCTACAATGCACATCAAAAGGCAAATGTAATATTGGGGCAAAAACAGCATAAAACTGTACTATTTATCTTAGTGCTGGGGGTAATATTAATAATATACTGTTTCTTCTACATCAAGTTAAATCCTCATTGCCAAAGAATTCATGCTAACAATGTTGAATTCATAAGTTTCAAACTTTAAAAATTTGTACTTTCCACTCTTTAGAATCCAATGTGAGTAGATATTTTTCATCTTCGCTGTCAGAACTTGATGAGCTGCTCTCACTCGGAGTTCTTTCCTTTTCTAAGATATCCTCATTGTCTTCAGATTGTTCGTCGAGATCTGAGATTGGCAGATGTGCGCTTGTTTGGCTTCGAGAGACGTATGACTCAAACCACCTACCAACTGACTCATAGTTTTGAAGACAAGGAGCTAGAAAGGCATTCAACAAGAGTAATAGACAATAGTTAAAAGAAAAGTAAAAAAGTGGAAAATATAAAATTGATAGCTTCTGTTTTGTAATTCATGTACCACATAGTTTCCTTAATACTATGCTTTTCTCTCCATTTTCAGCTGCTGGTAGCATCGTCTATATGGAAAAAATTGTATTATTCTAGCAAAAAATTTAAATGAGCCCATTTGCCGCCATATTGATTCCACTGTTGCCATCTAACTACTTTCCATCCACTAGAATAAGAATTCGAAGAAGAGCACCTTTTTCTCGACCATTCCAAATTTCCAATTCCAATCCAAAATGACGTAGAACCGAAAGTAAGCTGCTAGGATGCTCATGACATTAACTAGATATGCCATTGGCTTTTAAAAATGAGCTAAGTTTGTAGTATAAAAAACTAAAGACGTCTAGTATTTCGCTTCTGCATGACACCAACAAAGAAGTAATGATATGTTTGTTTAGATGATATGATTCACTACACGCGGACCGCAATGGCGTAACTGGAGCATGCGCAGTGACAAGTTTACACGAGAGTGGTAGCGTTTTTAGTCGTTTGTTGTAATTACTGGTCGTAACAAAATCAAATAAAGATTTTTGCTATTATGTCGAAGAAATTTAGTAACCCCAGCCTGCTGACGAAAGAGCGTTTGAAAAAGGAACTGGAGAGTAATGGTATTCAACTTCCACGAGGCGAACACAAAAAAGAAATTTATGTTCAACTATATCGAGAGCATTTGTCTCCTGAAGGTGGACTTACCTCTGCTAATGGCGAGTTTAGCTCAGACGATGATATGGATTTTGGGGAATCGCCTCAAAATAGGGTACAATGAATTGTGGATTAATGTATTTAATGTTCATTTGTGTATTATTTTTTACAATAAAGAATTTTTCGTTTGCTTTAGCAAATCGTACGTCGTGAAGGTCGGAGCGTTAGACAGATAGCTCCTAAGGATGTTGTTAGTTCTGATATATTGTCAATGACGGATGAAGAACTCAGAGTGGAATTACGAACCCTTGGGTCACCAGTTGGCCCTATCATGCCAAGCACAAGGCAACTTTACGAACGAAAACTTGGTATGAATAGTCTTGGTGAAAAAAATATATATTATCCTCAGCTAAACAAATTCTCAGACATTGGTTTGCCTAACATATTCCACGAAAGTTAACGAGAAATTCTATTGTTATATTCATTCAATAGCCAGGTTCGTGGCATTAAACAGAATAGTGGAAAAATGACAAATTTTACCATGAGATCTGAGTTTTCAGATGACGATGTTGATGAGAATGTTGGAGATGAGACACCGCCAGATGGTAAGACTCGATCATTGATTAAATTGAGTGGTAAAACTGATTAACAAAGCAATATTTTGTTTTTTCTAGAATTCTTTTTTCCTACTGATGAAAAAAATGGTGAAAAGAATTATGGTGAAACTTTTACCAAAAATTTCCAAAATAAGTCCTCGAAAAAGGAAATGACCCGCGATTTCTCTGCTTCTTCTTCACACAATGTTGAACGTAGCTCAACCTTTGATCGCAAGACAACTAATAAGGTTCGTACAAAGAAAGGGGATAAGTTTGAAGAAGAGAGTTGGTCCACTGCAACTAACAATGAAGATGATGACACATCACTTCAATTGCCTGAAGGATTACCATCACATTTGCAAAATGCATTGACAGCTTCAAGGTATGTATTTATTATTTAGAGTGTTGTGGTCAGGTTGCCCAAACTTGTACGTGGCAAAAGCCAATTTAGGTTATTGACTAACCTTGATTGCAGCAACAAGGTTGATGCAATTTTTCAGCATTTTTGATAGTAAAAGTAAACGTATATTTTGTACTTTTATGCTGTTAAAACATAATCATAGCGAACATTTTATTCAACATTCAAGACATCTAATTTTAATGACAAACATGCTTATTTAAACATAGCTGCAATCCAGAATTATCAATAGCAACATGTCTACATCACTGACTTAAATATATCCTCACAAATTTTTACTGCATTAGCAAACTAAAGTTACCTGATGCCAAGCTACAAAGAAACCAGATAAGATAACAAGAAAACAACCTTCTTATTAATGTTGTGGTGATCCTGGTGTAGCTTGTACCACAATTTTGTTGTTTGTGGTGGAAAAATTTAGCTTGAATAGTATGAAGATTATAAAGTACTTCATAATACATTACTTTCTTTCATTCAAGTTACAGTATTATTTGCTGTTACTGTAACAACTAAGGATACAAAACTTTGGCCCACTTTAGCCATTTCTCTGAATTAAAGCCGGCATGATAAATGTTCGAAACTACTTTTTATAATAGGTTGATATGTCTATTTCAGTTTAAATTTTGATTTATTAATTACTTTTCTATCTGAAAGTTCACAGAGTTTTGCACTTGAGGGAACTTCTGTATTTCCTTGTAATTCATGTGTCTCACATCGCACATTTCCCCCTTTGTAACAAAAAATTCAAAAATGGTGTGGTAAGACTGAACAAAAAGCGGAACTTACTATCTCAAAGGCAATTACATATGTTATACTACCACCATTTGCAATTGAGTTTCTTCCGTGCGCGTTTTCGTTAAAACATTAAGAATGAAATAAATGACTGAATGCAAAGCAACCCGTATCTTTTTCATGTGCCATACTTCCTTTTTCCCTTTAAAGCAACTGTTGTTTTTGTGTTTCATTTTGTTGATTATTTAAGGTAGTACTGTACAGCTACACAACTTACTCAACTTTATAAGAAATTCTTAAAAAGCTATTAACACGTTCATCACGCAAGGTTCATTCATCTATAAGCCTATAAATCTATAATAGCCTGAGGCCCTGGCAACTTTAGCTAGGAAAACAATTCTCCTCCTTAGGAAAGTCTGCGCTGCCCCCAGTCAAATGAGCATTGATCCTCCTCTCGTGCAGTTGACAAGTGGATTGCCAAATGCTTTTGCTTAAGGTTACTTTGAACAAACGTGGTAATGCAGTGAATTCAAACTTGTTTATAATTTTTTCTATATCACTTCAGTCCGTTCAAGAGCCAAACACTGGCCACTCCTACCAAAGGGGAACGTGTCACTCCCCAATCCATTTCAACACCCACAAGAAGAGGGAGAAAACAGGGACAGCCTGCACCAAAGAATGTTTCTGCTAAAACAGGTGCGAAAGTGAAGGACAGGGAAACGGCATCTAAACGAAAGACCTCCACAACGTGGCAATGGATTTTGTTCGTAATTGTACTCGTTCTTTATGTTCTTGCTATCGCGATGTTCTTGGTGTATAACTTGGAGAAAACGCCAGTTTTTTGATAACGTTGAAATAGAAGAACCACCTAAACCTTCAAATCAATCTTGACATTTCCCCCATGACAGTCATAATGTCCTTATTTTTTAATTAGATGACCAGAAATACTCTCTGGTTATCTACAGTTTTTTACGGCAATACACTCGCAAAAGTAGTTTTGTTTTTTTTTGAAGTAAATGTACGCGTTGAACTGGAAAGATTATTGTCATTGGCTAATTTGTTAGTGGATAATCTTAAGTCCGAGATCCACCAAAATGGAAAACTGCTACACTAATATAGTCGAGTTCTTTTTTCTGTACAATTATAACAAGTGTTAGTTAAGTATTGAATTAAGTCAATCATGTGACTTACAATTACAATTTCATAGTTGCTCGTATAAAATGCGAAGACATTTTAACTGTGATGTGTGATAATTTAGTTCATAAAAGATTTGGAGATTGGTCTGTTTCTTATGGGCATCTTACAGCGACTTTATTTTACAAAAGTTTATCAATATGATCCTTTAACGTAATGAAATCATCGAACCCGTCCATTTTTGTCGGGTTTTCGCGTAGATGCTTGATAAGCTCCTGAAATGTCGTAAAGTTTCTTGTATCAGAGTTGCACACCATAACGAAACTGTCTTCTTGTTGTTTCACGGTAATGTGTCGAAACTTCGGTTCGGCATCTGGCATGTACACACTTATATAGAGCTCACTATCATCGAATCCTGCGCGCACTAAGAAAATTCCTTCAGTATCTGAAGCCTCCAGGAGATCCTCTGCCTTTGCACGAGATATGTTGCCATGGAACCAGTCGAATGAATCGAGCTAAAGAAGTGGAAAAATATGAAGTTGACAAAGGCCTTAAACAATGAAGATTGCTGTACGTATGTAGCTTTTCTTCTTCACATTGCAGCTAACGAATGTTCAACATTTTAATACAGTCAAACCTGTATTAAACCCTCTAATACGCCGTGTGACAAATGTGTCACAATCAGGAAGCCGAATAAAATGAATAGAGAAAAAACATTGACCTCGAAGCAAACACCATCGGGGAAGCAACTAATCTACGCTTACAAGTGGTGTCCATTGTGAATTTGTGACTTCACAAATTGTCCGTATTAAATAGGTTTGCATTTAGTTCTACGACTTAACAACTTGTATTTTATAGAATGCGGGCCATTTGCTTCGGTTGAGAACTCAACATGAGTACAACTTACCTTGGTTATGGAAGATTGGTGATGTCTTTTTGATACCAGCCCTTCATTTCTGATCATAAATAATCCATCCTTTGGACTCATTGTGCTCACGTCATTTGTTTCAAACATTTCAGAGATACTCTTATTCCTCATTTCTCTTGTTTCGGCGTTTTCCAGCTCTCTCAAGTTGATTTCGCGCGATATAATGACGTCTGCACTTTGACTGCGAGACAAAAACGCTCTTCTGGCCATTCTGAATTGCTTTTGAGTGAACTTTCTGTTTAAAATAATGTAAATGGAAGGTTCACGTGTTTGTGTTGAAAATATTTAGACTTTCCAAGCTTCTACATGCGTTTTTGTGTTGTCGTAAAATAAAGATAATCTTGAGTTAATATAACTCTGGTAGTAATATCATTGACGACTTAGAAACAAACCACAAAAAACTATCAATTTTGAACTCATTATTTGAGATACAATTGACTTTATCTTCGGGATTCAATTCTTATTGTGGTATATTATAGAACATTGCAGTACATTAAGTTTAAAGTAAATAGTTTGAACCCGGGAGTATCGTTACATGTTTGTAAATGTAGATCGTCCAGGTTGGTATAGTCCTGAGAAGGACTGTTTTTGTTGTTGTTGACTGACGTTTCGACAACCTTAGCGGTAGTCATCTTCGGAGTCAAGAACTCTGAAGATGACTCTGAAGTTGACTACCGCTAAGATTGTCGAAACGTCAGTCAACAACAACAAAAACAGTCCTTCTCAGGACTATACCAACCTGGACGATCTACATTTACAAACATGTAACATTAAGTTTCTTCGAGAAGGACCATAAGTTATAGAACTTACTAAAACCATAATGGATAGTGCATATTTCATACCTGGAACGAACAATTAGAAATACTGCAACAACGCTCACAGTGATGATGGCCACTACAGCTAAAGACACACCAGTTATTGCACTTGGAGATAAGCTATCTTTTCGCCTACCTGAAAACAAAAAATATACAATGATTTCAAAAGCATTCTTCAAGTAACTGGTGCGATTTAAGAGCCTATCCATATAGCATACAGCAGTAAATGAAAACTTATCTTACCATGAACCAGATCAACACGCGCTGAAACGATAAAGAATAAAAGATCAGGAAAAAGTCGACGAGGAAACATTACGTCATTTCTCACCTCGTACAGTGACGTCATTCATACTGTATTTGTTCAACTCGTCTTCGATACGATCAACTTGCCAATTTTCAACTATTGCAGAAGCACTCACGTATCCGTCGTCGACATTACGCACAACAAATGCAAAATTGATTCTAAATAAAGAAAGATCCTTTCAATGCAGAAGTGCAATATCTTAAAAAGAGAGCTTTAATTTTAGAAAGGGCCTAAATCAAAATGAATACCGCTCTAAAACCTCCCCTTCTGAATATTCACCATAAACAATAATGAAGTGGTCTCACGGTTAGCTGGGGAGTTAAAAAGAACATATTCAAGTTGACAAAATGTCATACCACTGACCTTACTGGATTTATAGTTGTTGGTTTTGACGTCGGTCGTGGCCATCGCTGGCCAGTCTCATCAACGCATGACGTCACTAGCCGTGATTTAAACATTGCGTCACAGACGTACGATTGCCGTGGAGCCCGCGCGCACACAAAGACGATCTTAAGACTGAGTTTGTCACCAAATACTTGATGTTTTGCAACACGAACAGAACAATCACTATAGTCCCGAGTCGACGCGACGCTACGTCTGATGACTCGGTCATCTGAAAAGAATTAAATATTGGAAACATGGAAACAAGAAAGGAATTTTCGATAGATTTCCAAATAAAATCAACTTAGACACTTTTTCTATTTTGTTTCTCGTAGCTAGGATGCATTAAATAAAAAATAACTGGAAAGGTTGTAACAGTGTTTCATGAAATTTAATCTAAGAAAACAAGTAAACTATGAAAATCCGAATACATACTCAAAAACAAATTTGGCTTATTTACTCTACCGTCTGCATTCTGTGAAATTGCTGCATCATTGATGGCGTTTTCTATCTCCTTGGTAACGTCATTTAACATCCAATCATCAAACGGTATTCTGTCGTGATTTAGTTTGAACTCCATTGATACAAAACTGGCATTTGTTAGGCACTCGTATTTCTTTGTTGTTTCTTTAGGATAACAATCTTTATCACCACAAGGGTTAGGTTCACAAATTGTTTCATTGAATTGACACAATTTTCCATTAGTTCCTTCGGGACATTCGCACGAAAAACTTCCTTCTCTGTTGACACACCGTCCATTATTTGTGCACGTGGCTGTGAGACCCGCACAAAATTTAATAAACAAGAAATACACAAAAAAGAAAACAGAGACCTTCGGTACTGACCTATTCTACATTCATCTACATCAATCTCGCACCGTCTCCCTGTCCACTCGCGCGGACAGTGACATACAAACGTTGATCCCTGTACTTCACATCGGCCGTTGTTCGAGCAAGGATCGGATGAGCACACCGTTAGATTACATAACTGTGGGGATCTATCAAACTCAACGACAGCCATTTTCCTACAATCATTTTTTCAACTGTTTCCTAAAAGCAAATATGATATATTCAACGGAGGAGAACTTGACAGTTACAAAGTCAACTGCAAACTGATAAATTCTTTAAATATATACGTCAACATTTGGTTTTTCTTAACGTGATAGGCTAGCTGTATGTACATACCTCTACTGTTGACATATTGAAATATTGACATGAATCTTTGCCTTTCCCATAAGGCTTGTCGACAGTCAAATCCATTTCTACGACAGTATCTGGCGCTAAAAAACGAGCGATAGTCATGAAAAAAAGAATTGAAAGAAGAAGATGTGAGAAAGATCATTTTTAATCGTATTTTAGGAAGTTAACATGTCTCAGTAGATCTAGTTTGTTCTTATTGCCTATAAATATGTAGTTTAACATTTTATTCTTCCAGAAGTTATAAATCTGTAAGAATTCATGCATTTTCAGGAAAACTTGAACAAATAAATACAATGTAGGAGTAATTGACATGAAAATATACTTAAAGTCACGTCCCATGTATTTATACTTGAAAAACACGAGTGAAAATGAGCTTTTGAAGAACTTTTTTCAGACAAAGTTAGTTTCAAATTAACAACTCTTAGGAAGCATGGAGACGATGGCAAGTTGAAGAAAATCAACTGATCTCAATGCTTACTGAATACATAAATACGTGCGGGCTTTGACATCTCAGGCTTTGTATCTTGGTTTGATACTTCACAACGATACGAATCCGCATCCTGTGGGGTGACTTTACCAAATATGAGATCAGCGTTATCGGCAATGACGTCAGATGAACTCAAGATGAGATTACCCTTCTTGTACCATTTGTAGTAAATTGGTGGATGTCCTACAGCATGGCAACTCATCTTTGCCCGCTTACCATCTTCCACCCAAACATCTATAGGATGAACATCGATCCTTGCTGGCTCTGAAAATGAGCATTAGTTAACAAAAGATATACTAATAAAGTAAATGGTTTGAACCCGGGAGTATCGTTACATGTTTGTAAATGTAGATCGTCCAGGTTGGTATAGTCCTGAGAAGGACTGTTTTTGTTGTTGTTGACTAGTCAACAGCAACAAAAGTTATTTGTTTCACTAGTCAACAACAACAAAAACAGTCCTTCTCAGGACTATACCAACCTCGATGATCTACATTTACAAACATGTAAAAGATATCCTTAAATCTACCCTTGACTTTTCCCTTAACTCAAAGCCAAAGCAATCAAAACTTGATAAAAATATATTTTTACCTCGTACGACAAACCGTTGCGAAGTTGATATAAGATTACCCGCTTCGCTTGACGCAACACACGAATATTCACCGTCGTCATTTATCGTCAAAAATTTTATCCTATATTCGCCACTCTTTGACCAATCAGTAATAGGAACACCTTGCCTATACCATCGATACTCTGGAACCGAGTTACCTTTCGCAGTGCAATTGAACTATGAAGAAAAAGTCCCGTTTACCCCCTAAACATCTCTTAAAACCCTATTTTCTCCTGTCTTAAATTGACCTTTATACTAAATATATATAAATAATTCCAGCCAAAGTTCCTATTGTGGCAAATATCGGGAATTTATCAATCCTAAAGACTTACAACAGCTGATTCACCGACAATAGCTTTTTTGGGCACCACGATCTGATCAAAATAACACAATGTTTTGGCAGTAACGAGGCCACGCGGCGACACGGAAAATTGCATCGCCTCACACTCACGTCTGAAACGAAAAACTATCATTTAAACTGATCTAATGCTTGATTCCTGAACTGTGAATCGAACATACTAACCCGATGATTTTTACTGCTGCACTTGATGTCATTGGTGGAGTTCCTTTATCAGTTGCTGTCACAGTTAATGTTCGACTTGAGCCATTCTATAAAAGAGACAGGAAAAGGCTTTCTTTATAACGACATCAATTTTACTTTACCATCATATCCCTCGCTTACCCTCGTAACACCTCCATATCCAAAATCAAAGTCAGCATTGATTCCTTCGTCTGGATCACTTGCTGTCACATTTAACAAAGTGGAAGCACTGACGTCCTCCAATTCGTATTGATAAAAACTTTGATGGAAAATTGGAGCGTTATCGTTGAGATCAGTGAGAATGATATTCACTTTAGCGATGGACTTTGAATATTCAAAATAGTCGCTTTCGGCTAGATGGATAACATCAATGTTACATGAAGTACACCATTCCTTAAACATTTTTCAAGTCACAAGCGGCCAGA
The DNA here is from genome assembly GCF_021976095.1 of Xenia sp. Carnegie-2017. NCBI lineage: Eukaryota > Metazoa > Cnidaria > Anthozoa > Malacalcyonacea > Xeniidae > Xenia > Xenia sp. Carnegie-2017. The sequence goes on along the minus strand of NW_025813447.1, from coordinate 1,043,113 downwards.
ACAAAACACAATGAAACAATAGGTACTAAGGACAGGTTGCTCGTAGATTCACAAAATAAAATTTACCTAAATCCTCAGAGGCTTTAACACCACAAAAATCTTTTCCAGCTTGTACGACAAGATTGTACTCGGCGGCAATTTCGCGGTCGACATTGTGACTGGATTGAAGAACACCTGTAAAAGAGGATGAAACAGATTTGCAAATCAAATGAAGCAAATAACATGATTAACAACAGTTACATAACTTGACTAACAAGAAACAAATAGCTTGACTAACAACAGTTACATAACTTACTAACAAGAAACACACAGCTTGACCAACAAGAGGCAAACAGCTTGACTAACAAGAGGTACATAACTTGACTAACAAGAGACACATACTAGCTTTACTGACAAGAAAACAAGCTACATCAAGAACGTTGATAAAACCTAGATTTGCTCAAAAAATATGGCACGCAACATTTCAAACGGCAACAGTGAAATCAATGACAACATATATTGTAAGGAAAAATCTTTCATTATAAGACACTAACCATCACTTGCATTCATTCTGAACGTCGTTTGAATGTTTCCACTACGGATTGTGTACTTCAATCTTCTTCCCACTGTGTCGAGGTCTGTAGCAAACACTTGCAGAATGTAAGTACGGTCTGGTAGGTTCTCCGGAATGGTGACATTATATTCTTTAGGGTTAAATACAGGACAATTGTCATCGATATCGATCACTTTGATAATAAAATCTGCCATAGTTGATAATGGAGGTTTGCCTGGTAGAGTAAGAAAACATGTTTCAACCTTTGACTTGTCAACTTGCCTAAAAATTTCTCAAACTTCAATATTAACAAAAGTTGGATTTCATTGTAAGGTTTTTTTAAATACTTTTATAAAAGGGACAGGAGAACAATCAACATAAAATTAATGACTACATTAGCCGTCCTAGTACACCCCACGAACCATCGCCCATCTCATTGTTAACAAATCCACCCCGATGAAATCCCACCTATTCTATTGTTCACAAGCCACAAATCCAACTATTGACACGTTGTTAAAACCGTTGATAACAAACCTTTATCGGTTGCAATGATTTTGAAAGTATGATTCTTTTGTTGTTCGTAGTCAAATTTAACTTTAGTCCTAACCACTCCAGTTTCATTATCGATGCTCAAATATTGGTTTGCTTGGATGCTTAAACTGTATTCGATTTTCCCGCTCTTTCCGAGGTCCAAATCAGTCGCTGACACTCGGACGACGAACTCCCTTTCGGTTTCTCTTCGGTTACATTCGCCACAATGGTTTCAAGTTGCGGGGAGTTATCATTGGCGTCTAACACGTTCACCAGCAATGATATAGTAGAATTAAGGCTAGGATTTCCGCAATCTTTAGCTTCAATCACGATAACGAACTTGGCAATATGTTCACGATCCAATGGACCGCTGGTCTCAATGATGCCTGAATGAATAAACTTTATTGATGAGACCGTGATTTTATTCAAAAGGGTTCAAGTTAAATATTCCATTCAAACCTACAGGAAAAAGCTTATACTGTACTTATGGTTCTTAACTAAAATTCTGAACACATTTAGAAAAAACCCAGAAAAATCTAATCTCTCCGAATAAGAAACTGTAATAAAATAAATAGACCTACCAGATTCATTATTTATAGCAAAGTATCCTTGCGCACCACTCACTATTGCATAGGTAACACGACTATTCAATCCAAGATCGGCATCAACTGCCTCAACTTGCTGCACGAAAACTCCCGAAGACAAATTTTCGGTAATATTTTGCTCATATGTGTTCTTGACAAATAACGGTCGGTTATCGTTGACATCCAGTACTTTCACGGAGATCATCAATGGAGTGGAGGCCTGGGAAGGAGTGCCAAGATCACGTACCATTATTTTCAAACTACACAAACATATGCGATTGGTTTATTAACACAACACGAAATTCTATCAAGTCTAAACTTTTTGATAAATGAACATATTTATACCTGAACTGGTCAACTTTTTCTCTATCAATATCACCTTTGACGCTGAGGACACCAGTCAATGCATCCATTTGAAATTTACCCGCTTCATTACCGTTTTCGATACTGTAACGTAGTTCAGCGTTCACACCAATATCTTTATCAGTCGCTGTAATTATCAACAACACAGATCCAACCTCTGAATTCTCAGCAATATATACTTTATTTTGAGTTGCATTAAGAATCGGCGAGTTATCGTTGACATCCGTTATCCGAAGCTCTACAACAGCAGTGTCGGTCAGCGATGGAGTTCCACCATCAGTGGCTCGAATTGTGATATTATAATAATCAACAGTCTCGCGGTCAAGCTTGGATATTGCACTAATGTGTCCGTTTGACGGATCTATTGTAAATATGTCGTGATGATTATCTAAGCTGTATGTGAGACCCCCAAATGAGTCCTTGTCCGTTGCTGAAACACCAAATATTGTTTTATCCACGGTATAATTTTCAGGAATGTTTATTGAGTACGATGCTGGGTTGAATACTGGTCTGTTGTCGTTAACATTTATGACACGAACCACGATGCTAACACTCGTCACGTGTTTTGTATCCCGGGCCTCCACGGTTAGATTGTACGTATTTAATGTTTCGTAATCCAATTGAGATTGCGTGAATATCTCGCCAGACTTTGGATCGATTCTTAAGTGACGCTTTTCATTTCCCGACACGATTGAATAGCTTATCTCGGAATTTATTCCATAATCCTTGTCTGTCGCTTGAAGATGCTGTATTGACGTGTTCACACTTGCAGACTCAGTACTGATGCTATAGAATAAGGTGGAGTTAAAGCAGAAAAACCAGGGATGCATTTAGAAGAGGAGAGGATGTTCACTCTTCTTAACCTTGGAGAGGAAGGGATGTTCACTCTTCTTAACCTTGGACAAATGGAGTGCAGGAAGGGTGCAAAGGGTGTTCACTCTTCTTAACCTTGGACAAATGGGGTGCAGGAGGGTGCAAAGGGGTGTTCACTCTTCCTAACCTTGGACAAATGGGTGTACGCCTTGCCTTAACATAAATTAGGTCGCTGACGTGGGAAAAAAATCACAACATACAACATATTATGTTGGTAAATTTAGATCGTTCAGATTAGTGGTGTCTTGAAAGGGACTGTTGGTGTTGACTGATGTTTCAACTTCTCAGCGGTAGTTTTCTTCAGAGTCAAGTCACCAACAACACCAACAGTCATTCGCAGGACTCCACTAGTCTCGACAAGCTTTATCTACAAACATGTAACGATACTCCCAGGTTCAAATCATTCACATCAATATAACATACCATAGTAAACATCCTCTTTAAACACCGGAGCATTATCATCCACATCCGAGACGTTCACAACGAAGTCTTTAGTAGACGAAAGTCTTGGGTTACCTTTATCCATTACTCTCACAGACAAAACGTACCTAGCGATGATCTCACGATCTAGTGAAAAACGCGTGGTAATGACGCCAGTATAACGATCAATTTTAAACGCATTTTTAATATTTCCGGCGACAATATCGTATCGGATCTCTCCATTGACACCGATATCATTATCATTACCAACAACACGAAGTACAAACTTCTCTTTTTCGGAGTTTTCCTCGATTTGAGCGTCAGAAACGTTGTTTGTGATAGTGGGCACATTATCGTTTGCATCTAATATTACAATGCTCACCATGCAATTTGATCTTGAAGGTGGTGTAGAGAGAGCATATTTGGGTTGATTACCTGCGCTGACGTTTAGTGTAAACATAGAATATTGTTCTCTATCAGGTAACTTGGCAACCGCAATGATCCCGCTACTTTTATCAATTTTAAAGTATCCCAAATCATTACCAGATGCAATCTTATAAAAAATCTTCCCATTTATACCGGAGTCGGGATCAAAAGCGTGGACATGTAAAACGGTGCTGTTGATAGCTGTGTTTTCTAAGAGTGCCGTGGAGTAGTCTTTTGCAAATCGCGGACGATTATCATTCATGTCATTAACCGTCACTTTTACCAACGTTGTAGCCTGCAAAGCGGGTGTACCGGAATCCCTTGCGGTCACTGTGACCGCGTGAGTTGCTCGATCTTCGTGATCTAAGGAAACAATACTTGAAATTTTTCCTGTGCTAGAATCGACGCTGAACCACTGTTGTGAGATGGAGTCCAAAGTGAATATGATTTTAGCGTTATCTCCAAGATCTTTGTCTGTTGCTTTAACGGTTAATAAGACTCCTACAAACAAATCAAATCTTTAATGTTTAATCCTTAATCTTTAATTATTGCATGATAAATTTGACATTAACATCGGTGGTTGTGTATATTACAGATTTTAATGCTCTCCTTTAAGGCGAGTATAGGTTATATTAAAGAGTTATCGATCATAAAGGTTGTGTGTTTCATGAGAAGCCGCTGAACGACTTTGGATGCTATGACTGTTGAATTTCTTGGGAGTATAGACTAAGTTTTCAGTATCCCAATCTTATTTAAATTGAATTTAAGCAAAAAAGGATTTCTAAAACTCGTTTGAATGCTTTTGATTTGTGGAAAATATCAAATTAAATTCAGCATCCGACCGCTTTCAAAAACCTACCAGGCAATCTCCATATACACCTGGAGAAGCTCAATTATACTTTACGTCATTTAAGAAACGTACCTTTTGGTGAATTCTCTGTGATATTTCTTGAATAATGTGAAGGTTGAAACACGGGAGGATTATCATTTGTATCAGTAATGATAACGCTGAGATTTTGAGAGCTTGACTGGGCCGAGCCTTGTACAGAAGAAGATTCGGTAACGGTAACCGTTAGGTTGTAACGGTCAATCTTCTCTCTGTCTAATTTTAAATGTGTTGTAAGAAGTCCCGTATCGTTATTGATTAAAAATGCGCCCGCGATGTTGCCTAGTGTGATAGAAAATGCTAGGCGATTGCCATCTTTGTCAGTCGCGTTGAACTTTACCACTTCAGTTCCGATGGAAACACCTTCGTTGACGTATGCCACTGGAGAGCCTGGGACGAAGGTTGGTGCGTTGTCATTGGTGTTTATGACTTCAATATTGACAAAACATGTCGTAAATCTTGATGGAGTTCCTTGGTCTGTTGCTATAGACAAAAGAAAAAATGTAAATGTTAATTTTTTGAATATTGGATAATCGCAGAGGAAGAGAAATTTTTTAGACTTAACAAAGAAATTTGTTTGATTGTAAATTATTACAGTTGCATTCGTGTAGTTATAATTAAACGTTGTGGGCTATTTTTTGACAAAATAATAATTTTGACTTTTTTCTGCTTTGATATCGCTGGTAGTTCCAGGTGTTCTAGTCTTGCTTTGATCTGATCATTACCTGTGACAGTAAGGTTGTATGATTTTTTCGTTTCATAATCCAATTTACTTGCAGATGTTATCAAACCAGAGTCACTATCGATGGCAAAATGTTCCTTTTTTATCCCAGAAGATATAGCGTATTTGATTTGACCGTTCATGCCATCGTCTGCATCATTTGCTTTCACCTAAAGAAAATTAAATGAAAATTTATGAATTCATGTCTTAATAACACCAACAGACAAAGACTGGAGTATTATGTAGACTTTGAAGATCGGTAACCAAAAGGATAATGTCAGGCACGTAGCCTCAACAATAATTGGGGAGGGGCATATTCATACATGCATGACATGCCGTATTGGTTTCTTTTGAAATCCATTGTTTTTTACGGAATATAAAATGAATATATAAATATGCCCCCCCCCAAGTTATCGTTGTGGCTACGTGTCTGGATGATGTCTATGGTTATTTTTCTATAAAATACCTGGACAACACGTGATTGGTTGGCAGCGTCCTCTGCAATACTTCCCACATACGTAGTAAGTGTAAACTTGGGAGAATTATCGTTGACGTCCAAGATCTTCACAGGAATAACTTTTCTCGAAGAAAGAGTTGGATTTCCTTGATCTGATGCAGAAACGGTAAGCTTGAAACTGCTCAACATTTCACGATCTAATGACGACTGCACAGTTAGTTCTCCTGTATTTTATCAATCGCAAAGCTATACGATGTAATAAAGATAAGAAAAAAATAGCTTGTTAAAGTATAACTGCAGTTCATGAACACAACATAAACATAACAACTCTACGTGAAGCGACCAAGGAGATCTTGCTCGTGTACGTACGAAGAATTGATATTTCCTTGAATAATAGTGTACGCAACTGAACCACTTTGTCCCTCGTCTACATCACTCGCGTTGATTTTACCAACTTTCTCGTTCCTTGACGCATCTTCTGATACCGCAAACATGTAGTCTTTGTCAAATTTCGGCGCGTTGTCGTTCACATCTGTAATTTTAATGGTCACCATGGCAGTTGAGGACATTTGGGGATTGCCAAGATCTTTAGCATGCACTTGCAACATGTATGAGGTTTCTCTCTCGGTCAAATGAAATTTCACTTTTGATTTCCCCGCTTTCCTGGAAAATGAAGAAGGAAAATGTGATGTTTCAATCAACGGCGGAGATGATAAAGCTAAGCATACATTAGTTTTATAACCGAAATCTACATTTGATACTATTTTTCGAGAAAGGCATCTTGTTGATCCAATAGCTGATCCATCTTGAGCAGAGCATGCATGAACTAAAGAAGCAGTCAATTTTCAAACCAAATTCCCTGAAATACGTTAACGCAATTTATTACAAATGTCTAAAAAATATAAACTCAAGCCAATCTAAAATAACTTACGTATTTTGAAGTGTAAAAATACCTGAGTTATTATTAGTAATTTTGATCCGAACAGACATCTAATGTGGTAAAATAATAAAACGCTTTGAAATAAATGCAAACCTGCGATAATGCGAATTCATCTGAACTTGTTACCAGTTCATACGCGATCGTCCCATTGTTTCCAATGTCGTCATCAGTCGCTCGAACAGCGCAAACACGCAAGCCTTCGGCGGCATTTTCATCGATAACACAACTGTAATTGTCGCGAGTAAATATTGGAGCATTGTCGTTTGTATCTAGGATAAGAACTTCGACCGAAACTCTTGTTGATAGAGATGGTTGACCCCGATCTTTCGCTTCGATTATCAACGAATAAAAGTCTTTCTGTTCTCGATCCAAACTCTTGTTAGCAAAAAGATCACGATTTCTTAATACAAAAGTCCTATCGGTGTTTCCACTTACGATGAAGTAGTCAATCTCACCATTACTACCGGAGTCAGCATCCTTTGCTTCATCTATAGTACCAACTACGGTATTTACAATGTTGTTTTCGGCGATTTTAAACGAAAAAAGATTTTGTTGAAATCTTGGTGCGTTATCGTTGATATCAGTAACGTCTATCTTGAATTGTGTCGTACTTGACTTAGGATCTTTACCGTCGTCTTGAGCTTTTATTGTGATCACATAAATACTTTTTGTTTCATAGTCTAGATTTGAAGCGACCACCACATTTCCTAGAGGTATTGAAAATATGCCATGTACATTATAAAGTCTGGCAGTTGATGCGCGCAATGCATGATGCTCCCAGTTGCCTTGCTTTAAGATGATAATTTCATGTGCTACAAATACATGAAATTTATCTCTAACCCGAAGCTTTATTTTTAATCTTATAGTATTAGGTGGGATTGACGTATTGGTTAGAGATCGGATTAAGGATCAGGTAGGGAGAAACTTTAGCGTGGTTTCCGTATAGTCGTTATTGTGTAGTGACAGAGTGTCGTGAATGTCGTGATAGACGATAGAATCGAATGGATCTCCACGACATTTGCAACACTTCCACGACACGTTCGTCACACCAAGGTGAAAAGTAATGAAAAAGAATAAACTGAGTTTCTTTGACACCTTTCAGAGGTATGTCTAGTCCTTTTCTACAGAGTACATGAGACTGTGACAGACACAAACCAAGCAACAATATACATGCACTTACCAACTGCACTGATTCGGAATGCGTTACCAGTATTTCCACTTGCAATTGAATAAGACACACGACCGCGCGGTCCTGTATCTAGGTCTGTGGCAATGACGGTACCAATTACGTGACCTATATTTGCGTTTTCTAAGACACTAGCATTGTAAGGAGCATTTTGAAATATTGGTTTGTTATCATTTACATCTTCGACGGTTATTTGAATGTTTGTTTCCGTTTTTCGTCCTCCACCATCTGTTACAGTGACGGTAAAGCTGTAATCTTTTGTTACTTCGTAGTCAAGGGATTTCTTCAGCTTTATCTCGCCTTGAAAATCCCATCAGAAAATATAGATAATTATTAAAGTTATTGAAATGTAGCCTGTGCAAAAAATCTAGAAATAGACCGCCACAACGCGGAATGGATGCAGGATTTATAGCTAAGATATAAAGCTTTAATGACCGACAATAAGAAAAACTACTGCAATCTAGTTTCAAGATAAGAATGACAATGAACGTTTATCGAGGACAAGTTTCCATACAACATATGATTTTCGAAAATGAACTCGTTGAAAAATTCTAAAGCAAAAAATGCCTAAAATGCAAAACAGTTAAAACAAGCTAAGCTCAACATTTAAAAACACTAAAACTATTTGTATCTTTCAATGCTTTGATATTGTGAAAGGAAGTGAAGGGTTACGAATCGTAGTTTCGAACCAAAAGTACCCTGAATAGGAGATGCAAAAGTCTCACCGTTATTTCCATCAATACTAAAAGTATTCGCTGCCGTTGAAGACTTAATACTATACACAACTGTCCCATTGTATCCAGCGTCAGCATCCACTGCAATAACCTGACAAGAAATTTCACCACGTACAATTAAAACGTTCAAAGTACAAAAAGACCTTACGAGACAGTCGAGACTCGTACCTGTAGAAGAACGTTTGTCAGAGAATAATTTTCTGGTACAGATCGCTTAAAAGGTTCACCCTGAAACACGGGTCTGTTATCATTGACGTCATCGATTGTTATGACGACATTCACTCGAGAATTGAGAGATGGCGAGCCTTGATCTGATGCTTGAATAACGAGTTTATACAATGCTCTATAATGTATGAGGATTGATGGTTAACTTATTGCAGCCGCCCAAATGGAAAGCTTCAGAAAAACGAAAACAAAATTACTTGGTTTCCCTGTCAAGGACGGAACTGACGCTTATTGAACCAGAAATGGAGTCGATGGCAAATGCGCTGTCCTTATTTCCATCAATAATGGAATAATGAACTTTACCACGTTTCCCTGAAATTACAGCAATAAAACCGCTGTATTTTACCGTAAGAGCATTCGGTTGGCTAATAGATTAGTAATGACTTTCTAACTGGCTAATCAACACATTACTGACTTTCTGATTGGCTAATCAACACATTACTGACTTTCTGATTGGCTGATCAACACATTACTGACTTTCTGATTGGCTGATCAACACATTACTGACTTTCTAACTGGCTAATCAACACATTACTGACTATCTGATTGGCTGATCAACACATTACTGACTTTCTGATTGGCTGATCAACACATTACTGACTTTCTGATTGGCTGATCAACACATTACTGACTTTCTGATTGGCTGATCAATTGTCCATTAATGCATAACACAAATGAATGCACAACAAGAAGACATGAAAAAGTCAACAAACCCGAATCTTTATCAGTTGCCTTCACAGTGATCACGTTCTTGCCACGTGCAACATCTTCAGAAACATGTACAGTATACGGTCCACCAAAGACCGGTTCGTTATCATTTACATCAACGACGTTCACAGTGACCCTAGATGTACCTCGTTGAACATTTTGTCCTCCATCCGATGCTATGACTCGAAACTGATACGATTGCTTCTTTTCAAAATCCAAAGATGATCTTGTTGTTATTTTACCATCGCTCGAGCTAATTAAAAACGCTGTGGATTCTGGACCGGATAAACTATACATTATTCTTGCATTAGCTCCCTCATCCGCGTCTAGGAAACACGTGACGTCATTAATGACGTCATTGTTGTCAAACACATCGCCATTACAATAGCATTGAAAGCAATTCACAATTGACTGTCATATTAAGTCGTTTGATCATGGCCTTACACGCACATTTTAATGAGAAGTAATTATACCTTGGCAAGCATTTCCTTCGGCTCAGTTTATTCCAATTGTTAACTTTTTATTTTTGGGCCCACCCTAACAGGGGTTCGTGAAACTTACCAACCCACCCCTCCCCCCTTGTGGAAATATTTGACCTTCCTACCTTTTGCTGTGACTTGCAACACGTTGCTACCGGGTTGTTCGCTTTCAAGTATATTGACCAAGTAATTTCCGGAGAAATATGGAGCGTTATCGTTCACATCCGTCAACGTGACTGTCACGTGGACACTATCTGTTAATCCTCCACAATCCGTTACAGTTACATAAAAGCGATAGATCGGCTGTAACTCGCGGTCTAGAGGACCGTTGGTCTTTAGTACACCATCTGATTGAATATTGAATTTGTTCTTTACGGTAGATTGAACACTGTATTTTAGTTTACATGACGTTCTTGAGTCCGGGTCTGAGCCCAGCATCTGTGCAGCAAATTTGGTACCCAAGGGAACGTTTTCGTTGACTGTATATTCACAGTTTACATTGTTGCAACGTAAAGTTGGTGCTTCGTTGACGTTTAGAACAGTCACCACTAGTCTAGAACTATCCTTAAGTCCTTTGCCATCTCGTGCTTCGAGATGTATCGTATATCTTTGAGTGCTCTCATAATCCAACTGCCCTTTGAGAACAACTTCTCCTCGCTTATTGATACGAAATTTATTCAGGGAATCTTGTGACGTAATAGTATAAGTGATTTGACCATTCTGTCCCGAGTCTTTGTCGGTTGCCTGGACAGTTGTCAACACCGTATTTACAGCGGTGTTTTCCAAAACTGACAGTGTATATAAACTACGAGTAAATTTTGGCGCATGGTCGTTTTTGTCTAGTACATTAACAATGATATTTGTACGACTTTTATGACATTTGTTTCTCTCGTTTTCAGCAACAACAATCAAAGAGTACATAGAAATGCTTTCTCTGTCCAAAGCTTTTGTTGTGTACAATTTAGGCACGTTTGAGTCGATTCTAAATGCATTTCCAGTGTTTCCATCTGATATTTTGAACTTTAATCTAAATCAAATTTAAAATCACACCATTTTGGCTATTGTTTGCAAAACGCAAAAACTCATTCACAAAGCTATGTCATGCAGCATTCATCAACTCGAATGCACATCATTATGAAAATAATCAAAGATATTCGAATTCGTAATCCCTCACTTGTATCTCGACGTGGATAATCCAAGAGAAGAAATCATTTTTGCTGGCTCATTTTCCGCAATCTTTACATTGTACGTGACTTCCTTGAAGAGATTGTCCCAAAACGAGAGCGTAAATGTATTTTTATTTCGTTGACCTTGCACGGCAACAAACACAGTCTAAAAATGAGCAAATGAAAATACGAACGTCCGATTCACGCTATCAGAGAAATAAAGAACTATTTTGGTAAGCGCTAGATAAATTCAATGAAAGATGGGCAGTAGAATTTTTACTCCCCTAATGCAAAATTCCGTGTTACTATAGATGCAATGTAATTAACAAACAATACAGTAATACTCGTAAACAATGTAAAGAGTATATTGAAATGAAGTCTTCTGGTTTGTAATGGCATAACTATTCAAACAGGTAATGGAATGAAATTCAAAGCGAAAAATATGAAATACAGGTAAAAATGAAAACTAATTACTTTTGAGCTGTCCACACTGACAGAAACAGCTCTGGGCGATTTTTTGTCTTCATTCTTTATGCTAGCAGGATCCAAAGGTCCCGGATTCTTGCTTGATTTTGAAGCATACAAATGACTCACACCTGGAGGAGGAAAATCAGCACAAGTTCAATAGAAAAGCACAAAAACTGATTTACATGTGTTCGTTTTAAGCTTAACGGAAATTTCTGCTTGGGTGAATGGTTGTAAATAATAAATTGACTTTTTTGTTTTAGAAACATATAATTCTGTACACAAGCGCTGTTACAGTCAGTAGCGTAGACAGCCCCCTATGTTTGGTCGTGTTATGTATATTTTTCTGTGTTAACTCACTGTAAAAAAAACGATAGAATTCTAAAGAAATGAATAATGATAATAATCTGAAATTTACATAGCACGACCTAATTTGCGGGCTTGCTACGTCACTGGCTACAGTTCCATACGAAAAAGTGCAAACAACAAACTGGGAGCCTAGTTGGGGGTGGGACAGCTCTGCACGACTGATTTCGTTTGAAACCAAGGCAAGATCTGAATAAATGAATATTTATCTTCCTCCCACCTCCTCTCCGCAAAAAAAAAATAGAGCTCTAGTTTTGCCCATTGTAACCTTTAAAATCGTTTCATGAAGAATCTTTCCATGAAAAATAAATCTTATCACAAATATGTTGAAATAATTTGAAGTTGATGTCAATTGTTTCTTTATGTACATACCTACAACATCACGTAATTCGACGCTTATTGTGCTTCCTGTTACATAATGAAACTGCGTGCGAAAATATTTGAATGAACCGCTTTCAACAGACGTTTCTGAATTCTTGCACGAGTCGATCAATGATGCCTCTAAAAGATAAAAAAAGTCTCATAAAGTAAGTATGTACATATGCTTTTCTTATTGACACATCAAATGTGTCTGTAGTGTCAGCAAAAGCTTCACTTGAACTCGCGAAAGCTTAAAGTTAGCAGTGACTTTGCTGGACCTTGACTTGGAGTTGAAAGAGGCAGATTATCAAACGGCCAGAGGCGTGAGGCTAATCATGGGAGTCTGGACGCATGCTTTCTAGTAAAAACTTTCAAATGTACCAAGTCCTACAACAGTGATTTCCCTTGTTTCTAGCGATCAGGTGAGAGTTTTCGTAATTCGATGGTAACATGAGCAGTCGACTAGTCATGCCCCCCCCCCTCCTCTTGGTTTGTACCAGAAGTTTATCTTTTACGAAGGAAATCATTGTTCAGGCCATCGTGGAGAAAATGGGAGCATAGGGGGAGTTACAAGATGGTTGGCGAAGGGGAGTAGCAAAATTCAAAGTAGTCAAAATCAAAGAAATGTGCATAGTTCATCTCAGACTTTTTAAAGAGCCCCCCCTCCCCTCCCTTACACTTCTGTAAGTTTATTTATGCTACTGAAGATCAAAAGTATCGACGATCCATATTTTAATACATAGTTTCACCACACACAAAACGACGTACCACTGCAAGAGACTGAACTGAGCTGATCCACCCAACTCGCTATGAGATTGTCGAAAGTTCTCTTAAAAACGTAGTCGGAATCAGGATCAGATGAGATTTCCTTTAGTTCAGACAAGCTAAAACGGTGGCCAACACCTATACTAAATATACTTATGCCTAAATTCTTTAACTTTTGAGCAGGAGGACCAACCGAAATACCATTTGAGTAACCGTCCGTTAAAAGCACCAGGACTTTTGGTATACCAACATCAGCACGCATGCCTGCTGACTTGGTAAATATGTGATGACGTAGATGGTTCAAAGCTTCGCCTGTGAAGGTTAAGCCGCGTTCATAGGATATTCTGTCCACAGCCCGTTTCATATCGGACTTAGTGTAATAACGATTGAGAGGAAATTCTGTTTTTATGTTCGTCGAGTACTTCACGACAGCAACATGGGTTCCCGTTACACCAATATTAAAGAAATCCAACACTTTCTTCACAAAATCTTTTACTTTGAGAAAGTTTTTCCGTCTGACGCTACCTGATCCATCCAGTAGAAAGACGAGATCAACAGATGTCTGGCAGACTATGACAAAGAAAGGACAAGACGTTTTGTTATTTTTCTCTTCATCCGTTCGCGTGTTGCGAGTGTAATAATTTCAGTCGTATTTTTGTGAAATTTATGACATGAAAACAGTCTTGTTTCTCATGTGTTCTTCTTTATAAACATTTGTAATAAAACAATTTCTACTTTCTACTTTCATTACTGAAGATTTCTACAGTTTTAATCTTGAAACTGACTGTATTTCAATACATACCATCAGGGATTACAGAGGCTCGGATGTAGCCGTTACTAGAGTATTTCACCCAATCAAAACCTGCTTCGAGCGCAATGCCTGCCAGTCGTCTCAGTTTGTTAGGGTCCCTGTCTGATGTTTGAAGACGCAAGGAACGACCTGTCAAATGGACAATGAGATGTGACCAAACAGATGTAAAAAAATAATAAGAAAATACGCGAGTTTATACGTCATTTTATTGCAGGGGGGGTTTAGCAATTGCGTTGGATATGTCATGGCACGTATGAACTGGCGTAAATACAAAGCAGAAACTTGTCTAGGATTGGCTGACAATAAACTTATGATAATATAATATCTCAAGTGTAAACGACAGGTCAGTTTCATTAGACGTGTTTTATCGCATTATGTGTTTGAGTAAATGTTTTTTTATAATATGATTGGTCATCCCAATCAATAAACAATAAATTAACTAGATGAAGAGACTTGTTTTTTTTTACGTCAATTACCGTCATATTTCACAACTGTTTACGTACGTGCCACAGTTAATACGCCTGCAGGCGGTATGAAAGAGCCAGGAATCATATTTGGTTTTTATGTTAAATGACATTTGACCGAAGAGTAAGTGTTTGCAATGGTTTATCTTTCAGGTACGCAGTTATTCATGTGGTGTAGTAAAACAAAACAGCGGTAGGTTGCGTTTAAGCTAGTTCAAACCTGGGTTAGTGGTGTTTGCATGCAAAAAATGAACCTGGGATAAACCCGGGCAAGTTTATGTCGTATTAAAAGGGCTTTTGTTAATAGACACGATATGTATTGTCGAGTGCATTGTTGGATAACCGAAAATTATCATCCTCAAATATCCACAAATATCCATCATCGTTTGTACATTAAGCGGAGAAAATGTCGTAAGCCAACCCTCTTAATTTGCGGAGGTCAAATTCCGTGTGGATTAAAAAATAAATATCATACTCAAGATTTTCTCTATTTATGAATGCGTTGGCGCACTTCCTATGTTGAAAACAACAATGACAATGTGAAAAGGATTAGCTTGTTATTCAATGAAAAATAAGGTGCAGAAACGATCGCATTTCATTCACAAATATTTCATGCAAAAATCTCCTTTTAAAAGGGACGCTATGCATGCAAAAGCACGGCATTTGCGTGTTCGTAGCGGTTTTAATAAAAAAGAATCGAAAAGAAAAGCACGGAAGCATGCTTTCTTGTTTCTTCTTGTCATCAATATTATGTTCACTGTCAAAAATAAGACATCCACAACGACTAATCAAAGCAGCAGCGTAAAAAACTGAAGAATTTGTCTTGAAAATAGTATCAAGTACTGTGCAATGCAAAAAATATACCAATGTTTAATTTTTTAACTATTGGAAGTTTTTAGAAGTATAAATTATTTAATTTGCGGTCGGTCGTTTTCGAATCAATGTAATTGTTAATTTGTTATTAACGTTTATTCTCGTCAATTTTAGAAAAACCATAAAAGCAGTTTTGACAATAAATTCATGTAATATCGCAAAAACTTCAACACTTCCATAAATTTTTTGTCATAGGCACTTTAAAACAGATCATCGCGCACTAAAGTGAGCGTTGAAACACATATAACTGACACATACCATATGTTAATGAGATTAGCTAACAAAAGATTGAATTGATGAAAACATGAGCTTGCTCAAAAAAAAACAACAAAATGATTGCACAATCAGCTGACCTTCATAGTGCAGTGATATTGGGTCGTTTATGTCAACCCGGTCCGTCCAAGCTTTTAATACTCGAATTTTCAGCGCTGACCATTCACGTTTAGCTAGAGATATGACAGCATCCAATTTGCTTTTGCAACGAGCGGTCATTCGCCGGCAATCTTCATTAACAAAAATGACATCGTTCTTTGTATTTCGGATAAGGATTTTGCGAAAACGTCCCGAATTGCGTGGAATGACGTCTCGTATGCGACTGCATATGTTACTTTCATCATCGTTGGGATATCTTTGATTACGACGAAGAATAGATGGTTTCTGTTGACAGATAACTAGTCCTGTAAGGAACGAAAACAGGATCGAAATATGAAGTTTCTTCATACTGTAGCTTTGGTGTTGCACTTAATTTGCACTGTGTGGTTTGTGACCAACTATAAGAAACATCTCTCCTTATATAGGCTCTCTGACTCTGTCACATGTTGTGCTACGTACGGAAGCAACAGCAATATAGGCGTTGACTTGTCAATTGCACACCAACGCAACAAAACCAATCGCACATTTTGTCATAAAACTGACCGATTTTATCATGCTCCAAGTCTTCCCCTTAACACTAGCATGGCAGAGAAGCTAACAAAGAGTATCATATTTGTGAAATATTTGTAAAGAGCATTCGATACAATATACTAAATACAAATTTTGTCATCGATTCAACAAGTCAAGCCAATTGAAGCAATGCAAAGTAAGAGTCTGGCTCTCCTAAATTTTTGCTGATGGATCATTTTTTTGCGGAAGGGGTAGTTTCAATAAACCGACTTAAAGGGAGTGACTCAGGAGAGATAATAAGATTACAAAATGACGTTCTAATTTCGCATTGAAAGTGCAAAGGGTAGGTGGCTTGGTGTACAATTTCAACGACAAAATCGGAAGAATTTGATAATCTTTCGTCCAAACGTTTTCAATTAACTTATTCGATCACGACTGGTGCAGAGGGCGAGATGTGGAAGAATTTCCAATACTGATCACTCACATTAAACATGCAGTTACCATTACCGCCCTCTTGGCAGGAATCGAATCACACGACTGCGCATTCAATGTAAAAAAAAATTTGGGATAATCTTTATTACTTTAACACACACATATATATCAAGCCTTCTGAGACGCGCATGTATAATAATTTGTTGGTGACATGGAAGTACTAATGTGAATTTAACTCGAGTGTATTGTTGCATATTTGTCGATGTTGATCGTGCAGTGTATAATGTAGTCCCTAGAAAGGCAGTGTGGTGTTAAGTGATCACTGACGTTTCGATATCCTTAGCGGTAATCACCTTTGAAGAAATACGAAAATGAAATTTTCGGTTTGCATGAACTGACAATTACAATATAAAACTCTGAAACTCCTTCCGCGAAAATTCCTTAGTAGGATTTTACCATTTTAGCGAATTTTAATGTTTTTCAAGGTAGTTCTGTTAAAAACGCTCCAGAAATCCATTCAATTTCTTTCTAAGGCGTCTTCAAATCATAAGCAATTTTATGCCCGGTCAGTTTTATAGCAGAACATAAAGAATAAGTCTTTACATGTTTGTAGATGTAGATCGTCCAGGTTAGTATAGTCCTGAGAAGGACTGTTTTTGTTGTTGTTGACTGACGTTTCGACAACCTTAGCGATAGTCATCTTCAGAGTCATCTTCAGAGTTCTTGACTCTGAAGATGACTACCGTTAAGGTTGTCGAAACGTCAGTCAACAATCACAAAACAGTCCTTCTCGGGACTATACCAACCTGGACGATCTACATCCACAAACATGGAAAGATACTCCCGGGTTCAAACCATTCACTTTATTAGAATAAGTGTTGTCGATTTTACACTACAGGTAAATTTTACATCTTGAAGAATGTAGTAGTGTCAATTTTACACCTTATAATGCAGACAATAGTTCATAGCTTTTGAACATCGACACTCTCAATCGATCCTTGTCCTTTAGTCCTCGACCATCAATTAAAACCCAAATCCAGTCAAATTTAGAGTTCGTCTGCTTTCCAATGAATGATAAGCTAATTGCTTGTGAACTTTATCACCCTGGATTGTCGCAAGAATGCATGCTTTTAGACCCGAATTTTAATAAAAAAATGCACACTATATCCCATGGTAGTTTTGATCCTAAGGGGTTCTTAACACACAACAGACACAAGCATAATATAATCCATAATACAATCTCGAATTTTCACAGGACAAGAAAAGTGGTTCTGTTGTGATATAAGATACGCAGAACACGTTTTTGTCGCCTATTATCAACATCGATTATTTAACAGAAAAAAAACTTGCAATGTGAAACTACAAATGACACTCTTTATTGACAAATGACACTATTGACAAATGACACTCCATATTGGGCAAACATAATATTTGAAAACTTATGGTTAGAATTACTTTTGGCGAAAGTAAAACGCTTTGAAAAATTCGACAACAGACGGCACCGGAGTAAATTTTATATTGTGTTGTTTGATGATAAAATAAGAAGCATTGCTCAGTTTAAAACAGCATTTGTCGAAACAGCTAAAAGCAATCATAAAGCTTTGTGATAACACTATTTACTCGATGAAATACAGAAACAAAGGACGCTGCTTATCAACATCAACACATTCTTACCAAAATGGGCATGTTTTCGTTATCTTTTTGTCATCTTCGATCTGTCATTCGAAAGGTCGAGGGTTGAAACCTCCAGGAACACTTTGCCGTGCTGTATATTTAATACGATTATTAAAATTTCAATAGAGTGGGCGAGTGGTCGTTCTGTCTTTCCTCATACTGTCACGACCATATGGTCACAACATAACAAGGCAAAACAGCAAAGTGATCCTACTGTCCATTCATTTAATGGGTAGTAGATGGGCTATAACATGTACAAACTTTGTTGTCAATTCTGAAATATGGTATATGCTACAAGCGTTTTGAAAATCCATGATTTCATTCTAGAAATGAGCGTTTGTTCTACGTAGCCCTAATTTATAAAATTCTTTTAAAAAAGTAGCACACTTTAAAGCAGGTAAAGCAATAACGTATGTTGTAGCAAACATCGACCATTCAGGTTAATTAATCATACGTGCAATTGTTTGTAGTGTTTACACTTGTGACTCGCGAGATACTATTTGTTTAAAAGCATCACTGTGGTAAGAAAATGTTGTTTTAGAGATAAAGCTGCAAAATATGTTATTTTAAAGGCAATTGTTTTAGGAAACTACTGTTGTTGTAATAATTCTCTTACACAGGACAATTTTACAGTTCGTTGTTGGGAAACTTAGCAATTTTGCAGTTTGTGGAATGTTTAGCTTCACACAATAGTAAACCTCGACAAGACCATTTTTTCTAGCAACACAAACAAGTTTTTCTGACCCACAGTTTTCATTAACTGTGGGTCAGAAAACCCCTTTTGCTGTTATGGCAGACAAAAATGTCAAATCTTCGGAAATGCTATGGATGGGGAAATGAGTTTGTCCATCAATATCGTCAACTCCCGTACACTTAGTGTAGTAAAATATGTATTGCTTGTAGATAAAGAAACTATTCTGAAGAATGTAAATGGTTTGAACCCGGGAGTATCGTTACATGTTTGTGGATGTAGATCGTCCAGGTTGGTATAGTCCTGAGAAGGACTGTTTTTGTTGTTGTTGACTGACGTTTCGACAACCTTAGCGCCAGTCAACATCAACAACAATAGTCCTTCCTAGTTATTATCATCCAGTTATGAAACTATCGGTCAGTTGCACAGAAAAACTAATCATTACTTGGTTTAATACAACACAATAGCCATCGAATCTTTTAACTTCGCTTGAAACACTTTAAAAGAAATTTTTACTAAAAAGCGAAATATTGCTAATCAGTAACTTCATGTTATAATGAGCGTGTATGAATCAAAATACGTGAACAATATACATATATATATTAAATCCCCTGAAGAGTGAGCAATCACGAAACAGGCTTGTCGGGATGAATCTGCAGTTTTCGTGATTTTTTTCAACATCACTACATATACTGACGGTCTGCACTCGGGCATTGAGCACGGTTTTATGCGGAGAATCATCACATATAAACTTCCTATATATGTATATATATAAGTTTGAAAATTGGTAGTCCAGGCATAAATGTTGATAAATAAAAGTTTCTTCCGATTTTTAAATGATTTTTATTGAGCTTTCGACTCGGTTCTTCGAGCCTTCTTCAGAATGAGGAAGTTATCTATGTATATATATTTATATGCATACGCTTTTAAGACACAATACCGAAACCACATTAAATCAATTACGAACAATAAAAACCGCAACGAGACAGTACTTACTATCACACGTGGACACTAAAAGAATACAAACGAAACTACAACAACAACATTAAGTGGGACTTCATCAAACAACTTCCACCTCCGAACAAAACCAAAACCCTGCCGTCTTTGCCTTGAAGAAAGACTACTTATCCTGAAAGGACGTAAAAAGAACATTTTAAATAAACGTTCCGATATCTTTAGTGCATGCCGTCATGTAACCTAACACCTTCTAATCAATGTATATACTCAGCGAATATTAAATAATCTGTCAGTTGCCTGAAGATCGCCCTAAAGCGTGAAACTCCGAGTAGCGACAGTAAAACTTGTCAATTTTATTTCATTTTATGTATATATATATATATATAAGTAAAAAATGAGAAAATGGGAATTATTCGCACGCTAAGAGTCATCGACATTGGAACAGCTTCACTTCCTAATCCAATTAGACGCTCTAAGCGTCTACAAGCTAAAAGCAAGTGTAAATAGATAATTTCCTCATTCTGATGAAGGCTCGAAGTAACGAGTCGAAAGCTCAATAAAATTATTTACAAAATCCGGAGAAACTTTTATTTTTAAACAACATAATGCCTGAATTACCAATCTTTAAACATATATATATATATGAAATAAATCTTTGTACACACCTGGATAAAACGTTTCACATCCTGTAAGCACATTTCGAAAATAAATATTTCCTACGGAAATTTGTTTTCATACACCATTATTTTAAAAAACCCACTCTATATTTCCGAAAACTTTCCTGATATACATGCAGGATGTTTTCTTTCCGTTATTTGTGCCAACACTCTCCCCCCCCCGGCTAAATAATTTCAAAATGGAGGACTCAGTAGAAATCTACTTAAAAGCTATCAAGGAGAACCATTTTTGCCCCGTTTTCTGTCAGGGTTATTTTATACTTTTACGAAATAGGAATAGGGTTTTAATAAACGTTCTTCAATGCAGAACACAAAGCCACGTAAATTAACGCGAATAATACTTATCTGCTTGTACCTTCAATTCAAATTTCGAAAAACTTTCCGATTCCGAGCTTCTCTCCATCAAAAACCACAAAATGCTCGTGAATCAACATTTATCACGCTTTATTGAACGTCCTCTCGGATTTTGAAATTTCTTTAAGAGGGCTTTGTTTGATAAAAAATGAGATTCCTTCCATCTTTTCGTATTTTAATTTCCTTGCAGCTAAAGACACGCATGCGCAGTTGCATAGCGTATCACAATCGTAATTTTTCTTCATTTAAATAATTTGCATGTAATTAACGCGTGTGCAAATCACAAGTCATAAATTCAGTAATTCACCGTAAAATAAGTTCACTTCCATTCGTACAAATTTTCTTTTGTTTTGTACCATTAGTTGTAATTTAAAATGATAGCATTTATTTACAAAATATTTACATAAAATTAGTGTTCACATATTCCTCAGGCACGTATCCCGGGGGGAGTTAGGTGTAAAACTTGCCCGACAAAATGGCGTCGCTGATTATTTTTGTATAATAATAATAACAAAATCACATTTCTTAGCATACGATTTTGAAAGTAATGTTTTACGGCTAAGTTTAAAAAAACTCAATTCTCCACTGAACACAGACTAAAGGCTGTTCACGTGGGCCCTGTAGCCAGGATTCAGCAAAGCGTTGAATCATTTTGGCAAACGGAAAAGATTAAATACTTCACAAGAAAAAAATTCTTTGAGCAATTTCTCTATGCTCTTACTTTGCAAATTCAGAAAACTTTTAAATGAAAACAAATAGCTTAGCCTGATTTCAAAATTACAACTCTTTTGACGCTCTAGAAAGTTTTGCACTTAAAGTTTTTATTCCTTTCAATGACTTTTCGTGACCGGTTACTGGGCTCATGCGAACAGCCCCTAACAACGTCAATCACAAAAAAATAATTTAATTTGAGTATTTTAACCTTACTAAAAACATACTTTATAAAACCTATTATTACAGTTTTTTTTATTTTAATTACAAAAAAAAGGAGAAGGTTACAAAGTACACGCTGCGTGGATGCGAAAATATTCCAAAATAGGTGGCAGAAGACTATTTTGGAAAAGCTACATCAATTTTTTCCAATAGTTCTTTCCTTAATTAAAGAGCGAGGGAACTCTCTAATTAAGTTAGAATGTTGGAAATCCTTTATGCCTTTCGTTAATGACATTTACACTTTTCATAATCGATCAAAGTATTTTTATTGATCATCTGCAAACACCGAAGAATCGAAGTCAAGGATTTTGTCGTTTAAAAATCATTTCTTTAACTAAAGCTACTTAGTCCAAAAACACGTGAAATAATTTACTAAACTTACCGTACGACTGAAACGTTAACGACCATTGCAGGCCACCCACTGAGACGCCACCTCGTTCTAAAAGAGACACAAACAAATATTGAAAAAGTTGATGACAGACAGAAACAGAAACCTACTTACAGCCGTAGCATCCTTTTCTTTTACTTTTCGTCCACTCTACATCTGAAACGAAAGCCTAAAGAACAAGTTAGATGCATGAAAAAAAAACAAACAAACATATACCCATGTCTTCTTCTTGATCTTCGCGTCCTCTGCGCCTGAAAAAATGCTGAATAACAAGTTAGGGTTGTGTCAAAATAAAAAAACAGGAAAACAAACAAACTGACACATACCGCAGTCAAAATCTGCATCTGTTCCTGTTTGACTGTAAAAACAATTGTTTAAATTCAATCATGATACACCTTTAGAGCAAATATACTTTGTAAAGCCAGTGTTTGCAGAAGATCTTTTAAATTTTTAATTGAAACTCGTAAATTTCGATAATTTGCTAAAGACATAAATTATTTTAACTGTTATTTACACACTATTATAACATCCCTCAATGTTATAAAAGTGCCATTGACAGGTAAAATAAAGTGGTTAAATATTTAACGTTGATAGCTTGTAGAAATTACCTCGAAAACGTTTAATTTAAAGATTTTGCAATACTCTGCCAGCGTATTGCAATTTCTTTTTAAATTAGACTATGGTAAATTAGACATCATTTCAATGTTACATGAAAGATCTGAACGCAAAAAGCACCAACATATCAACAAGTTAATAAGTATGGTAACAGATATGGGTTGACTTCTATAACATTTCTCAATGGTATAGAAGTTCCAGTCAGTTAACATGAAAATACACAGCTACAACAACTCATCTCTTTGACCTTAAATCTCCCAATTTTTTCTAACATCGCCTGCATGTTAGAAATACGCAATAAGCAAAAATAACTATTGAACTACATGTACAAAAATGATAACAGGATAGACAAATTGATTTAGATATACAAAATGAAAGCATTGCTTTCACAAGTACAGTTCTCCGTTGGTCAGTTCAATGATTGATATGTATGATGAAGAAGGATGTTCTGTGTCTAAGGAAAATCTATTTCTTCCATTAGCAACATCTTGACGACCACTTTGTTGTCTAGAAATATAGAATACGCGTCAGCTATTAAGTTGATATAGTCTCTTAAAATATGTGCGTAGAAACTTCCAATGCCAAAGTTAGACAAGAAGATGGCGATGTCCTTTGTCTCGACCCGTCTTGCTAATACTAGTGCATGATAATGCCACACAAAGTGAAGTATTAAGCACCAGCAAAGGTAACGATAGTTCATAAACAACAGACAATAAACGAAGCATGGTACTCTTGAATTAAAATGAGCACAAAGGAATGAACGATGAACAAAAGAATATTTTGGCATTTTGATTTCTTTGTCTTTTTTATTCTCACGAGAAGAAAAAACTTAAGGTTTCTCACACCTGAAATACGTTCATCAAATTAAAGCATTACAGTTGTCAAACCACGAAATGAAACTTAATGTTGCTTTGCAGACAACCGCAGATCGTTTATCATGTAAAAAGGAATAATATTTGAAGTGATGATCACAGTGTTTTAGTAAAAACTGTTAGGCATTACATTTTTAATTACTATGTAGAAATACCCACTTTTGTTAAATGTATTTTGGTTCTCATATTTAACTACAAAGCAAACCTTACCACAGCTTCTTCATAATCGTGAATGAAAGTTTTATACTGACTGTCTTGTATCGACGATCCCAAGCAAACTACAAGTAATCATCAATATCCACCTTATTTTGAGCTTCATACAAAAATCAGCGATATCTTCGAGTCAATCTCGTCTAAATACACTGCGTCTGTATCATTTGCCTTATCTTAACTATCAAAAACTTTCTCAAACTTTCCAGTAACACGGCAAAACTACTGCCTTCTGCATCTAGACGTTCTCTCTCGACAAATATCAACCAAATTAAGACAAGCAACTTGTTCAAATATATTTCATCGCTATTCATCTGCATCATCAGAGAATATGATTGGTTCAAATTTTAATGAAAAACAAAAGCTATAGAAACGATCAATATAAAGAACAAGAGCTATTGTTCATGGCTACATGGTATAAATTATCCCAATTCTCAATTGGAAAGCACATTCGTATTATGTGGGCACTTTCTGAATTTTTTTCTGAACGAAATCAATTTGAAATGCAAAGTATTTCTATGTTGAAAGTTAACGAGCATTGCGGATATTGTGTAAGTTGAATATTGCTAGACGAAGTAATTTTAAACAGAGGCGAATCATTCCTTCCGATGACATCCTAAAATTTTTGTGAAACTTCAACATGCTACCTTTTCTTCTCAAAATTATCAAAACTCAGTGAAATATTTCACTCCTCCCAAAGGTAAGTTACTTCCGATGTGTCTAATCATATTAACAATTGGTGATTTTCAATCTCTAAAGTTATCCAGTCCAAACAAAAGATCGTGACGTAATATCCCCTAAAGAGCGGGATGTGATTTGTATGTCATCGCATTAAGTATTGTCGAAAATTTTGCGATTATTATCGTTTTACGCTTGAATTTCCGAAAAATTGACTGCACCTAAAACACTTTCTCTCGAATATACTTAATTGTGCCCTACAGTACTGCTAACTTTAATCTTTCAATGGATGAGACACATTTGCATCTGACTTAAATCTTTAATCTTTATTTTTAAATTCTTTTTGTTTGGGTTTTATTGAGGTAACGAGATCTCGCCTTTGAACAAACCCATCATTGTCTTACTCTCTCATGCAATTTATCAGGGGGGTGAGGGACATTATAAATATCTATGAACATGGCGGCGGTGAATCGTGTCGATAAAATTATGTCCGGCGACTCGTGTACATAAATTAAAACAATATTCTTTGATCATAATCTGCATCGCGTAGTTTGTTTTAATAATCGTGATAGCCGGCATTATTTTCGATTAACGATGGCTGAATCGTTGTTTAGCAAAACTGTGAAAATAGCATCTGTTGTCACAGCTTATTGGTGAGTCATTTTTATTTTATGAACGATTCAACTGTTGAAGACCTCATCTTGCAGCACTGTTGTTGTTTTTATACTAGGGTGATATCAATCTCGATGGTATTTTTGAACAAATACCTACTGAGCAGTCCCGATTTAAAGGTAAAAATAGACATGAGGTTCATTTCTAGAGAACCATTGACCGTTGTTTCGACGCTCAAACATTTCGTTTTAGAAATATTGACAGCTGTTTTGATGACTGGCATCTTGTCTGTTTTAAAATATTTTGTCTACTTTCGCCATCAGTTATGCATAACGACCTTGGAATTTGAAAAATTACATTTTGAAATTATGTGGTCAATATTATTCAATATGGGAAATTGTTTGAGGAATTTAACGAATGTAGGATTTTTTATAGGTGGCTCTAAAATTCTTAGTTATGAAAGAAAACTTGAAATAAGAATTGTCATAACTGCTTTTTGAAGGCGGAGAGAGCAAAATAATGATACATTTTGGTTGTAATAGATATAAATATTTTATTGATCTTTAGAACTGTTCTCCACAGGAGCTGTGATCGGGAAAATAACATTTATAAAAACATGACTTGCACTAATAATTAAAATAATAATATATTGATGAAGATTTTTTTGATGACAGCTCGATGCACCGCTATTTGTCACTTGGTATCAATGTGTTGTGACCGTCATTTGTATATATTTCTTGAGTTTTCTTGGTGATAAATATCCGAGGATTGGAAAGTTTCCTGCATTTTCCATAGACCTTAAAATATCCAGGCAGGTCAGTCATTATTTTTGGCAATCAAAGTTATTAGATGAGATGTTAATCCCTTTATTTTCTTCTGGTTTTTTTCTGTTTTTGTGCTTAGATTCTGGCTTTGTCTGTTGTGTTTGTTGGAATGATCACATTTAACAATCTCTGTCTCAAACATCTTGGCGTGTCCTTTTACAATGTTGGCCGCTCGTTGACAACCGTATTCAATGTTGTAAGTTGGGATTTGATTAAAATTTTTCCAAGTAACGACAACAGCAACAAAAGGAATTTGTTGATATACAATCATGTGACTTATACTGTTTGGCAGTTGACATATTTAAGAAATGTGCTCTTTTGTCCTTTGCCTATTTAGATACTTGAAAATTTCTTAAATACTTGATTCAAAGTCTGAGCATGTCAATTTTATGAAACTGTTTGAGATGTTTTGAGAGGTTAGATGAACAGCAAGAAGTTGATGTTATTTTATATTATATAGCTTTTCACATTTCTTGTTCTTGGTGTGAAAACCTCGTGCAAAGCAATTGCATGCTGTGCGGTCATTATCAGCGGTTTTGTACTTGGTGTTAACCAAGAAGGTAGTTCTGGGGAACTGTCTTATTCTGGTGTAGTTTTTGGTGTCTTTGCAAGCCTCTGTGTTTCGTTAAATGCGATTTATACAAAACGAAAGTTGGATATTGTCGACAACAACATCTGGCGTCTTCAATTGTACAACAATTTTAATGCTATCTTCCTTTTCCTTCCGTTGATGGCTATAATGGGGGAGTTTTCTGTGATTTATAACTTTCCAATGATAACCAGTGGGTATTTTTGGGGTGTTATGACGCTATCCGGGATCTTCGGAATCGCGATTGGTTACGTCACCGGCTTGCAAATCAAGGTAACAAGTCCGCTGACACACAACATCAGTGGCACTGCCAAGGCATGTGCTCAAACCATATTGGCAGTGTTCGTCCACCAAGAGGTTAAGACATCGTTATGGTGGCTTAGCAATGGTCTGGTCATTGGTGGATCTGGTATGTACTCCAAGGTACGACACGATGAAATGAAGAAGAACATTAGCACTCTTCCTGTGACCAATGAAAATAATGAAGAGTCAAAAAATCCTTCTGATGGCGGCGGGAAACAATGATTTTCATTTTACTCTATCCTTTCCATTCTGCTATATCTTGTATTTTAGATAAAATCCGTTTGTAGAGAAAATGAAAAATATGATGCAATTTGTGATTTGACTTTAACTGATCTTTTCTGAATTTCGTTATAAATAGTTTTAAACAGTTAGTAGGCAAACATCTCAAATGTAAGGTTGAAAAGACCAATATATCCTAGCAACATATGACGATTGTCTTTTCTACCCTGTAGATTTGCGGTTAGAATATTGCACGATGCCCTATCTTATGAGAGTATCGATGACTTTGCTTTTCACTAATGTTCCTGCTTATTGTAGAAACATTATAGTATGATACTGTAATTCAACTTTATACATGAAATCATTTATTAGTAATGTTCTAAAATAAACATTAATGTTTCATCCGTTGTGAAATTTACGTAATTAAACAGTTACGTCATTGAAGTGTGACGTAATACTTGACATCATAGACGTCATGAATAGAACTTTTATTAATTACATGACATCTTCATAATTTGAAAGCGCTGCGTGGCCATTATGTGTTTATTCAAGTAGGGATGAAATCCTTACACTCAAAAATAGAGCGTGCTCTCTACTGGAAAGGCTAACTTGTCGCTCATATGGCGGAAGATTTGGACTTTGGGGTGGACGCGTGGCAGGACACGTGCAGGGCAATTTTATCACGTGAAAAAGTCGGATTGGATGACATGACTGAATTGGAAAAAGTTAATGATCGTTCAATCGCCGATAATTTACACATACGGTTGATGAATCAACAAATTTACGTAAGTCCTTTTTCAAAGCTCCTCACTTACCTGTTCCACGTAACATTCCATAATTCTGAATTGCAAAACATGGATTGCTGTGTAATGATGTGCATGATTATCTTTTATAGACGTGTATCGGTCGAGTTCTGATTGCCGTTAATCCGTTCATGAAACTTGACATTTACAATAAAGAGTAATTCTCTACGTTACAACTAGTCCTTCCATTCCAAGTCCATTCGAGCATTTGTAAATTTGCTTTGTTTATCTTTTTTTTGCTAGTTATGTGCTAGCTTATCATAATTTCCTTGGGGGAAAACGAGCAAAGAAAAATGACAAAAATAAGTTAAAAAGCAGCGATGTTTTAAAGTGTTCTACAGCTCAATTTCCTAATATGATGAATCAGTCGAATGGAGACGACAATCAAGTAGGATGCTGTCTCCTCTGAAAGATGACATCCGCTCAAAATTAACAAACAATATCTTTCTATAATTTTAGGATTCAGGTGTGGATCTTCCCCCTCATATATACTCGTTGACAGATCATATGTACAGGAATATGATGATGGAGAGGGAAAGTCAATGTGTTATCATAAGGTAAGGATGTTCTCTTACGCAAAATTGTTTGTGCATCCTATGGTCATCACAGAGAGACCATGCTTTCTGAGTAACGTATATTTTTTTGTGCATTGTCTTTAATCTATCGCATTTCTACGTCGGTATACATAGCGGAGAAAGTGGAGCAGGCAAAACCGTGTCTGCGAAGTACATCATGTCATACTTATCTGAGATTGCCGGTGCTGGTAATGAGAAAATAGAGGTGACGTTGTCTTTCCTCTTTTATGAACAAAAATATACACTTTATGACGCCTTAACTTTATACAGGAGATAAAGCATGTAATAATTCAGTCGAATCCACTGCTGGAGGCTTTTGGAAATGCAAAAACGTTACGAAATAACAATTCAAGTCGTTTTGTAAGTGTACCAACGTGGATTTTGTACATCACACAAGTGGAAAGTCCGGACAGTTGAGTTATTATATATTTTTTATTTGTTTCAGGGAAAGTTTGTCGAGATTTTATTCAACATGTCGGGGCAGCCTGACGGTGGGAAAATATCGAGTTTCTTACTTGAGAAGGTAAAATTAGTGTAAAAATTCGGCTTTATGTGCAAGTGTCGCTTCAACGCTGATACAGACGTCGTATTTTGTGATGCAAGGATATTTTGAAGTGCTTCAGCTTTTAGCTATCACGAACTAATGAATTTATTTTTAAATTAATGTATATCTCACTAATATACTGAGGGCTAACAATTCAGTATTTGCAAATGCACGTGTATTACATAGATGGTGGTTTACACTTTTTGTTTACCTCTCGTCATAGAATTCTTTAAATGCTCTGTTCTATTTTTTAATATTTTTATTATTTCTTTCTAATCGCCGTCATCCCACATCCTTTCTTCTCTAGTCACGTGTTGTTTCCCAGAATCCTGGCGAACGTAATTATCACGTGTTCTATCAGCTGCTAAAAGGATGCGAGGATGATAAAAAAGGTATTTTGGTTTCGTGGAAACACAGGAAATATCGAGAAGTCATACTGGATCCACATAATACTTTTGTTATTGCAATGAAAGACTGCCTTCCTGTTGTAACGTCACTTAAGTTATAAAAATGTTAAAACACATATCTTCTTTATGGCTTTATAGAAATACTTGGACTGCAAATTCCCGACCCTTCGCAGTTTTATTACTTGAATCGAACCGGGGGAGTTTATACTGTGCCTGATACAAATGACACCGAAGACTTTGTTGCCACGAAAGTAGGTATTGTCGAACGAGTACCAAAAATCCTTGGGGATGACAAAATTATTTTTAAAATCATTTACAACATGTTAAATCGCGGTGTCTTGAAATACTTTCTTTGCGTGCCCGTTCAGAATGCCATGAACGTTGTAGGAATGTCGGTAGAGAAGCAACAAAATGTCCTCGAAATTATTTCAGCTATTCTTCACCTTGGTAACATCCGATTTGTGGAAGATAATAATGTTTCTGATGTAGAAAATCCTGAAGGTAAGTCCTTAAATCTTCATTCTAGTGACCGCATACGTAGTGAAGTTGTCAGAATGTCAGACGTATCTGAAGAGGCAAATGACTTTTCCCGTTATTATATTCATATCTGAATTGTATCTAGCCAGCAGTGAAAGTTTTTGTGTGTGCTATTGTAGGCTTAGATACACCAGCCCAACTACTTGGCGTCGATAAAGATGCTTTGAAAGAGAAACTAGTGAGGTATGCAATGATTCATGAATGTGTAGTCGAGCGGTGGAGAACTGGGAATGAGAGATGACAAACTGCGGGAATGAGATAGGTTAACTACTTAATTTTGGTATTGTAATCCAATTGCTGTAGTCGTTTGATGGAGGCACGATGGGGAGGAAAGGTCGACATTATGATGATGACTCTCAATAAGGAACAAGTATGGCGATGAAAATACTCGGGTTATTTTGCTCTGTATCGGTGGCGTATGTTCGATTTTCAATCAAAGGTATATTTTCTTTTCATTTAGGCGAATGTCTCAAGGGATGCTTTGGCAAAAGCTTTGTATGCTCAACTTTTTGACTATCTCGTGACGGTACGTTCGTGATTGGTTTTAAAAAGATTCCTGATGCAGTTTGTGAACAACGTTCCTTGTCTTCCAGGTTATTAACACGGCGATGCGAAAAGAAAAGATTGGATTGTGTATCGGAGTCTTGGATATTTATGGATTTGAAATATTTGAGGTGAGTTGGATATATTTACATGATGTGGAAGTAGGGATTACAGCAACCACGGGTCTGGGAGTAAGAGGGCGCATAGATCCTCCACTTTTTCCATGGGAAAGCATTTATGCTATTCTGGTAGTATTACATCCACTTTTGAATTGGCTCAGTGACATAATCCATTAAACCTTTATCAATGAAACTTCTCTCAATGATTATTCATCGAAATGTTTTCGTGCTCAACATTTTTCTGTGACTTCACTCTAGGTTTGTGTGTGTGTGTTTTTTAGACAAATGGTTTTGAGCAGTTTTGTATTAACTACGTCAACGAGAAACTTCAACAAATTTTCGTGGAATTGACGTTGAAGACTGAACAGGTATTCATAAAGAAAGCAGGCCATCTTTGGTCCATTAGCTACCGAATGCAATATTGAAAGAAATTGTTGTGTTGTTTACATTTGTTGTACATTGCCTTGTATCCATTATCTTTCAAGGAAGAATATGCAGAAGAAGGCATTGAATGGATTCCGGTGAAATTTTTCAATAACAAACTCGTCTGCGATCTTATCGAAAGCAAGGTTCCTCGTGTCATTTTGTCATAAATTTACGACTCGCAGTTTCGTTTCTGTATTACCGAATTATTCTTTTGGTTTAATTTATTGAGTTGATGCCAAAATTTCCTCATCAGAATCCTCCATTCACTTTAGAATCCTCCTGGAATAATGAGCATTCTTGACGACGTTTGTTTTACAGTACATGCATCGGAGGGTTCGGACAGGACGCTGATGGAGGTACACTGCTAGAAAATAAATGTACACAATAGGATAAGCTATGCGTATTAATATATTGATAAAATTACATTTCGTTCTCAGAAACTCAAAGCTGTTGTTGGATCCGAAAATACATATACCAAATACTTTAGAGGTCTTGCTACTCATTTCGAGATACACCATTATGCCGGAAAGGTTTGAAGAATGATCCCTGTTTGTATTTGTTTATCTATATTATCCATGAATATACTATCTTGTATCCATGTACACCTGTAGGTTAATTACGAAGCAACGCATTTTTGTGAGAGAAATAAGGATTTGTTGTTTGACGACATCATACAACTCATGCAGTCAAGCGAAAAGTAAAATATTTATCTGGATTTATCGTTATGAAAATAGTGTGTGCTTGACTTCAGAAAGACTATAGTACAGAATAATTACAGCTGACGATTGAAAAGTATTCTTACAAATATTTTTTCCAATTTAGTGAGTTCATTAAGATTTTGTTTGGTGACATGACTGTGTCCTCTGGAAAACGCGGGCGCGGTTCTACGGGCAGCAGTAAGATTAAGGTTGGTCATCTGTGTGAGTAGGGAATTGACGTACTTGATTATCAACACAGAGATTTAGGATTGATTTATGGTTGATTTATGAT
Source organism: Xenia sp. Carnegie-2017 (assembly GCF_021976095.1). Classification (NCBI taxonomy): domain Eukaryota; kingdom Metazoa; phylum Cnidaria; class Anthozoa; order Malacalcyonacea; family Xeniidae; genus Xenia; species Xenia sp. Carnegie-2017. Next base: position 1,010,924 of record NW_025813447.1, on the reverse strand, counting down.
TGATTTAAGATTGATTTAGGATTGATTTAGGATTGATTTAGGATAGGTTTGTTTGTACTGTTAAACTACATTCTCAGACATCAATGAAATCGTCCACAAAGTTAAAACAGGATGACTTCAAATTTCCAATTTGTGTGCATATGAAGTTCTAAAATGATTTTCACTTGTTGATAAAAATATTCCATACATTTAGTCTCAGTGTCAAGCGATGATTGATCGCATTATGTCATGTACGCCACACTACGTTCGCTGTCTTAAGCCATGTGAGACAAAACAACCTTTAGATTGGAATGATCAAAGGTTGGTAAAAATAGATCATTGACTTTCGATTCCGGCTCAATAGTGCAATTTACCAATCAACACAATATTTTTAATCTATGAAATGGTAATCGACGCACATTCACAAACATCCAAAGACTACATCCATATCTAATTTGTAATCCTTTCATTAAATACACCCCACCCCGTTTCTCGTTGCAGAATTATGCCTCAAATTTCTTATCTCGGTCTTCGTGAGAACATCGAAGTGCGCCGTGCTGGCTTCGCATTTCGTCGTGTGTTCGACAAACTTATCGAAAGGTTAATTAACTTCATAGTATATTTAACATGTTTTACTAGACATTGAATTTGTTGCAGTACAGAAAATATTTATTCATTATTTAGATATGCTGTAATTTTGCCCAAAGAGGTCGCACAGGCAGGGATAGGGACAAAGCTGGCATTTGTCGAACTATTATGGAGAAAGCTCAATTTTCGATTGAGAAATGGCGAATTGGAAAAACAAAAGTTTTCATAAAAGATTCTGATGTGGTAACAGATTTTACTGCATTGCACTTATTTATTGAGGCCTTTAAACACGCGGCTTTTTTGCAACAAAATACAGATGAAGTGACTTCGTTTCGTTTCATGCCTTGTTTGCTTGCAATTTACCTTAAAGTGTGGATGACTAGAGACTTGTTATATAACTTTCACAAAATTTGCACTATATTGTAGAAGGTTTTTATCTTACACGGTCAGCTTCTTATACTTCACAGTTCACACTCTCACCTATGAAGGCTCCCTTTGGAGTATAATTTATATATATATAAAACAAAAGTGTTGGTTTGTCGTTCCAGTCTCTTGGCTCACAAAGAGCGTGGCACTTTTTTCAACCCGATTGTAATTTCAAAGCTTCATAAGGGAATTTTTGGTGCATTAGTTCGAAATTTTTACATTTTATAGTTGACGAAACTAGAGGAGTGGCGGAGCGAGGCTTTGTTTATGTTTGCAGCAAAAATACAAGCTTTAATTCGTGGATTTCTTGCTCGGCGATATGTTGCGAGGTTAATGAAAGGTGATTTTTGGCTGTCTCTCTCTAAATTCATTTATGTTCTTAGAAAAAACACCTATTTTTTCTACCTACATCTTCTTTAGCTACAAAGACGATAACGAAAGCCATTAGGCGATATGTCGAGACAAAAAGACTTAATTTTCGGGTTTCTGTTCAACAAAGTTTAAAGGGTACGTGATTTACGTAATATTTACGCTCTTGTAAACTCTGTTCAGAGTTTGAGTTTCTTTATTTTTAGATGCGATGAACTATCTTGCACTGGAAGAAGAACAGTTGCGGAAATCGGATGCTGAACGAGAAAATGAGATTCCTGATGAAAAGGGAGACACCAAAACGACTGCATCGTTGAACTTTAGTCATAAGCAAACGACTGACTTCGTTGGTTTCTATTTCAACCCCAATTTAGAGAGAGCAATTGGTAAAAATGTTCATTTTTTTATTTTCAACCAAAAATCTTTCAATTTTTTTAATGAATGATGAGTTGATGGAATAACCACTAACGAGCTTTTGTCATAGCTTTATCAGAGTGAAAGCTTTGATGAAAATTGAACTACATTTAGAAAGTCTAAAAATTTTTCAGGAGAACGAAGTATCTTGTTTAGTTGTTATGGAGAAATGTTGAACAGAGAACGCAAGGTATTTTAAAAAAGCGTTTTACTTATCCTGAATAAAGTTGGAAACTATATATGTTGAGATGTCTTTTATATTTTCAGATGGAGTTTCATATAATATTATTGTCTTTACATAATCTTTGCATAATACCAGAGGTAAGAATGTACAATGTTAGTTTTACATAAAGTATGTGAAACTGATGATAATTGATTTTGGTTTTCAGGCAGGGAACGTGTATTCTACACTTCATAAGATAGATTATCAACAAATTCGAGCTTTATCCATAAGGTATGAGATGTACTTTTGATTACATCACTTGGCAAGACTACTCCGATCTCGTCGCCATTTCATTTGCTGCCATTGTATTACCATGTCCCACAATCCTTTGTCAACTAGATTCTATTTTCATGTCCCACAATCCTTTGTCAACTAGATTCTATTTTCATGTCCCACAATCCTTTGTCAATTAGATTCTATTTTCATGTCCCACAATCCTTTGTCAACTAGTTCTATCTTTGATCCACGAGTTCGTAATATTTCGCTACACTCAGGTCCTGACTGTGACTATCACTGTGCGATAGTACGACATAAGATGTGGGGTTTTGTGTTATAAAAATTAATCATGTTTTCAACAAATATATATGCACTTTCTATCAAACGAAATCCTTAAACTGATAAATTTTCTTATTTTCAGTGGTACTGCGAAGGATTTCTTGGTTATAAAAACGAGCAAGTTCGATATCATTTTAAAAACGGATCACAAAGCGAGCTTGCTCGCCTACCTCTTGGCTGCAGTCAATGTAACTCAACAGGTCTGGTTACAGCTAAAAAGATCTGACGAGTAAGTAGGAAAGATGCGTAACACAAAGTAGTCTCGAGATTGAGAACAACTCAACGTGGATTAGCCAAAATACGGCTTCTTGTTCACGGTGGCTTTTATAAGTTCACGTGACATCCTCTAGTTGCTCACGTGCTCCTATTGAATTGGTTGATTAAATTCGACTACTTAGCTACTGGCGGTGGTTTTGATAAGTACACGTGACATATTCAATTTGCTCACGTGTTTTTATTGAAATGGGTTGATTGGCTACTTCAAGTTTGCTCAGTGAAATATCTGAAACCTAGGTGTACTTAACTTATAATATGAAATCGACAACAACAACTACAAGAAGACGAATATCATTACCAATACCAACATTTTCCCGATAGAAATTACCAGAAGAACGCTCAAGTGCCGACAAATCAAATTGAATCAAATTTCTCCATTGATGTGGAATTTGGTAAACATGGCGGAAAAGTATCGTGTAAAGGTTTGTGTGATAATTTCACCTTTTGGATTCAATTAACTTTACTTATTCGTCCTGGTCGCTAAATCTGATCCTTCATGCACAAAATCGTGGCATGAGATTTGCCTGCCGGAAAGCGAATTTTTTATCTTAAAATGACATCCCAAAACAGAATTTTTGATACAGCCATTACAAAAGTTGAAGCAAAAGATTGTTTTTTTGATGTCGTTTCGTCTTTAACTTAAGACATATCATTTGAGTTCAGATGAAATATTGTAAATTAGTATTACATAAGTACACAGTTTAAATTCGACTTCTCATTTAACTACATATGTTGATACATTCGTTAATATTTTTTGAATTCATTTCTTTTTACTTTAATATAAAGCAATCCTATGTAGTAACTAAGCCAGCCCGCATGCTTTGATCGTGCTATTTAAATATCAGAACGTCGTTATTGTTCGTTTCTTTAAAAATCAATTGTTTTTGCTGTGGTTGAACAAAGAAAAATGCATAGCATGATTATATTTGCCTACTGGCTATGCCTCTGATCTTAACGATAACAATCAGCCAATCGCCCATCTTATTTCATGAATGAAAAGAGTTTAGAGTAACAAATATTTGCAATTAAATATATGGACGTGTTTCCCTTGCAATGTATGATAATGGTGTCTCATGTTATGTCAGGTTTCGAAGTCAACGTTTCAAGAAGTCATCGCAAAAAGCAGGCTGTAAGCTTGCTCATCAGTTATGACTTACCTGGTGCTTCCACTTTGAACGCTGACGAAGTTGTTCTTTCTCCTTTTGTGATCGTTGGAAACTTGGCGGAAAGCGAAGCTGAACTGCGACTTAAAATCCCCTTTCTAAAGATGCAACCGGAAAAGTTGGATTCCATGGCAAAGTGGTTACGATTCTACGGTTCATGCGAAGATGGAGCTACCGCAGTGTATCAGGATATTGGAATGAGTCACGACGACAGTTTCATGCTTGAAATTGGAAATGACTACGCTGTAATGCACACGCAGGAAAATGTGATGTTTTGTATCGTGGGCTCACGAGATGAGACGAAATTGCATAATTACGGGACTGGTACGTGATTGGTTAGCTCGTAAATTTTTAGATGCTTCTTTGTTTGTTTTTTGTTGACGATTTTTCATATTTCAGGTGTTCAACTTGAGTATTCTCAGACATGCGTCCCTAATGATTCTGATGAGATTGGGGAGTACGTCTATGAACAATATAGTACCTATTATCAAACATATGGGAATTATGGTGAAGTTAAGAGACGTAACGATTACGGTGAAGTGTACAGAAGTAACGATTACGGTGAAGTGTACAGAAATAATGAAATTAATGCAGTTGAAAGTATGGCTTTAGAGGATAATTCACAGTTTCTTCCTGAGCTTCCATCCTTGGAGCCGCCGGCGCGTCCTGAAGAGTCGCCTTTTGACACCATTTCTGTACAAACCGTTCCTTCGGAGAGCAACAAGAAGTTCAAGATTAAGAAAGTGTGGAAAGTCAGACGAACATTCAGAAAAAAAGATAAAAGTAAAATAGAACTTTTGTAAAGTTCGTTTTCTCGTTTTAAAATTGTATCTCTGTGCAATCATAGTGTGTTGTATTGAACAAAAAAATTTTCGTGGCTTCGCTTACTCTCTGATTGTTTTGTCGAATTGTCAATGTGAATGATGAATTCTATGAGATCATGTCATGCCATGGGTTCTCACTTTATATTCAGTGATCTTTCAACCAATGTGTGTTCAACAGTCATGCGTGAGTTTTAGGTGACGTCATGTAGTAAAATGGTATCTCCCCCAAGGGCGGCGGAACATCGATATTTGTGGGGGCTATTATTCATATATGCATGTTTTACTTTATTAGTTTCTATGGAAATCAATTGTGTTAACGGATTATAACATATGAATGTATGAATATAGCCCCCCCCCAATTTATCAGTGTTCCGCCGCCATTGATTTTCCCTCGTTTATTCTTGTATCAAGAAATTAAATAAATGATTATGAACACGAAAACCATTCCAATACGTCAATATACATGAATATCAAAACTTATTATATTACCTAAGATCCAAACAGCTTCAAATCAGCCCCATCATCTTTTAATTTTTATACATACAACCAACATTTTCGCTCTATTTGTTTTCGTTTCCAATCTTCTCCCACGAAACTGTCTCCCACATGCTCCCCCCGTCTTTTGGCCGATACTATATGTGTAAAATAAAAGGAGTACTTATATATAGTGTACATGAAGTATTCGCATTGACTGAACAATCTTATTTATTTAAATCATTCATCATTTCATTATTTTGTTTAATACTTTAAACTGAGTTTTTTTTATGGCTGTACGCTTAAAGGCAATCAAGTCACCTTCAGACCAGCTCTCTTTAACAAACTGTTTCATTGTCAACCCGAAAGACTTTCCCCAAGAAGAGACACAGTACGAAATATTTTGTTCACTCTAAATATTTTGTAAATTGTAAGTTGTATGAACATGGCCATAAAAGTTGACGTGGATCTTCTATACAATAGGCATGTAGAGTTGATAAGTCCTGGTTATAAAAAAGGCATTATTTATTCTCTCATCAAAACAACTGACGTTAAATCAGGAACGATCGGTGTCACTTTGATTCAGGTACTAATTAGTCGACTTGTGAGGTATTCTATGTATTATGAAACTCATTTGAGTTTTTACCAAATATCTAGAGAAAATGGACAGAAATAGCCTTAAATAATGATGTGGAAGGTGGGTAAAAATCCATTACATCTTGGCAAACATTGCCCATTTAGTCCATTGCTATATCCACATTCTGTTTGTTGAGTTTGCTCCAAATTTCTATTCAGTAAAACAGAGTGTTGATGCTGTTAATCTGAGCTTACAACATATTTTTCCTTTGCAGTTAAACCATACAAGTTTCCTCATGGCTCTAATCTCAACAGCATTACATTTGTAGCAGACTTTCTACAAAAGAAACAGTAATCACAACAACTCCAAAACACACACAAAAACATAATTAATTTCTTTTATTTTGTTATATAGATCAATACCAGAACCCTATGATACAGATAAGATGTCTGATGCATTTGTTGATCTGTTCTGTAATCGTGCCTTTTGTGAAAACGAGCCAGTAAGTTGTAGCATTTTTTGCAGCTCTATGCTTTTTATTCGCTGACAGCCACCAGTTGACATCATGCTAAAGTAGTCATAGATAACAACAAACAGAAATGATGAAATTATACAGTTCAAAGTGTACCAAGCTGTTGCTTGATACATGTTAGTCTTTTGAAAATCATACATAGCATGAATAGTAACATAGCATGAATAGTAACATGATGATTGCTATTTAGCATTTATATTTGCCTTTAGTTGATGAAGACAATCTTTAACTTGATAATTCCAAATAGGTTTTTTAACCTAATTCAATTGATGTTTATTATATCAAATTGCTGGCATCAATAGCCTTGTATATAAAAACCTCTTTAAACATACATGTTAAAGATTGTGGTTGTATTTTATTGAATTTAGTTGGTCTTTACATATGAAGGCAAGAAGTATCTGCAATTAAGGACAACTAAGATGGATGGTGAGTAGTTATATAAATAGCAAAGTCTTTGTTGGAACTTAAATTATCTTAGTAAAGCAAATGTAAATGAATAAAATATTATGAGTTGTCTATTTGTGTATGAAATTTGAATGTATTAATTTTTTCACAAAGTCTTAGATGCAAAGAAAGCTCTTGGATCAGATTCTAATATTGAATTGAAAAATGTGAGTGTTTTTGCATTGATTCAGATGAAAATGTTACCTTTGCATAGTATAGGTACAACTTTTAATTTCTCTCTGCAGGTTGAAAAGGGTTTAGTATCAGGCAATACAAAAATCATCTTCGAAAAAGCAGAGGTTAGCATTCAGCTTTCATGATTTTATTTTTGTGATTGTTTGTTGGCCTGCATGTAAAATTAAACATTTTTTCTATGTTTTTTGCAATAGGGTTCAGCTTTAAACTTGGTTGGAAAATCAAAAGGGTTAGATGAATGAATGTAATGCATTTGAGTACAGCGTTTGAATGTTCTTTGAAAATTACATCAATCAATATTGCTTGTTGCATATTTGCAGCTCATCAGCAATGCAATCTATCATCAGCAAAGAATGGGATTTCACAAAGTTAGGGATTGGTGGTCTTGATAAGGTTTTCTGAATATTCATGTTATTTCTGTATAATGTCCTGCCATATCCTTGTGTGTACTGTTGTGTACCATATATGAACTGTTATTGACATATTTAGGAATTTTCCACCATCCTTCGAAGAGCATTTGCCTCACGGCTTTTCCCTGGATTTAGCGGAGAATATGGGTAGGAGCAATCATGAAGAGTAATTTAAGGACAGATAGGGATTATAGCACATTGTCTTTGAATCTCCCCTATGCTCCTTTGTTGATGATCATCTGTCTGTTACAGGTGTAAAACATGTCAAAGGTATTTTATTGTATGGCCCTCCAGGTGAGATTGCTAGTTTCATGTTATTCCTCTATGAAGAATTATAAAATGGAGGAGTTTGTCTTTTTACTATTTTCTACTAGGAACTGGTAAAACATTAATGGCAAGACAGATTGGAAAAATGTTGAATTGCCGCGAACCAAAGATTATTAGTGGGCCAGGTAGTTATTTGCCTTTTTTTACGTATTTGTAAGTGTAGATAGTCTATGTGTTTATGTGAACTTGCGGAATTCGAAAAATGTCTGTTGGAAGTCTATAAACTTTTCAGTTGCAGAAACAGGTTGAACGTTTGTTATTGAGACGCTGAAAAACAAACACGATCCACGGATGAATGGTCAATTGCTTGTTTTATGAAATGACTTTGTTCCTAAATAAGCATTTATTGCGGGCTCTCTATAGTGCGTACATTAGTAGCAAGTTGTTTATATACATGATGTCGGGGTTAATGAAACTAAAGTTAGTTATTGAATAGTTATGTTAGATAAAATTGTCGAGTAAAAGTTAGCTTAGAGTAAACTTAGAAGTACAACATGGAACTACATTTTACCAAGATAACAGCGTTGAACTAATATGTTCAAAATGATTTAAATTACGAGTCAAAAGGCAGTGTTTTTTTTTAAACTTTGCAGTCTTCTTGTATCCCTAGCTTAAATGCATCTTTTTCTTCTTGATGCTGCAAAGGGACTCTGTAATTTTCCGTGAACGTTCTGATAAATTATGTGGCTTCCACGCGTTTATCTATATTTTTCATGCTATTAATTAGTGTGCAAAGCATCAAACTTATATAGAGATTCCACTCAAACACTCTTCTCTTCGTCAATTCATAGAGGTTCTTAACAAGTATGTTGGTGAATCAGAGGCAAATATAAGGTTAGTTCTTTTCTCCTCTCTGATCAATTTTAATTTGGACGTGATCTCTAACCTTATAAGAGGTTTCTTAACTCTTACGAAACCTGCACTCTTTCTTAGTTTGATGATAAAATATCTATACAGTCCTTGTGCATTCGACTTTTCATCTTCAATTATAGGAAGCTATTTGCTGAAGCCGAAGACGAACAGAAAAAAGTAATGAACCATCACGGCTCCTAACCGTGTGTGGTTGCTGAAGTATTTTTTCTTTTTTCTTCCTGCAGCATGGCATAAACAGTGGTCTTCATCTCATTATTTTCGATGAATTCGATGCTGTTTGCAAATCCCGATACAGTTATGGTGTTAGTTATAATTTTAAATGTCTCTTCTTTCTATGAAAACACTTCGTAGTTAAATTTCAACATGATTTTTTTTTGAAACGCTGAAATAGTTTTGCCGACTCTCTGATTTGAAACTGTCTTTGACTTTTTCCATTTCAATCTTTGTTGCTATCCTGTTTAAAGTCTTTTTTTTTCATTTGTTTTCAGTCTGGAGGAACCGGTGTCCAGGATTCTGTAGTAAATCAGTTATTAGCGAAGGTTAGTTTATTTTTGTCTTGTTTATAGTGAGTATAATTTGTTGTAGTTTTGAGAAAATAAGGACTATGGTGTTATCATTTGAAATATTTTCGATTTTGAAATTTTCCCTAGATCGACGGTGTTGAACAGTTAAACAACGTTCTTCTTATTGGTGATTTTCGTTTTGTTATCTTCAATTTTTTTTATTTTGAGCTCTCCTTTTCTTGAAATCAATGGGTTGGAATTTTTCAATTGCTTTTTTCTCACGTTTGACCCGTTTTCTGAATTTGTCTTCTTTTTTTTTCTGCAAAGGAATGACTAACAGAAAGGACTTGATCGACGATGCTTTGTTGCGTCCTGGGAGAATGGAAGTTCAACTTGAAATATGTACGATGTTTTTGAACCTTTAGGGGAACTTACAGACACTCTGGGTGGAGAATGGGGAACTGTGGGATCAGGTGGGAAGTGTGGGGGTTGGGGCAGGGAAAACTGTGCAGGAGTAGGAGTGGGCTCTATTGGTTTTAATTATCAATATATTTCCAACTTTTATTTGTTATATTCCTCTTTTCCATCCACCGTAATGTTTTTTCCATCCTTCTTCCAAGCTTTGCCTGACGAAGCTGGTCGTCTTCAGATCCTTCAGATTCACACGCGATCTTTGCGCGAAAACAAACTTCTCGGCGACGATGTTGATCTCAAAGAGCTCGCCGCTCAAACCAAGAATTTCAGTGGTGCTGAGATCGAGGGCCTGGTACGAGCTGCTCAATCAAACGCAATGAACAGATTTATCAAGGTAATGCTCGCCATTTATGGACGTACATATTGCTGAAATATGGTCAGTTTTTAAGACACATATCTTGTTGGTGTCTTTTTTTGAAATGAAAAAATTTTTAAAACATCTGATCAGAACAAAAAAATAATTCTATGCAACAGTTTACATACCACAAAAACTGTGAAGGTTAAGCTGTCTTTTTCATTAGTTTGAACACGTTTAATTTCATTAAAATGTACATTGAATTTCCCACTGTCTTACGTCATATTTTGATGACGTAATTAGATGGGCACGACGCTCGAGGTTGCTCCAGACGCCACCTCTAAAATTATGGTCAAACAAGGGGATTTTAACTACGCGCTTCAATACGATATTAAGCCGGTAATTATCAAATTTGGATCTTTTTAACCATGGTTGTGTATAGTAAAATTTTGGTCTAGTTATTTTTTTGTTTCTTTAGGCTTTTGGAGCGAGCGATGAAGATTTGGAATATTTTGTGGCAAACGGTTAGTTCACTTCTCATGCTTTATGTGTCTTCACTTTTTAATAATATCGTTATATCTTTACAGATATAATTCACTGGTGTCCGAAGATTGAGCAGATTATCTCGGACGGCAAACTGTTAATTGAACAAACAAGGTCACATGATGGCTCCATGGGACCACTTAGTGTGTTATTCTCAGGTGTATAATATGTTTGTTTGTATTATAATCTTTGCACAAGCTCACTTTTAAAGTTTCTTCGTGGTTTTCTCACCTCTGTGTGTTCCTTGCTTCTTCGCGAATGTTTTACTGTAATCCTGTAGTGTTTTTTTCAGGTCCTGTTGGCTCAGGAAAGACCGCCCTCGCAGTAAACATGGCATTGTCTTCCGAATTTCCTCTGATTAAAATGTGCAATCCAAGGAGCATGATTGGTTTTTCAGAGCAAGCGAAATGCAACGCTATTAAGAAGGTGCTTTTGTCGTGTTGTGTATTGCTAACGTGATTTCTGATATATATCAATAATTACATCAAAATTTGTCTTGGGATTTGAAGGTTTTTGATGATGCGGATAAGTCTGAACTTAGCTGCGTGATCTTAGATGATATCGAGAGTTTATTGGGTATGTGATGTGTATTAATGGTGATTATGGGGGATTATGTGAACTAACTTAATGAAGATCTAAGACACTGCTCATATAATACACAGACTATGTTCCAATTGGTCCGAGATTTTCAAACATCACTCTACAGGCTCTATTGTCCTTACTTAAAGTGAAACTACGGGAGGTAATACTCTTAATACTGACAAAAAATTGTCGTGAAAAAGTCACATTAGTGTCGTTTTCCCTTTGCCTCTTTAACTCAGGGAAAGAGGTTGCTTATTATTGGCACGACAAGTTGTAAGCAAGCACTTGATGATATGGGTCTTGTTAAAGTATTCAAAAGAGTTCTTCACGTTCCTGGTTTGTCGTCAGCAGAACAGCTCATCACAGTTCTGAAGGTGAGCGTCTTTGTGATCATTTGTAGCATTGTGATTATGGTATTGTGATCATTGTGATCATGGTATCATTTTGATCATGGTATCATTATGATTATGATGTCCTTGTGATGATTTTTAGACGAGGGAATTGTTTGATACAACCGAATTAGAAACCATTCGTCATGAAATTGGCAAACGAAAGTTGGTTGAAAATTTTAAAGAACTTTATTTTAGATGACTGCATTTCCTATGTGTTGTATGATCTGTTACTTTGTTCTTCATTCGTGTAGATTGTGGATCAGTGTAAAGAATTTAATCATTCTAGCTCAACTTTCTGTTCGGGTGAGATATAAATAATGACGTCACTTCACTGCTTTTTTTTCTCTTGGATGACGCAATCGTGACTTGTATTACTTGTATACGTCATTAATTTGCCTCTCAGCGTGTACAGAAAGCAAATGCAACAAGATCATTTGAGTAGACCTTCTGTGTGCTAGTATTTCTACGATTTTATTTATCTTATTTATGAACTTTATTACTACGCTCAAGCAGCTCCATTTTTTGTCAATGAATTAAAGGCGATGGAGATCTCATATCTTTCGCATGTATTGAATGTCTGTCTATGATTTTTTTAACAGACACAGGCCTCGCTAAGAGTACAGAAGTTCATTTCTCTTCTTGAGTCCGAGGAATGGTAAGGACTGGAAACAACTTAATAATTCCCAGTATATTTGAATCATCCTGATTATGTATTCACTTATTTTGTTGCAGGCTGAAAGATTTTGAAGAGTAACAATACGATGAAGAAATTTTACTAATATGGACCATATACAATCATTATTTTAAGTACAACCAATACAGTGATCTCTACAATGACTTAACTTTTTACGTATAGCTTATTCCGTCAAAGTTCTACACTATAATAATTGACAATTCTTAAAACTACCCAGACCTCCCGTGTCTCGAAATGGATTTTTTGACGATGGTATCTTGTTGAGAAAAGCATCGTTTTTTTCGTTGTCTAGACAGTAACTGATCAATTCTTGTGCGCAGTCGCTAATGTTTCGACGTTTTATCAAGAGCATTCTGTTGAGGTTTTGAACTTCTCTTTCGAGAAGCTCCAACTGTTTTATTTTCTTGTCTGTTTCGTGAGAAAGATTCATTTCTTTATCTGGTGAAAAACAAATATGCAATATAATTTTGAGCTTTTTGCGACCTATGAAAACGTGAAGTTCACTGACCGGTTGCTTAAGTGGATAGCGATTTTTTTGATATGTCAAGAAATTATACAATAAATGGAACACAAAAATTACAAAGTTCCGTCGACAATATTGTCTCAAAATAATTAAACCATGATTTTTACAAGCTTGAAGAGTTACTTTTTAGTTGTCAGTGGTGTGATGTGTAATGCATACTTTGTGTAACCTATATTATTATAATTATTCAGCGTGGGGACTTCATTATCTTATTCGACACAGCATGTTGGATTTCTCAATTTAACTGTCATTATTTAGTCGTCCCCTTAGCTCGTCGGTGATATTCATGATTTGCAGTATTGACAATCATAAAATTCATCATCGTAGAATCGTGTATAGCCCCTAACCATGTTTGTAGTGAATTTAAATTTATTCATTTTGTGTGGCCGTTGTTAGGAACACAAAAATTATTTCGTTCCGTCTACGATTGATAGCGATCCCACGTCTTTTCTCATCAAACATTATTTGTTTTAAGTATAAAAAGTCGATCCCCTATTTACCTCTTAGATTCCTTCTGCACCTACGTGTTCTGCTGTTAATTTCAAGAGATATAGTCGACTGAACGTTCAACCTGTCTTCTCGAGCCGTTATTTATGATTTGATGCAGCAGAGACAGCCGGTTTCGTTAAACTGCAGCTGTCTTATCCCTTATGCTCTTTTTAATGATCTCGTGCTACTAAGAGCTTTTTGATATTGTTAGCCAATGAAAAATCTATATGTTGTATTGGACGAACAGTTATCTAGTTTTCCTATTGTTTCTCTTGATTGGCTTATCGTAATAATCGTCATGTAATGGATTTAGTTTCGAAACATATTCTGCACGATAAATGCTCGGAATCAAATCTAGAGAAAATTAGTTAAAATCATCAATGACGTATTTTTGTCCAATCATTTTAAGTCTATAGCATGTTCTTTTACTGTTAAATGTACATCCTGTCTTAACATTCTATCGACTATCAACCAAAAGTTGATGATTTCTCGGAGAGATGACAAAACTCTCGGGGAGACGACGGAGGGATGGCGCTCATTCATTACAAGACATAGATTTCTGATGATATCGACTGCCGTTTTGGTTGGACCATTGTGTTGTCAATTAAGGTGGCGACACTTTGACATTCACAGGCTTAGGTAGACTGTGAACATCAAGCTTTAACTTTACCTTGTCGTCAGAGAAGAATGTGTAAATATATATGAGTGAAGGTTGGTTAAATCTGCTGTTGAATTTAGTATGTTTGGTGCATAAAATTGAAAATGATGGATGTTTTGAAATCATGGATGAAAGCAATAGTATGCGCCGCTGCAAGTAAGACTGAAGAAAGTGTACGTTGTCCAAATTATTGAAATACATCTTATTTGAATCTTAAAGCAATAAAGTGGTCAATTTGTCGAGCCTTTTCAGCAGTAGAAAAGATAGGCGACTCAAGTATCTTCATGACTACAAAACTATTCTGCAGTTTTCTTGCTATTGTCCAGGTAAAAACTCCGAGAAAAATCTGATTTTACTTGCTATCCTCATTTCATCTATTGATCGCACCTGTTTTTTTCTTGTATAATTAATTTGTGTTGTATTACACGAAGTATTTGTCTTTCATAACTATTTTAACTAACAATATGGCGGACAAGGCAGAAAGTAAGGGCAAGAAACAAAGAGAAGATTCTCACTTTGTTCGCCAGAAAAGAGCACCGCCATATCATTTTCCGAAGCAGAAAAACGAATTTTACGTGAACAGAAAGAGTGATTTCAAATATCAACTAGAGAGGGCTCAAAAACTACTTGATTCCGGCTACAATGAAATTTTCATCTACGGTTTAGGCGCTGCGATAAACAGAGCGGTGAATTTGGCCTTACAGTTGGAGCAACGTGGCCTTGGAAGCATTCAAATTTCCGCGGAAACGTCTAGTACTCACGTTGTGGACGATCTCAAGTCTTTGGATGATGAACATGAAAGCTATTCGGAAAGAGGACAAAATCTTCTATTAAAATCAAAGTATTCAAAACGGTTGCAAATGAATGAACAGTATGATATTTTGTTGAAATTCATTATTTTGTGATCACTTTTCGAATATTTTCAACCATTGAATAAAACTGGGCATTTCCAGTTAGCAAAACCTGACAATCTGGTTATTTCCTACCAACAAAACTAGTCCGACTGGTTGTTGTTGTCTCGAAGGAAAGATATCGTGCAGTTCTGACGCCGCTTGAAAAACATTGATCGATTTTAAAACTGATAACGACGACCGTTTCAGTTAAAGAATCACTGTATTTCTTGTGTTGACGTGCATAAAACCTAATCTGATTACTCCTAGTGCATAATTGAAACAATTTGAAAAAATAAACAACTAGGTTGAGTGATAAATTTAGTTAAATTATTATGCTCTCATGTTAAAAAAGTAGTCACTGATATAATTAAACTTCTATTGCAAAACGTTTTGATGGAGAAAAACTTGTGTTTTTTGAATGCCACTTTCGAGAAATACAGATGTACATCTTTTTAGGGTAAACGAAACGAGCTTTACAATAGATAAATGACTTATGAACATAAATAATCAATTTACGTTTGTCTTTGTATCTTGCGCTAAAACCTCAAGAAACATTCTCCTCTTTTTCAATCCACATTATTCAATGATTATAAACATGAGCTCTATACAATGCTTCCATAAGCTCGAAAGAGTAAAGTTTGCCTTCGAATGTAATCTATTCATGAAGTGATCGTACTTGGCTTGGAATCTCAAAAACATTGAACGACTTGGAGCAACTATGTAATACATAGCAGTTTACCGTATTAGGGATTATCAAATGGAGGTTTGACGAACGTGCTCGTGTAGTTTTACGTGATTATTAAAAGTTTGCCTTGGATGGCAGGAAGAAAACAACTATGTTTATGGTGTTTTTGAGTTTTGACTATTTGAGAGGCTGATTATTCAATTATTGAGATGATTGCGAGGAATTAAACAATGCAATTATTTGAACAAACATCGTGTATCTATTCGTGTTCTGATTTCTCAAAATAGCATTAAAAACGTCCAGCTTGTTTGCATTAAATTTGTAATCAATGTGTAAACGATCAAAGATCACCTTTAACACTTGTGAAAACGCATTGTCTTTGTCTAAAGTGATAGCCTGGATTTTTGCTTTGCGACAGTTCTGAAAAACATTTTTACCACATAAGTCTTTCTTTCATCATCTTTGTCTGTATGACTCATCGTTCATATTAAGGTTTCCACTTTGTAATTCACATGCTTCTTGCTGTATTTATGAATTTGTAATTCTAATGCAACCTTCCCTTGTGGATAGAAGTTGTTGAGATGAAGGATAATTTAGTAAAGTGATGTCTTTTTTTCTCTTTTGCGTCCACTGTAATCTCATTCTGATCAAGTTGAAAGCTAATCCATACTGATTACTAAAACATTGACATACTAGCCATGCAACTTCAAACTAATGGTTTTCATTTCATGTATGTTTGAATAAGTTTGATGTCTGATAAAATTATAGAGAAATAGTTTTTTCTCACCTCTAATATACGTGTACCAATGTGTTTATGCGATTATGTGATATCGACGTATGAGTAATACATAAGCTACCAATACACTTATACGGAACAAAATTATCCTTTTCAGAGTTATAGAATACACAATGTCAGCCAGTTATGCGGTGTGAAGACGTAAATAAACATATATATGTATGCGAAAAAGATGTATAACGGTGAATGGTGTCACGCTAACTAAAGCAAACCGAAGATTGATACTAAGAGTACGATAAGTCTTTGTTATCATTTCTAATGTAAAAGACGATAGAATTTGCTAGAAATATTGAATCGGATACTGTGCGAAATATTGTTCTCTGTATTTTAAAATGAGAATTTAGCTACTTGAATAGGTGCTGCGATCCGTTGTCTTCGATACGACAGAAAAATTTTTCTTCCGTTTCAAAGCAAGAAACGAAGAACTTCTACTCCATCGAGAATGGATAGATGATTAAAGCGGCTTAACTGTGTCTTTAAGATTTTTGATATTTGTTCACGACAGCTCAATCATTTCAACTTTACCTATATTAGCACTCGAAATACATGCGCATATAACCAATGTTTTGAAAAGACGCTAGGTGTAGCAGATGTTTTGTCATGTATGGAAATTACTTGTCTAACATATGAATACAACTCAAAATTATACAACAGTCGATTATAAAGCGTCCCATAATGTTTAAATGATGCAAATCCAGTATACCTTCTCTTGTGTGAATACTCCAAGTGTGTCAGGAAATAGTATTTTTGCTAAAAGAGACTACGTTACCGCCCGAATTTTATGGTTCCAAACTACCTGTGAAATAATGGACCTCGAGTTAATGCTTGAATCGGTCCGAATTTTCCTTTTGTCAAAATACTTAGCAAGCTTCACTTTTCATGAGCTGGCCCTTAAGTTTTTGATTCTAAGCGAAGTAAAAGGGAATGCCAAGTCGAAATAACATGGTGACGAAAATTTTCAGAAATTATGAACGTGGGTTGGAAATGTGTCCATATGGCTTATTTGCATTTAACGCCCCGTATTAGGTAAATTTGTAGGTTGGATTTTGCCTTATCAAGAAGATTCGAGATTGTCGAATATCACGTCCATTTCAGTGACCAAGGCTTGGCTCATATTTGCTTTGTTATGTACTTTCAACCGCTGCATCGAATTGAGAAACCTCGTTACTTAGCTATTGTTCTCAATCCCCGTACCACCGGAGACTACGAAGCCACGAAATCTTTAAAATTATATATTAAACATGATTTATGAGAGAAAAATAAATGCATGAATAAATGAATAGGAAAAACGTTCATTAACAGTGTTGCCAACACCAAAGAATAAACCGCACTCGACTGACAACACGCATATAATTAGTGCAACAAAGGTGGCGAGCCGTTGAGCGCGTTTTTCGGCCTGACATGCAAACCAAACTGGTAGGTTTACTGAAACTTTACTCGTATCATGAAACGTGTTGGATTTCTGAATGAAATCTTCATTTAAATGGTGCCCCCGTGGTCGAATTGTGGACGCATTGTGTCCGTGCAGGTGGCTTTCTGCGGTAATTACTTTCATGGCGTTACAGGTGTGACGTGAAAGCGAGGCTCAATCAATAACCATCATCGACCAACATGGCGTCAACTTGTTGTTGTTGTGTTTTGCATTGTCCTTACCAAAGGAAAGTACATTGTACACAAGTTGATGTGCTCTAGGGTCGCGTCTCGATTATGGCCGACGAAGATGAACCGAAAAAGGGGTAAGTACAATGTCTGAACGGAGAAACTATCGTTCCTTGGTCTATTCTGTGACATTTTTGATGGCCACCTTCGGTTAGCCGGGTGACGGTTCATCGATTTTAGTGACATACCATCGATTCTGATGCTTCGAATTGGTGCTTTCTTGTTGCTAGACTTTCGGAATACTAAAGTATGTTATCCCCTTTCATGTAGACAAAATTTGGAAATGATAGTGTCCAAGTTGGCGAAAGAAAAGCCGACAAATGGTAACATAATATTGGTAAGTTTCGAACTAAACATGCTATATAAATGTGACCAGGGTTCACAGAACTAAAATTTCTTGTTTTTATTCGATAAGAGCGTTTCGTGATAGTCTTAGTGTTAAACTAAAGTGATCTTTTGGCGTCGGTCTGCATTTGGGAGTGTAAATAATGTTACAGATCTTCAAATGATATTGTGTTTTCATATATTATGTATTTACTGGTGGTCAAAATTTCCCGTTATTTTAAAGACTTGCGATGGTTTATCGTGGATTTCGATAGAAGTACATAAAACTTCAGTTTGATTCCTTTCAAAGCGTGGCCTGTTGCCGAGCGGACGATTTTAAAGTCATTCGAAAATTTCTTTTGAAAATTTCAAAACAAAAACATGAATGTGAAAACGTGTCAGGCACGCTGGTCGATCGCAGAACAAAAACTCTTCCAACTATTTGCATACCATTTTGTTTCGCGAACAAAGACGCTACATGGTTTTTCTACTGGGAAAGTCTGTGCAAATATTTTGGTAGAAATGTGACAGGTTTTGGTGTGTGGGAAATGTGGACTTAGTGCAATAGCATTTTCATCCACTCATCTTTGTTATTGATGAATATCTTGAATGAAGCAGATGTTTCTGTCAAAGTGATTATTAACATTGTAATTTATTCACGGAGAAACACAACTTACTGATGTAAATTTTGTACATGTCAGTCTTCTAAAGCTTATTAAAAAGGAAATTATGGGAGCATGTTAGCACATCTTGTGTTTTTCTTACCCAAAATTTGTGCATTGTAAGCGATATTTTGGCACACCACAACTAAACTCTTGTTGTTTAGTCAAGTAATACAGTCATTAAAAGCCATTGATACAGAATGTTATAAACCTTTCAAAGTATTTATTTCACATTTTAAGTAGCTTAAGAATGATGTTTCAAAGTTTTATTCTCTCTGTGTCAAAATTGACAACTACTAAAGCAGTATTTATTTTCTTGGCTTCATTGAGTTAGTTTTTTTAAAACAATTTTTATTTAATTCATGACCTTTATTCAACATGTTCAGGAGCTGTTTTCATTACATTAATGTATGCTAGATTTTGTTTTTTTTTGAGAATGTCATCTTTCAATTGAAATATGTCCACTGCGCATTTCATATTTTAAGCGAAGAAACAAATAATCATTCTGATATATTCTATATTGTCTTCATGAGCTTATGTGTACTATAAACCATGTTACTTTGTTCTCAATGTTCGATGTATGTCTAGAAAGAGTTGTATTGAAATTTCTCCTACTAGCAAGGGAAATCATATTTATTCAACTTGTGTTTGGTGATGGTTCTTGAATGTTGTCAGTTGCATTTGTGGGTACAATATATTGCAAAAACATCTGGTTTTAATTTATGCGTTCAAAAACTTCTTGATTTTGGTCATCATGTGTTTGTTGATATTACTTTTATTATATCTGTTTATAACTTTTGCTTTTGGCATTTGGTTTAATTTAATTGTTTTTTTCTGGCATTTTCCTGTACACATTCTAAGGTTGTGTTAATGATTTTTGATGATTTTTTACGATATTTGTTGTCAGCATGGGCGTATTGACTGGAAGATTAATATTATATCAGCATGCCTTATTTGAATAACAATGCGACTCATACTCACAAAATGTGCTCTGTTTCTCACACAGTCAATAATGTCTGATTGAGTACTTAGATAGGTGAATAAGTTTGAATGAATCATCCCATAGTACATTGGAAAATGAAGAATGTATGTGTTGATGTTGATAAAAGTCATAGATCATTTTAATATTAACTTGGTTTTAATTGGTTTTCATCGTATGTGCTCATTTGTCTTGTGATATTTAAAGGTCATCTTTCTTGAGTACGCGCACTTTAGCGATAACGAAGTCTGGTGTTTTAGAAGTGAAAGCATTGCTATATTTAACATCCTCCTAGTAATTAGGAAGGTTTTTTTATAGGGTAGCATTTTTTTTGTATCACTTGCCCCCCCCCCGCATCCCTTAGTAATCAGTCACGTATTTATAAGATTGCTTTGTTTCACGCCTTCATTAATAAGTCAGATATTTCACGGGAAAATGGATTGCTTCATTTGGCCTCCCCTCGTTATTAGTAAGGGTGTTTTGTAAGATAAGGCATTGCTTCGTTTGACCCTCCCCCCCCCCTCACCACAGTAGTAATTGACGCATGTTTAATGGTATGAATTTGAAGATACTTTTTAAAAAAAGGAATTTCAAAAGAAGCTACATGTGAAATAAATTTATGTAAACTTGATTATAGCGATGTTCAAATCTTTCTTTTATGAATTTTTTTAGATATCTGGCGTGAACATAGAGAATTTGTCATTTCCCGGCGGTTCGTTGAGATTTTTGTATTTATACCAACACATTTCTAAGCCAATCATTGAGTCATGCCACAAAACACACTGCTTATTCCTATATATCTCTTTAGATCCAGAAGGTGAAAGCGATGATTGTGAACCCGATCTTCATCAATGTGGTAAATGTAAACGGATGTTTAGTATGCTGGAGAAGTACTTACAACATCGTGCCAATAAGTCGTGTCGAAAGAGACATGCAGACTCCATTGATATTATGAGTGACGAGGTGGAAGCCCTCGACAGGCACCCGAGATTGTGCAGGTGAGAGCTGGGTAATAAGAGTTGCAATGTTAAAGAAATAGCAGTAATGCATTTGGAAAATGTGTTTTTTTAGATGGAGGCAACAGGCAGTAGTGGCTCTATGGCTGACAATGACAACACAGAGATGATGGAATTGGCTAGCAGAAGGTTGAATACTGTACTCAGTTTGTCTTTAGAAGCTTTCACACAAACGTTTTTACCGATAGAAGGGGATACATGGGAATAGAGGGGAACGTGAAATAATGATTAGGAATGTCTATATGTAGTGTCTAGGAATATGTGTATGGATTAACAATTAATATTGAACACAATATTAATATGTGTTCAATTTAAATTTCATATATTGTGTCTCGATATAATCCTTCAGATAGCAAACATTTGTGGATGTGTCTCGTTACCTCTTCTAGGAAACACGATAGGAAAGGTGTGGCGCGAAAAAGGACAAGTTTTTCACGTCGAGAAGCAGTACCAAACGGTGTGAACAACACGGAGCCATCCCGCGTCAATATGAACGGCGTTTCTGAAATGATTACACCAAACTACAACAATAGTCCGACACTCGCTTCCATTAGTAATTACAGGACCGTATATCAACATCCCACAATGCCTAACAATGACATATATTCTCTTATGGAGCACACTAAAAACTCCAGCATAAAAGAAGTCCACATTGACGAGAATGGCGTGGCGACAAGTAAGTAGAAGTTAGTTGAACCGAGATTAAAACTTGCACAAGAACTTCTTAAGTACGATCACATTTTTCTCTTAACGAATCAGGTCGTCCTCGTGAAATGTTAAATGGTCACGTTCTTCCTATCTTTCATCATTCATCCCTTAACTCCCCTCCTAATCCTCGCTATCCCGCGCCTTTTGCTGTACATAATCACCTGCCCAGTTTGCCACCCAGTCAAGAAGCAGTTCATTTCACGGAAAAGGTCTTACACCCGGAGCCTATTCTTGTTTCATATCCTGCAATCGAGAATCCGGAAGTAAGCCAGAAAACTGGGGAAAAACGTCGCTTCAAATGTGACAAATGCGACCGCGATTTCAATCAGCGGGCCAATCTGCGCCGGCATCAATTAGTGCACAGCGGCGAGAAGCCATTCGAGTGTGATCAATGTCACCGGCGCTTTCAGCAACAGGGTGACCTAAAACGTCACATGTTGCGTCACGCAGAGGTCACGTGGTATCATTGTCGACCATGTGACAAACGTTTCATGCGCATTGATCGCTATAAGGCACATATGAGAGGCCATGTAGAAAATGGCAGACTACCCACGGGCGATGGTACTTCAATGGTTTCTATGAATAACGGTGCCGTCGTATCCACTGAGGAGGGGGATACCGCTGAGAAACCTGTGGGCTCACACCACATTTGCTCGAAGTGCAATCAAACGTTTACTGAGCCGGACGAACTGCTGGCTCACTTATGTTCAGACAGTATCACCGCTGTTTCCTCGGCTCCCATGGAAACCACGAAAAGTGGCGGTGCTGAATTGGAGCCCGAAGCTGCTGTTAAAATGGCTGAACAATACGTGAAGACACAAGCAGCTGATGCAGATCACTCGAGGGCCTACAGTTCTTCGCGTTCTTCGCGTGGAAAGCTCACGAACCCACACAAATGTCCGATGTGTAATGCTCATTATAAGAACGAAGACTCGTTACAGGCTCATATTTTAAAACATTCGGGCGAGAAGAAGTACAAATGCGACCAATGCCCTAAAGCTTTCTTTACATCAAGTAATTTGAAGATACACCGTCGAATACACTCCGGTGACAAACCCTTAAAATGTAAAGTTTGCTTTAAAGCGTTCAGCGATCCTTCCAACTTCAACAAGCACAAGAAATCTCACATGAAAGGAAAACTCGATCACAAAGGCACACCGAAGAAAGGACGAAAACGAGACGTAAAGCCGGATCACGGGGGATTTAATGAGACTATGGTCGAAGCTATAGGAAAAGATGGGGACACGTATGAATCCCCGACGAGAGAATTCCTCCAAAATCAGTACGAGGCTTTGCTACCTGCTTTAGAAGATGATCGTGTAGAGGGCGCGAAAACTGGCTCTACCATTGCTGAAGTATTAAATCCCGATGCTATGGAAAATACGTTTAGTGATGAACACATAAAGTATTCCGTATCTTTTGTGGAGTCTCCTTCTTACTGAGGGCTCAGAGAATAATTACTGATACCGTACCACAATCATTGCATACGAGTCGTAGCGATGGTCCAAGATGCATTGCGCGCACGGTAATTGTCAAGAACTTGAAAGAAACAAAACTTGGTCTCAAAAACCCTTTATCTAAATGTGTGTCGTTAAGATTAGTATTCTTATACCTTGGCATTTTTCAATTTTTCAAAATGCCACGTCGTTTGATAATTCGCGACCAAACGACGAAAAACCAGAAGGAATCTTACCGATCACTTAAATGAAATTGTTGGTTTTAATGGTTTAAGGCCCCCACTGTCCGATCGAAGGGCTATAAATTCGAAAATGATTTACGCGAGGAAGATGTAAAAATATAGTTAGGGCGAAAACTTTTGTCGTTAAAAAAGAACTCGTTTTCATGTCGTGAACGTTATTTGAAGTTCTGATCATTTGATATTTATGACGGAAAGTATTTAGCGGTTAACTTATTCATATTAGAGCACATAATATTGTAAATAGATGTGCGGTAATGGTTTTAAAAACATTTTAGTCGCTGACCTATGAAAGGGCTCAGACTGACACATAGCTTCGTGTTATTAGGTTAAGCATCCTACCTTGATTTGATAATAACGCGCATATACAGCGGTGTATAGTCATTGGTAGACGCATTTGGTAAACTTTTAATTCTATATAGAGAGGGTAAATCATCTTTAGAAGAGCTGACCATTCTGCGTTAACCTATGGCTTGTATTCTTATCGAGAGTTTCTGTTCTGATTTTAACTTATTAAGTTTGCTTATCGTGGTAAAATTTTAACATCTTTAGGTTTGATCTTGTTATACACGATAACAGCCTAAAACGACAGCGCATTTTACTTCAGTAACGTAGAATATATTATATGATAAATATTTAGATGTATTAAGTAAATATGGTATTAATATTATGAGTGCGAAACGCCAACTTTTATTTATTAAGATATTAAAGTATTATTCGTGATTTCATGGGTAGCTATCACATTATATGTATATATTTGGAAAATGGATTAAAGTTTAAAGCTTGCCTTATGTGGAGTCGTTTGAATGTTTTCAGTACATTGAAATTCGATGCAGTTCAACTCGATAAGACTTATTCGAAGAGATTGCATTAACTCAGAATACAAAGCTTATTGATTATTTATATGCATAGTTTACGATTATAGCATTGTTCTCAGAACATAAAATGGTTCGGATTCATGATAAATGTCAAGTTAATAGACTATATTAGCTACATTTAAAAAATTCCTTCACTTCAGAAGCGATCGGATTTGCATTCTATACTTTTGGGGCACTTCTATCGTTCGTTTTTGTCGTCTTCAAATTGTTTTTCCTAAACGACGTGATCGAGCTAAGGAGAGCTCCCCTGCCTTTGTTCTTCGTCGGGGCACCCGTAGGACCATTAGTACTCGCGGCTGGAGGAGGTGAAGGGACTAAAGGAGGTGGTGGTGGTACAGAGGGGAAGTTTGAGGTTCTGCTAGAATCAACCGACTGAGCCTTTCCTGCAAAAATATAGGCAAGGTTTATAGTGATTTTATGGTTGTAAAAAACGACTCAGTTGAAAAGAAATTTTCTCATCTTTAAGTCATCTTAAAAGACTTCGTACAGACTATTTCCTGAAGGAATATCGAAACAAGTATACTCTATTAATTTCACAGAATTTTGTTTTTTATTCATCGTCTTGTATGAGAAATCCATACAGCCATTGTGTGTCATTAGGTCGCCAAGTGGCTTCCTTGTTTGTTGCATTTTGAAAATTCGTGCTTGGCATTAGTTCTTACAGCACCATGCATGCACACGATCGCATATGATTAAAAATCAACTGTTGAGAGAATGTGACGTTAGTGAATCTTCATTTCAATACTTGTCTGTTAGTTGGTTAATACAATGCTTTAACTGTTGTGTTAATTGGTTAATACAGAGCTTTAACTGTTGTGTTAATTGGCTAATACAGAGCTCTAACGGTTGTGTTAATTGATTAATATAGTGCTCTAACTGTTGTGTTAATTGGTTAATATAGTGTTCTAACTCTTGATTACCATTAACATTAAAAAACAAACCTGACGACACTGTTCTACTATGGATATGCATTTTCTGATTGCATCTTAAACTATGGTGGAAATACTCTGATATAGTCTACTCTCGATGTGCTGTGCAGTTAGTTTATCATTGCATAATTACTTATATTAGTGGCGTGAAATTATTCAGTCTTGTCGACGAGTCATGAACTACAGTTGATGTTCACTTACTTATTGATGTTTTAGTACGATCTGAAGTAGAATTTTCCGCCAGTGATTCTTGTTTTTTCATTTGCTGCTTGTTTGTAAGAGTGGAAAAATTTTGAGATTAAATTACTAGTGATGTAAATTGTACCGTCTTCATCAAGAGTGATCTGATGTTGAACCTTGAGTTCTTATTTACTCCAGTCTAGTGTCTTCATCAGGAATGATTTGATGTTGAAACGTGAGTTCTTATATACTCCAGTCTAGTGTCTTCATCAAGAATGATTTGATGTTAAATCTTGAGTCCTTATAGACTGCATTCTAGTGTCTTCATCAAGAGTGATCTGATGTTGAACCTTGAGTTCTTATATACTCCATTCTAGTGTCTTCATCAAGAATGATTTGATGTTAAATCTTGAGTCCTTATAGACTGCATTCTAGTGTCTTCATCAAGAGTAATCTGATGTTAAATTTTGTGTTGTTGTATACTCCAGTCTAGTGTCTTCATCAGGAATGATGTGATGGTGAAAACCCTAAGAACAAGATTAACCTTTCGTTGTTGTCGTCTCTTATCTTTTTCCTCTTTCGAAGTTGCCTTGGCTTGTGCTTTTGAATATCTTCTGAACTGACTCAACTAGATATACATTAAGATGACGAGGCAATGATGTTCAACGACAGCTTGGCTGTTAATCGCGCACTTTTATGATGAAAATACAAACCACTTTCCGATCTTCTTTTAACCGCTTTTCGATTTCCTCTTTGACTTGTTTTAAAGCTTCTTTAAGTTTCGATGGGATCTGAGAAAAACAAAGTCAAATTTCAGGAACAAGAGTTCGAATGACGGCATAAATTGTGCGCGAATACCTTTAAAGACATCTTCTCCTCAGGACCCAACTGTACTTCGGCAAAAAATCTAAGAAATTTGAACAAGTCGAGAGAAAACGCTGAAAATGTTTAGCGCAAACTTCCACGGGATAAACACTCACGGTAACTGTAAAAGTTCTTTTATTGTAGGTAGATTGCCTTGTTTAAGTGCTTCACTTGTTAAAATTGAAGAAAGTATAGGTTCTAAATTATCAAACGAAAGAACTTTTGAAGATTCGACGAGTTGAGGATCAAAACTCATATCTTAGAAGTAAATGCCATGCATGTATGTGAAATTGCAAATCAAAAACTGAATAGTTGTAACTTGCCAATCAATGGGGGACAATTTGCAGGAATTTCGTCAGTTGCTCCAGCGCGGAGCTCTTTGCCAAACGTCATCTCGTACAGAACATGTCCAAATGAATATACATCTTGTTGATGTAAATCCTGAGCGATAAAAAATGAATGAACATCGACTGGCCAAAGATATATTTGGATAAGTTGATTCAATCAGACACCTTGATTTGTTTCAGTTCAAGCAAATAATGACGATATATCGAAGGCACTCCGAGTATACTGTTCTCAATGTCCAATAACCTTCAGACAAAAAATACACTAAATTCATGGGGAAAAAATTGTAAGTTTACAGTAATTACGCAATGGAAAGGATTTCATCCATCAAACAATATCTCCTTCATTTTTACCTGACAACGTTGCCATCCATTATTATATTGCCAGTGTGCAGTTGACCTAAAGGCAGAGCACAGAGTTTTTCTTAAAAAAGTACTCTTGATATTTTTAAGCACGATTTGGAATATTTATCGTGCAGAATACGCCAAAACCACGTACATCACATTTCCTAAAACCTTACCATATGGAAACCCTTTATCTTGTAAAATTTTCAGTGCTTCTAAAATCTGTCTTCCACAACGTCTAATATCCTCAAGTTGCATGGAAACAGTCATCTTGGGATAGCAGTATTTTTTTAGATGACTCGTTTTTGGTCTTGCCTTGAACATAAAAAAATCCAGACATTTACGTAGCCTTATTTTTTAAAGCAAAAACTATGAACTACCATACAAACGGACTGATTTCTTTCTCATACCTTGCATATAAAATCCTTAAGTGTTCCAGACTGTCTAAAATCACGCACAATTGCCGCACCTTTCTCATGCACAGTAGCAATGCGTACTGGATATATATATGGATGCTAAACAAAAGATTTAAATGTGTAAAAATACTAAACATCGAAGCAAAAGTTTGTGTAATTTTGTAATACCATTATATTAGTAAGCAACTTCATTGCTGCAGGTAGATCCTTTTCTTTGGATAAAATCATGTCTGGACCATACTCAACCTAGTATAATTGGACACAACACTCATTTTATGTCTGTAGTCTTCATGGGAAAGTGGAAAGCAGTACCAATAAGGAAAGAGTCGTGCAACAAGAGTGAGTCAGTAAATTAAATCAAAATACCCAAGCTAAGATTTGACGGTCATTTTTCTGAGTGGCTGCTGTATATTTTGTCAAAAAATAATGTTTCCTTATTCTCCATCCTACAACAGGCAGCAACAAATAACAGACAATGTATAACATTATCATTGATGTGAACAGATTAAACAAGCATTTTGCCGTGAGAACTACCGATATCTGGAAGAGTTTCAACAAGCTCCCATGAAGGTTCTGATCTATAAAACATTGCAACCTGCTCTGCCGCTTCATCTGTAAAGTTAAAGAAACGTTAAAATGAATTATTTCTGATTTTATTAGGAAATTTATAAATGCATCTCACCTTGCATTTTGAGTGGATAGTTTTTTGGGTCCATAAATTGTTTAAAGCATTCATGTCTGACAAACATAGGCTCTTCCATGACTCTCTGAAGATATTGTTGTAGTCCTGTAAGTCTCTCCGCTATGAAAGCATTATCCATGTTTCCGAACATCTTCTTTGGAGGCAATGGTAAGGTTGCACCAGATGTCTGACAAAAAAAAGCATGAAAAAGCAGTTGGTAGCAAGTGTAACAACGGTATATAAAAATGGTTGGCAACCTAAATATGTACCTCTAGAACTTTATTCATAACATCAAAATCATTATAGCGATGTAAGACCTTGAATAAAAAGGGAAAGGATGTAGCACTTGTTAAGTAAATTGTTGTTATTTAAGTCGGTAATTTTTACCATCCATTGATTTTCTGGATTTGGTCCTCGCTGCACCCTAATACGATATTCCTGAAAACAACATTAAATAACTTTCACAAAGGCAATCAAAGATAAAGATTACTTACCACTCAAAAGTACACAAAAAATACACAAAAAACGAAAAAAGCGCTACATCGAGTACTTAATGTTTAACAAGCGTACAGTCAAACAAAAGTAAATAGATTCTGCGCTAAGTAGAAAGAATACATACCACAAAAGTTTCCTTTTTTTCATGACCTTCAATATAACAATACAAGGGGATAGTATCATCAAGTTTTGCAGACGATTCTCTCTTCTCAAGTAACGACATAATGATGCACAAAGTATCTAATAAAAATATTGGCGCATGAATTAGTCTAAGATTTTTTTGGACAGGAGCTTTTGTTTCTATTTCCTGGAAGTCGATTTGAATTTGCCCAGTTTCAGGCAACTCCCTCTTGGTTTCTGCCTGCGTATTTTGATTTTTATATAGTTGATATTATGACTCCGAAAAAATATATTACTATCAAAATTTGTAGGCATCAGCTGTTAAAACTCTTATTTATGCTAGTATTTGAAAAAACTCTTATTTTATGCTGGTATTTGAAATTTTTTTTAATAATTAAATGAAGTAGTAGTATCATAGCAAAGCCGCTGACTTGAGCGGTAATTTCTTAAATTGTTGGCGCAATTTAAGCGCGAAACCGAAAAACTAGAAATACATCTTTTTAAAGTTAAAGATAAAAGTGAGAATTTCGCGTGAAGAAGCGTCAAAAACATGCCAAATCTATCTCAAAGGAGAGCCAAAACATCAAGTCAACCCGAGGTTTGCATATTTTTAGTTTTCGATATTCAAGCATGCATAAAACTTTTTGTTTATGTCAAAGCAATGTGTTAATGGTAGGGGTTGTCATCCTAGGAAGAAGGTAGAGGAAGAAAAAGGCGACACAACAATGAAGATACTCAGGAAAGCACGCAATCCTCTCAAGCAAGCAATGAACTTAGTAAAGCAGAAATGGAGAAGAAGGTTTTGAACTAGCGTTAATACAGTTTTTTGTTATACCCACCAACTACCAAAAGGTTTTGTAAATAAAATTTCACTTTCAATTTCCAAATAGGTGACAGATTTTGTGAGATATATGATTTTTATGGATTCAAAAAAGACTCCAGTACGTCGTGCAGGTAATACCTTATACCTGAGCTAGAAAACTCAATATATGAATATTGCCGATGGCTAAATACAAACTGTAGTAATGCATCCAGGTACTAATACTTTGGTCAGAGGCTTCATCTATAAAGGTTACTTATTGTTAGATGCTTGAAAACAGACTGAACATTTTCTGCATTTTTCTGTGAAAATACTAGAGCTAAATAAAAATGTCATGAAAGAACACACAAAATACTTCAAGGCCGTGTTTGATGGAGCTAAAAAGAAATTGAGAAAGGTTCGTCTCTCTATTGTAAAACATGTTTAAATTTTTGTTTTAAATATTCACACTGTGCATGAAAATGGTCTAGTAAAGGATTTTATGATGTACCAATGGTACTCTATGTACCCAATGGTACCCAAGGCGTTTAAGGGAAACCGTTTAGGATCAAAGATGGAATTTCGGCATGCTCTTGCTACAGAAGTGATAGGGTGAAGTGGGGATGAGAGTGGATAGGACTAGGTTGTGTTGTGGCCGATCAAATAGGGTAAATTGGTTTATTTTGGTCCAACTGAATAACCTCTTTACAATAGCAAGGATTGGTGGATTAGTATGGTAAAAAGATTTTTTTCTGTAGTTATTTGGCTACAAGCTTATTGAGGCTGAATTGAACAAACTGAAAGTTTACATGCTTGTTAACGAGATGCAAGAAGAAGCGTCTCAAGTTGTCCGTAACAGACCTGATGATTTACCTAAACTTGGCTTATTGATGGTAATATTGGCGACAATATTCATGAAAGACAATGTCATTACTGACGGTATGCCCTACATTACTATCTTTTACTCCGTTAAAGATAATTATTTTGAAATCCATTTTGTTTAGGAGTGCTTTGGGATACGTTGAAGAAACTTGGAATCAACCAAAAGTTAATAGACTATAACTTTTTTTGTCAATGACATGCTCCGTTTGAATAAAACAACAACGTGATTGTATTATTTTTATCTAGGAACGTTCATGAAACGTTTGGTGACGCGGAGAAACTTATATTTGAATTTGTCAGACAAACGTGAGAAATATATTTTGAAAACCCTTTTCTTAGTACAAGATCAGATAATACTTTACAATGATGATGAATTTGGAAATGTTAGAGAATTTACCTCAACCTTAAAATTTAATCCCAACTATACTTTTATAAAGATTTTTTGCATTTTTCTACATGTAGATCGTCGAGGTTAATGGAGTCCCAAGAAGGACTGTTGGTGTTGTTGTTGACGGACGTTTTGATAACCTTAGCGGTAGTGTCATCTTCGAACTCTATGAAAACCGGAGTCAAGTGTTCTTGACTTGGAAGATGACTACCGCTAAAGATGTCGAAACATCAGTCAACATCAACACTTACAGTCCTTTTAAGGTCTCTACTAGTTTGGACGATCTACATCTACAAAGATCCGACGATACTCCCTGGTTCAAACCATTCACTTTATAAATGATCTTGTAAAAAAGCATTAAGCTGAAAATATTTGTAAATTTTCAGGTATTTGGATCGTAAGAAGATCGTCACGGGTGATACTGTGATATACGAGTACAGATGGGGTGTTCGAGCACAACACGAGATCACAAAAAGAGAAGTTCTTCAGTTTGTTTCTCAGGTATGAGATACTTAACAACTTATGAAGTTGGGCCATGTGGTTTCAGAAATTTTGTTTTTCTTTTGGTTTCGTTTTTTTGGGGGGATGGCAATAGCAATGTTCAGCCCATCTGACCTTCGAGACGCCCTAAGGCACTCGGGGTACGCAGAGAGAGTATCGTCGCGACTTGCGTTCACCGGTTCGAGCCCTTAATTAGGAGAATTGTAATGTGATTGTAATCGTTACTACGAAGATCGTGCATGCCTTACCCATGATACTTGAAACAGTAGACGAACGAGCTACATGTTGAATATTCTAGTTTATTTTATGCGAATAACTCTTGTGAACAATAGATCCCGTTTTCGATCCATGCCTCCCGATACCCCGAGATAGTTGAGCACTAGAGCGTCGCATGGTAATTAAGGGAACCAGATAATCCTTGTTTGCCATGAAGCCCCATGGATGGTTTGCTCGTGATACATGACAAACAGTAAATGAGAGAGTTAAATCAGGAAGATATAAACCAATATAAATTTTATCAAATTATTCTTAAATTATAACTGTCAGAAAAAGGCACAGTGTCAGAAGACGTATATTGAAACATTGCTTGTTTTGTTTTATGAGGAGAAATCTTGTAAACAAAACGATAAAATTCGAAAGCAAAAAACCCAGTTTTCGGGCCATACCTTGTTAATCTTAAGGCACTAGAACGCCACATGTTAACGTTTCGGTCTCTCCACGCTATCCTACTTGGTAGATGCAATAGCAAGCTTCCGCCCATCAGACCCCGAGATCACCTGCGATAGGCTTTGCTCGGGGTATGCAGGGAGAGTGCGGTCGCGACCGCAGTCTGGGCCCCTAAGCCACTGCATACTATATCGCACCCAGCTTCCACTGCTAGTTGACATCTACTATATGAAGTTTTAGCTTTATATATATATACCAAAATTTAAAGGCTTTCGAAAGTTGTGGTATTATTTCTATATTCATGCCCAGATTATTTCTTTTATAATTTGCAACTGAGTGAGCTAATTGCCACAAATGTAGTGCAAGTACATATAGGTGGTCGTTACCATGACTATAAAGAATTAGTCAAGTGAAGTGCGCATGCTTAAGCGCATGTGCAGATGATTTCTCTTTTAAATTGTTACTAAGCATGCTATTTACTTCAAAATTGAGGCTAGTAGGTGCAGTTGGTCGTTGCCTTGACCATGGAGTTGAAATTTTGTCAAGTGGACTGCGCATGCTTGAACTGACTGCGCATGCGCTTAGATGATTTATCTAATTATTGGTGACTAAGCCAGATATTTAGTCTGAAAGTTGTACACATAGATTCAGTTGGCCATTGCCATGACTATGAGCCTTAAACAATTGTTTCATTTAAGTTCAATGGTTCACACAGATTGCACATAGTTGAAAGAACTGCGTATTTTTTCTAATTGTTTGTGACCGCTTTGCAGAAAAAGAAAGAGCATTGTGACCAATTTCAATCATTAGCATTGTCTGACAGAGGCGTCTCTTTCTTAACCAATGTAGCTACATTTACCAAGGCCAGTTGTAATACTTTCCATTTAGTCAAAAGATGCATTTGTTCATTTAGTAAAGACTCAACGTGCAATGATGAAATTTTCTATGTATCTTTAACAGTCAATGTGGTTTATTTACGGGTCGATTTGATCAATACACGTATTAATTGTAATTGTATATTTATTGACGACATAGCTATTGAGGTAGCTAACATTACTCTCTCTCTCTTCCCATCCCAAACACACAAGGTGTTTATGCCCCTAATTTCTCAAATTGAAAGATAGCCATTTATTGGCTGATCAATGTCGTTTGCTCAATTTTAATCTACCGATCTGTGATCATTTATTTCTCGTTAACTCGTCTGCGTTTTTTTCTGTCAGATATACGGCAACGAAGTTGATGCATGGACTGCAAAACTAAAGGAGGTCGTTGAACAGGAAGAGGACGCTGCTTCAGAAAGTGATTAGCCTGCGACTAGGTGGAGTTGAAGAATCTCCACAAATTATGTTTGACTATGACAATCGAACTTTGCATGTCTTTTAATATTCTCCGAATTACATGTTGCGCCTTTGCAAGAAAAGCACTGTTACTTGCAAAAGGGTGATTTTATAAACGATTTACGTTCGTGAGATTGATTGTAACCGGAAGGCAGGATTTTTCGACATAATTTGTGGACAATTGTCTAGAATTGATAGAAAATGTACTTGCAGTGTAAGCTCTTATGTAGCTCTTCATTTCGACCCATCTCAGTTGTTATCGAAGATGAATCAAAATAATTCCTACGAGCACAAGAAAATTTTTAGAATTTTGTTCGTTTATTGTATAACAACCAAGACTTTGTCTTCATGCAACATCACCATGACATTTGTGATCGACAGTTGTAGATTTACTGTAGAGAAACCACTTGTGTTATCATTTGAATTTTGAAAGCAGAAAGAATGCTTTCAAGACCTAAAGGTCATGTTCACACTGGCCTAATTTCACACTCTTTCCGTGTTGTTATGTATAAGGCTAATTGTCTGGAACAATGAGGGAACTTCACAATACCCGCGGTGCACTTTAAACAGAACTCTGAAATACCGAAAGACGTTTGAAAGAACTAAAGCTGCACCCCATTTATATTTTACTCGATAATGCTTTCCAGTCTTTCAAAACGTGGGACATTAGTCTTTTCGTCTGTTTTTTTTACTTCCTCTTAAAATATGTATAGCCATAGGATGAAAGTTAAAAGAGATTTACAAGCTAGTGTGTTATTTTCTTATTGAAAAAATCTTTCCAAACCTTCGTTATGTTACTAAACCGATGAGCACTTTCTATTGCAATATCTAATTAAAACATTCCGTTTCGTAATTTCCTTTCGATATGAGTTGCCTAGTGTTATGTATTTTTCTTGTTTGCTTTTCCATATATTTTTTCTTTTTCAAGATATTATATAAAGATAGCAGAGGAGTTCTTCTTTCAGTTTCGGGCAGCGCTCGATTGTCGATTTTCTATAATTGAACTTTGATGTCTTTCCTAGTGTCAAAGTGATCTTACTTTCACAAGGCAAGAACCTATTGTTATATGTTCAAATTAAAGTTTTTCTTCGTATATTTTTGCATTCCATAATCGTGATCCTCTTTTCGAAATGTTTTTCAGAGTTCGTGAGTATTTTGCTACATTAAGAGCTTCGCGGAAATAATTTATGTACTTATGGTATTGTCGTTCACAGTAAACGAGGTATTTATGGACAAAAATTAGGCGCTAACTGCTCTATTCATCAATGCAGAAGGTATTTCATACACAGCACTTGGGATTATATGTGATTAGCTTGACTTTGAAGATGACTTCTACCAAGGTGTTGTCATAACTTCGTCAACACTTGCTCCAACATTCCATAGTACTCCACTAACTGGACGATTTACATCTACAAACATGTAACAATACTCACGCCTTCAAGCCATGCACTTTAAATAACTCGCGGTTTGACTTGTTTCAATGTATGTGTGCATACATTTTTGTTAAAAAATGTTGCTGTATTCTTTTCACGCAAGTTTATATTCAAAATTTAATCTATACCACATTTATAATGTAGCTACCTGAAGGACGAAAGATTACCTTGAGCATGAAGCTTTGAGTTGTAACAATGACGAGAATTTTCAAATTTTGAATAAATATTGGCTCTACTCTTGTATTGAGCAACCTTCTAACATCAATGATTGATGAAAATAATTGTAATATCAAAATGATCGCTTTATTTCCATGTTTTATGTTTTCTATATTTAGTTATGAAAAAGGCGACGCTCCCATTGAATATCTGTAATTTCTCGTATTAAGCTACATTCCTTTCTGGTCGAGACGCCGTTATTTGTAAGTTTAAAATGTTATTTTTTTTAGGGGTGTTTGTTCTATGTTCTATGTTCTAGCCCATAGCAGTTTGCTTTATAAATGCGCTCAGTCTTTATAAACAATAGTCCAATATTATTTTTTTTTATCTAATCGTTGTATAAGCGTTTGAAGTAAACTTTTATTGTAACCACGCATTCTTTAAAAAGCCGACACGATAGAGCAAGGTTTTTTGTTGACAACGAAAGCAAAGTTACCATAGTACGTAAATGAAGGGGAAATGAGAGGAAGCGACATAAACTGCTATGAAACAAATGATGTAACAAAGACGAAAATTGGGCGATATTTTAAGAGATCTCAGTATAATAAAATATATTGATGCACTTGAAAGGATGACGCGATCTCATGTGCAATTGACGTGTGGTCATTTACATATGACGCTCCCCAAAAACACCGTAGAAGGCTGCGAATTTTTGGTTTTCGTTGCAATTTCAAACCGCAAGTGATATATATTTTGATGGTTCTGTATTTTGCATAATTTCTTTTTTTGTTCCACTAAAGCTTCTTCGATTTTCAATAACTTGGAAACGTGTCGTTAGAAAGAGTAGGAATTTCCATTTGATTTGAAGAACATTTTTTTACACCCTTGATTACCATTGGGTCTTCTTGTTTAACTATTTCTCTGTCATTAGGTTTTTTGTTCGAATTCTATTTGTCTATGCTTTGAAAAATAATCGTTTACTTTTGTGTTGCCCTATAATGAATTTGTTAAACCTTTGTTTCCATTGTGCTCGAGCTAGTTTCTGTTTATTAACTATAATTAAAGAGTTTCTTTGGCAATTTTGCATTTGGCGCCTTTTAAAAGATCTTTTGTAGGATTCACCGTGAGAATATGTTGCTGTGTCTATTTTTGTAAGATCTTTTATTTTCCGGTATTTTCAAATGTGGAAGGACCATTGTCGACAATTGCAGTTTTTGATTGATATTTTCTCAAGAATTTTTCATGTATGAAATTCGCGAGCTCGTCCTTTAACCTTCAATAAACTGTAAACTGCTTGAGCTTAGTATTATTTGTGTGATTATTTACGATGTGGCAAACTCACATTCTTATTAATGTTTGAAGGCTGTTTAGTGATGTTGGAGTAAGTAGAATAAGCTAATCTTCACATTTAGAAACATTTCCTTCATACTACATTTGAAACTCATAAACTTCTTCATTAGAAGTGCGTAGCGATCTCGATGAATATAACGTTCTATATCAGCGTCAGATTATCTCTAAAGGGAACCGCACTATTTAAAACTACAGCAAATAACACGATGACATACATGGATATTATTGTGTTTATTTAATATTTAGAAACATATGTTAACTTCACATGTCCGGGCAGTGTTAGTTCTGTATAGGCAGCGTACACAGGAAGCATGTTGGTGTTAATTGCAGTTACAGACTGCAATTAGTTCTTTTTACTACAATTATCACAGTTCGACTGATACTAGCTGACTCATGAAACCAGGAAGCAATGTGCAGGCATTCTATAGTTTTATAGCGCCGTCATACATTCATCGCGACCATAATGTTTTTTTTACATTATGTATTACAAACTTCCCAGATGGTCACACTCGGGTGCGCGGATTCTATTGATTTTAGCGCCTTCGTGTGATGTCTTGTAAGATCTTGTAATCATTTAATCACACAAACTGAGGACAGTGATGAATGATTGTTTTATTGGATGTTAAGGGGTTAAGCATACTTTTGATTTCCGCTGTCATTAAATTTCAACTAGGCACAATCACATGTGTAGGTATTCTAGCGCCTGGTAGTACCTGTTCTAGCTGACTACATTACTCTATTTTGTATATGTGCAATTTTCAAATTTCATTACAGCTATTCTTCTAAAATTAAGAAATCAAGCAAGTCTGTTGCCTTGAAAATGCGATTTGTCTGCGTGAGAGCTAGTTGTGATTCAGCAAGTACAGACGTCTCACAAACATGAACACGAAGCACTTCCCCTTTGTAAAATCTTTACGTCAACAGAGATGTTCCGACACCGTTTAAGCACTGATATGCGGTCAAATAAAACTCACTCATTAAGTTTTAACTTAATGTATACATACTGTGTGGTGCTGGTATGAAAAGCATGCAATTTTGTACTCACGTTGATTTCGTCATAGGAAACTGACGCATAGCGTTCACTTCATCTTTTTAAAACATTGCAATCTCTTTGTGAACCATGGAAAGGACTCTTAAAGTTTACGTCTTTAAATTTTACGCCCATTCTTTGTCAAATATAAAACTTGTTTCATGCAGAAGAGTTTGTCTTTAAATGGTTTTTGGCATTATATCAGTCATACCTTTTTAGTAAAAATGACATTTCTCATATATTTATAGTTGCACAATTGGCCAGGTGCAAATATATACACTTTACTACATTTATCGCCCTTCCTTCGGGAAATCCTTTCCTTGGGACGTTTGGGGTCGTTTGGTTTCATGTACATCGATATATGACAATGTACGTAGATGTACAATGTCTAAAAATTGGGAATTTGTTGTCTAGTTTATATGTGAAATTTCTGTAAGTGCTAAAACACTCCGGTGCGCTTGCGAATCATCTCGAAGTATATTAGCATAACGAGCATATACTAATAACAAAGAACACGTCACTTCCTGTCCCCATATATTCTCACCATCATATTGAATTTTTGACAGATTCACTGTGGAACTCTTTTCAATGACGTGTGTGAAAAGTTGAAAAGACAACCTGATCGTTTTTCAGCCAGATAAAATACGTGTATACTTTATTGATTGTATCAAACTCACCGTGTTTTGGACGCCGTGGAGTAGAGGCGTATTGCAATGTCGTATCGCTCTCGTCAGTTCGTAGTTATTTATGGCGTTTTATGGTTCATCGTAGCAGTTCTTACCAAGCCACCTAAAACCTTGTCTCGAAACGAAAGATTTCCCAACAGAGATGAGCTAGATGTTTGTGGTACCATCCGCGATGTTATCCTTCGCAATTCAGGACGCTTCTTCAGGATTTTGATACGAAACACTAATAATGAAGTAGAGTATGAAAACGAAGACGCTCGTTTTATGACGTCTCGTGCAAAAAGCAAACTGGATGTCCTCGCATCTCTTGTAAACAATGTATTGAAAAGAGAGAAGGTGCGCGTGATTCAAGCGTGGACAGATCAAGTTCGTACAGATGATCCTATTTCATTGCATTATGAAGGTATGTTGTTTTGATTTATTGTTTGTATTAAACTATATTTCAGCTATTGCCTCATGCGACTGCTATTTATACTAATGTATTGAAAGGCAATCGGCCACAAAACAATCGGACCGATTTTTTTCCGAATTGGAAATTGTAATTCAGTTTCGTTTTTTTCTTATTTTTTTGCATTCATTTTAACGAAAGTGACGGACCCAAATGAACTCTTCTTGTTTTTTAAGAAACTCCATTTTAGAAAACCTGAGTTGTTGACTTGAATTTCTCTAGGATTTTATATGGTCTCTCATATGTATATCTATATCTTCATTATTGAATTCGACAAAATTCGTTGTGTATTCAAAAACTACAACTAGGTCCTAAGCAAAAATCCTAAAACTGATCGCTAGGATGCATGACTCGACAGAAACAATTTCATTGTTTCTGAAGAAGACTTTTTCGACTTTTGTAATGTTTGGAAGTGGCCAGGAAGATATACGTTACTCAAGATTTTGGAATGTTAATTGGAATCTTTGTTCTTATAGCTCATTTTCATTCGTGCATTTTCAAGCACAATGCTACATTTAGATTTACCACCAATAAGTCCCAGCGTTAATAGCTTTAAAACTGTATTGTTTACACAAGATATGAAGGTTTTACACTTTACAATCATTTTTCGCGATGCAACGTCAATATCGTGGTTGTCCATTTTTGATAAAAAAAAACTTGCGAATTTCAGTTTTTCTTGTTGCCATACTGATGTATTTTGTGATTGAGTAATGGTGTCGTCCAAGCAGTTAGTGTTTTATGACCTCCGGATTATAAATATTGACACTGCTATCGTCGTTGTTGCGTTGTCTCTTGTCTTAACGATAGGAAAACTAATTTCCGTTGCAACGAGCAAAATATTGTAATGCCTGTCGAATAAAAAACTTCATAAAATTACTCGTAATGAAACTCTTACTTGAGCTTGCGTATAGTAGCGTGATTGCCAATTTTTTGTTGTTGGCCTTTTTTGGATCGAGGCGCGTATGAACAAGTGCACAAAGTATTTTCCGGTGTTCAAGTATTCCTGTCAAGAACATCTTGAGTACTTGGCAAGATTTCCTACTTATCCAATTAAGACTTCGATGACATCGAAACATTTTTGAAAGGTTTTAATGTGTTTGAAAATTCCTGTCGGACTGTCGGAGTAGTTGATGAATTTTTCTCTACTTTCCCCCATATGAACATTACATTTGTAAGAAATTCCACTCGAAATTGTGAATATTTACGTTTGGAATTTATTTACATACACCAAGTGCCACTTGATCTTAATCACCTTATTTGAGAAAAATATGAATGATTAACATACATACAACTTGCAGAGACATGTAACTATAAGTTATCGTAGAATACACTTCATTGCGTTTCTTTTTCCCCTTTTAAATTTGTCTTCATTTCACTATTGACATCTGTCAATTGCCGGTTTTACTTGCATGAACTAAAATATTCACACGATTAAAATATTGAACTTCGTTTCAATTTTCAATACTGCAGTCATTTTCGTGAAGTGTTTAACACGTGAAGTTTATTTTCATCTCTTTAGCTTATCTCGCAAAAAAGGATTAAAAAAAGTTGACATTAAATAAAAAACCATTTACTTCATTAGATAAAAGAGATAACAAGGGTCGTCATGGCACCACTCGTGTCAATTTCCGCTTTGACGTGATATCTTTACCGTATTTTTTAAGTTTTATGATATGAACATAGTTTGGATTTAGGTGATTTGAATACAAGTTTGCATTTGTGAAACTCGATGAGACCAATATACGAAAAAATATTTATGATCGTAGGCGACAAAACCTTCTTTGGCTCGCGTTTCAAAAGACAATATAGCAAAAAGCATTTTGTTCTTATCTTAGAGTTAACTCAATGTTCTTTGAAGTTTTTTATCTGTTTTCTTCGTAATCTTTCGATGAAATCTTTCCTAATATCAAATGAGATCGAGCATCATCATTAATATCATAAAACATGATGTGACAAGTTACATGCATGTTAATACGGCCACCTTGTTTACATGCTGATATATAGAAATATTATTGGCGTCTATTGATCTCTTGCATCGCCTCATTTTAAAGACAACTGAAGCAGTGTAACCATACATGCAATTTTTTACTACATTTGTCTGATGCGCTTACACTCACCCACAGAATAACGGGGGATACCAGGACATTAACATCGATTCATTCACGTATCACGTGGAAGGCACATGAACCAAACGCATTTAGAACAAAAGATAATGAGGATGTTCATCTCATTTTCTTTTGTCTTTAATGCGTTCGGTGCATGTAAATTTCAACGTTTGAAACAGACCTAACTGACTCACTATAGATATGTTCTAAACATGCTAACTCTGTACATGCTTTTCTTCCTTCAGGTCGTTCTCTAAAACTTACGACTACAGGCGGAAAGCGTAACCTCGGGCGGCTGGCTGGCCTTGCCATTGAAGCTGGTTTTGATTGGGTCACGTTTGATCATCCGAATTACATACGGGCATCTGTTATCCCGGATGGTTAGTGTTTGTATTGCCCCGTTGCAGCCATCCTATAGCGTTATTGTAATTTGAGCATAACTTGTGATCTAAATGTTTATCGGCAAGGTTTGTGCTGTCCTGAGAAGTCTTGATATTTAAGATGACTTCTAATAAGGATGTCATAACAACAGTCAACACTAAACCTTTTCTTCCCAGGGCTATACTAATCTGGACGATCTACATCTACAAACATGTAACGTTACTCCCTTGCTCAAAACGTAACTTGTGTGCGAATTGTGTGAAATCATTTTATATTTTAATTTCCCCGGGTAAATTATCTCAACAGTAACTCAGTTTCATTGGGACTTTATTCAATTCGATTGTTTTTTGTTATTTTTTAGTTTGTCAGACGTCCATTGACATTGTTTTTCTCCTGGACAACTCCGGTAGTGTCAAAAAAGATAATTTCGAAAAAGTGAAGGAGTTTGTGAAGCACGTAATCAATTTTTTTAACATTGGAGTCAACGGTACACATGTTTCAGTCGTCACATATGATAGTCATGTAAATATTGCCTTCAAACTTCGTCAGTATTTTAAAAAAACCCAGCTTAGGAATGCGGTGGATGATATCGAGTATCGCGGTTTTCTTACTTACACTGGTGAAGCTTTGAATGCAGTACGCCAGCGTGTGTTGACAAAGGAGGCTGGAATGCGTGTTGATGATGGTAAGTTGTGATTGGTGAATTTTTTACGATGGTGAGATGTGATTGGTTGAGTGTCGATGATAGTAATTTTCGATTGGACGAGTGTTGATTTGCTAAAAATATCTTCATTTTACTTTAATTTCATTGTTTCGCGGTCATGTTTTTGCAACAGACGAAAGCTACTGAGAAGTCTGCCAATCATAGTGGATACTATGCTTCATCCTCGAAGCTGATTCGCTTTCAACCAGAAATACTTAACCAATCAAATTTCAGCCAATAAATAAGCCAATTTTATGTTTTGATACATCACATGAATTTTTAGCAGTTTGTTCACGCATTTTTTCCCTTTATAGGTATTCCAAAGATTTTAATTCTTTTGACCGACGGTCACTCGAACGGCAACGTTAAACCAATCATACCAGCCACTAAGTTACGAACGGCCGGCGTAAGTATCTTTTGTATTGGCGTTGGTGATTCCATATCACAAACAGAACTACGAGAGATTTCCTCTGATCCTGACGAAGATTATGTTTTTACTCTGAGTAATTTCAATGAACTTGCGAGTTTCGTGGATCGCGTCAGCTCCGTTTCCTGTGGTGGTAAGGAGTACTATATGTATCTTTTTATGAGCGATTTTGTCAGGAAATTATCACTGAAGCGTAGGAAAACATTTATTGGAACTATAGAAGGGGACTTAGTCAAATTACAAACATCACTAAAAACTACTGCAAAAATTATTTATAGTTTTCTTCTTTGTATACTTAAGTAATATTTTTAAATTTTACATCTAAAGAAGACACGAAATCCAAATTTTTAAGATTCCTAACTTCTCTTTTTTAATGTCATTGCAATCTAATCAACGTTGTCTTGACAGAGGGTTCTTCGATCGATTCGTGCAAAGTGGCAAAAACGTCAGTCGATAGCGGTTCTTTTAAATATTTTCGTACAACGTTTGTCGTCGTGACGAGCTCCGAGGTCAGCATTGAAATCAGGGATTTGAAAGGTATTACTGGGGGTGTGGATTGTACATTAATGATTTTAGTGGTGTGTTTAGGTTATGAAGGGAGATATACACTGTTTATCGGGTATTTTTCATTTCTCAACAGTCATTATGTGGTTGTTTCAAAAACGTTTCATATAAATTTTATTGATTGGACTGTACAAGTTTTCATATGTGCATCGTGGGTTTTTATTCTTTTAATTGATTTCGTCAAAAACCTTGTCTATTTCTTTATATTATGATCATTATTTTCTCTTTAATAGGTGTGAGCCATTTGTACGCATCTTCCGAGAGTAAGAATCCCGGACCTTTGGATACAGCTAGCGTTAAAAATGAAGAGAATACCTCGCCTAAAGCTGTGTCCGTTGTTGTTGACAACACCACTAAGGTAAATATAATTGCCTTTGATGTATTTAAAAAATATTTTCTTGTTGATGGTGAAGATAAGCGAGTTCTCTTATATGTACACAATTTCTTGGTATTTAAGAGACTTGGCGTCTTTATATATTTATTTGACTTGTTTCTTCGTGTAGACGGTATATGTTGCCGTACAAGGACAAGCTGCCGTAAACGAGTTTACTCTTTCCTTTTGGGATAACTTGTTTGCAAATAGTGGAAAATTTCAAGTGAATGTGACTGAAGGTGGAAATGCTGGTGAAATACTAAAATTGAGTATGGTACCAAACCTTTACAAGTAAGTAACTTGTGTTTGATGAGGGTAAGGGTTGGCGAGTGTATAATGGTTAATGAGGGTATAAGGGTTAATGAGGGTATAAGGGTTGATGAGGGTATAAGGTTGATTACGGTATAAGGATTGATCAGGGTATAAGGGTTGATTAGGTATAAGGGCTGATTAGGGTATAAGGGTTGATTAGGGTATAAGGGTTGATGAGAGTATAAGGGTTGATGAGGGTATAAGGGTTGATGAGGGTAACGGTTGGTGGGGTTGTGAGGGTTGAGGAACGTATAAAGAATCGTGAGGGTATAATGGTTGATAAATTGAAGTGTTTGCGAGAATAAGAGTTGCTTAAGGTACAGTTTGGTGAGAATAAGAGTTGGTGTATATGAGTTTTGGAGAGAATGTTTTGGGTGGGAGAGTGTGAGATTGATCACACGACTTTAGCAAGCATGGGTGATGTGTCAACTGATAGATATGTCTGTTGTATACGATCCTTGACTTAACGTTTGTAAGCACTTTTTTTTCAATGATGTTTTTTTCTCTTGTCATTGCTACGTTTTTATTTTTATTTTAGTTTGACTTTCCAAATATCCGACGGAAACAAGTCCATTTTCTCCGTTACTTCATCGGCACCCAATTTATCAACGATGAAAGCATTGGATTATGAAACGGCGAAAAAACACACCGTTGTCGTTGTTGCAATTGATACGTTGAATCCTTGTCATAAGAGCCGTGCACTCGTTATTGTCAATGTCATTGACATTAATGACAACAGTCCAAAATTTGACAAGAATAGTTACACTGCCAGTGTTCCTGAGAACTCGAGGGCTGGAACTCATGTTATAAAGGTGATGTTAGCTTTTTTATTTGCGTGTTTGTCGATGTTGATCATTTAGATTAGTGCCGTTTTGATGACTTTTGTGCAAAAAAACACGGGGAACCGGACATTTGCTTTTCATTGGACTCTGTAGATTACTACCGAAATTATTGTCCAAACATCAGTCAACGTCAACACTAACAGTCCTTCCGAGGACTCTACTAACCTTGACGATCTGCATCTACAAACATGTAACGATTGTTCGCCTCCTTTTTTTAATCGTCAGAACACATAAGAAGTTAAATGATGATCAATTGCGTAGAAATGTTGAGTTTTTGTTTTCGTAAATCGTATCGTAGGTATGGTTACTTATTACAAGAATAATTTTATAAATTTTTTTTTATTGAATGGTGTTCAGGTGTCTGCCACAGATGCAGATTCTGGCGATAATGGACGTATTACATATACCATTACATCAGGCAGTC
The DNA here is from genome assembly GCF_021976095.1 of Xenia sp. Carnegie-2017. NCBI lineage: Eukaryota > Metazoa > Cnidaria > Anthozoa > Malacalcyonacea > Xeniidae > Xenia > Xenia sp. Carnegie-2017. The sequence continues at coordinate 966,644 of NW_025813447.1, read as the reverse complement.
AAAATGGTTTGTTTAAAATCGACGCTGATGGTGATGTCACTGTGCATGGTTCTTTGGACTTTGAATCGACGCGTAAATACACGTTGATCATCAAGGCAGAGGATAACGGTCAACCAAATCGTCGTTCCAGCTCTGTCCAGTTGGTTGTACATGTCACAAATGTTAATGAAGCACCGAAGCTGAGTTGTAGTGCCAACTGTATTTATACGGTATCAGAAGGTATGACTAGTGCTTTGTCCTTTTTGTCCTGCATCGTTAGTACTTAGTCCTTTTTTCTCGTGCATCGTTATAAATTTCTGAATGATCATAAATTGTTATAATTTATTTTTACTGCTTTGCGGTGTTGTTTTCAAATGTTTTCTTCGAACCCTTAATTTAATTTGGATTTTTTTTGTCAACTCTGATATTTTTTGTGAAAGACTGCCAGGCAACTTTGCAGTACTGTAGAACGATGAGTATAAGAACGATGCATGTCAGAGTACGTTAACTTTTTCAGTGTCAGGAGTCCGACATTTTGGATGTATTTGAAAATATTTGTTTTCCATGCATACGCCACGCTCTCAGATGTCAAAAATTATCGAGTAAAAGCCTCGAAATTAAAAATTACACTCTCCAATTGAAATGAAAGAAATGCAGCTACACTTTTTGGTAGATTGACTAAGAGAACTTATAATTTACTTCATGATAATTTTGATGTTTCTCTTTATCATGAGTTTTGCTTCGAGTGAGCACTTGATGAGCTAACAGTTCAATAAATTTATTTAAATCGGTTTTTTATCCAAAATGAAAGAAAATGTCATAACATAAGGATCGAAAGTTGAGTTCTCGTTGACTATACAAGTCGGGCTTGGCTTTTTAAATGTTATCATTGTATTCATTATAATCCTAAACAAGCAGATTATCTTTGTTTGCCTTGAAGCCCAAGGACAGTTTGCTCATAATGTATGAAGCAGCCAATGAGAGTGTTGAATTGTGAAAGGTCTAAACCAATGAAAAATGTTTAAGGTTGTCTTAAATTTTAAGTATAAAAGACAGAGAAGACGTTTGAAACTTTGCTGTATTCTTTGATAGTACAGTTTATTTTATAATAAAAACACTTGTAAACAAAAGAAAAATTTTGAAACCAGAAAAATCGCGTTTTTGGTCCATGCCTTCCGACACCCTGGGAATTTAGGGCACTGGAGCGTCATATGTTAAAATTTAAGTTTGCTCCCGCTAAAAAATATGCCAAACATCAAAACATATTTTGTTATTTTAGATTCTAGAAATGGTACGAACGTCGGCAAGTTAATCGTCAATGATCCAGATAAATATGCAAACTGTACCTTTCGGTACAATGTTCCATTAGTAGAAGCAGAAAAGTTCAGCATTGACAGCAATGGAGATTTGCTAACCAAGGCTGCGCTTGATCGCGAGACACAGGCACAATATATGTTTTACATCACTGTCAAAGATTGCGGGTTGCCACCGCTGACTGATAGTATTCGTGTGCTCATTACAGTTAGTGACGTGAACGATAACAGCCCAAAGTTTTCCGGTCCTTATAAGGTTAATGTACCTGAAAGTGAAGCATCTGGCACCCCTATCTTACAGGTTCAAGCTTCAGGTATAAAATATCTGTTCTTCACTTTCATTTCTCATCGACTGACTAATTTGTGTATGAAACGAATTTATCCTAATGTTTGAAATGTTATTTTAAAAAGTAAATTATTAAGAGTGTGGATTTACAATATTTACTTGGCCGAGAGGCTTTCAGAGTGCTTTCCTATATTCATGCAAATCTTTGTTTCACCTGCAGACGATGACGAAGGTGTTAATGCTGAGCTCAAGTTTTCTTTAACTGGAGTGGATTCAAGCAAATTTAGTATCAACGAAGACACCGGGACTATAACAATAACTGGTACACTGGACTACGAAGTGAAGAAGAGTTACGTTTTAACTGCCATTGTGCGCGACCAAGGACCTGGGAACAATAATGCTTCTGAAATGGTCATTGTGAATGTAACAGACGTGAACGACAACAAACCTGTGTTCCAAGGAACGCCATATGTCGTGCAAGTGTTGGAAAAATCTAGCATTGGCACATTCGTTATAAATGTGAACGCTACGGATAAGGATTCTGGTATGAAAACTAGAGTCAAATCGTTAAACTCGTTAAATTATATGATTGCATGCATAATTTTTATGTTTGAGGAACAGTGTCCAACAGTTTGATGTATTTCAACCAAAATCCTTCTTCTTCTTTCAAAGTGATCATTAGTTACCTAATGTAACCCCAGTGTTAGTTTTAAACCTTTATGTAAAGCCTGGATTGGTTTGTTTGAAGCCAAATAACGGTCAATATTTTTATTTATTCGAAAAACTTCAAAGTTTTAAAAAGCGTCATGCTGATGAGTAAATTTGAACCGAAGATTTTTTTGTGAAGAATACTTTTAACCTTTTAATCGAAGCGGCTGCAAATTTGCAACAATTTGAAAAGGAAATGAAAGTCAATCGACCAAAAAGTATACCGAACAAAGAGTTCAAGTGAATGTTGAAAATTGTTCGTGAGAAATTACAGCTCCACCGTAAAAAGTCATAATGTGTATATTTAGGTGTCAATGGCGAAGTAAAGTACTCCGTAAGCTCAGGAAATAGTGATGGTGCTTTTCAAATTCACACTGATACTGGTGTTATAACAGTTGCCTCGACATTGGACAGGGAAACAAAGTAGGTTTTGATCATTTTCATGAGCTATTATGTGGCTTGTTAGGACTGATGCGATTGCTTGAGATTTATGATAGTGACAATACACATGGTCCTTTTTGTCAGTCATCATGTTACATTACATTTCACGTCAATTTTAGATCTTCGTATTCGTTGGTTGTGCAAGCTAAGGATTCTGGTTCGCCATCACTCAGTACTGTGACAACAGTGAAGATTAACGTTGGCGATGTCAATGACCATTCTCCAGTCTTTCAAGGCACACCGTATTCGGTCTCTGTTCCCGAGAATTCTGATATCAAAAATCCTTTGATTACGGTAACCGATCATCATCCATTTTACGATCACGTGTCCTTATACATGTACTAATTGTAGCGCTTGAATTAACTATCTGCTTTTTCATTCTTTTGTTCGGTCACATGATTCTCCACTTATCATTTGCTATTTTCAATCCACTGTTTTTATCTTATATTTTGAGATTTAAGAAATAAAAGATGTTTCCTGTGTTCGCCGGGCCAGTAGAAACTCAGCTATAGACCAGCGGCTATTGTTGTTATTTTATAAAATCCATAACCCGCGATGTTGAATTTTTTCCCATTCAAGAGCCTGTTGAAAACAGTTTTCTTTTGTGACATAGGTATCTGCTACAGATGAAGATAATGGCGTGTTTGGTAGTATAACCTATAGCATCAATGCTCCTTTGGATGAAACATTTTCTGTAGATGCAAATGGTAAAGTATTGTTTCTATCTGTACGATATCAAGAAAATGTACAACACAAAGCCTGGATTATTCACAACTTATTACAAAATACTCTTGTGATTATCTTATATTAAAACTGAACAAATGCTTCTTGTAAAAATCTTACCTTTTCATGTGTGGGCTTTGCTACGGAAGACATTTACATTACCTTTTTGAGGGAAGTTTGAAACACAAGCAGTCATTACATGATTGTTTAAATCGTCTGAACTAAGAAATACTACATGAATTTATACTCTAATTAAGTACAGAAAGTTCCTTTGACCTGACCCATGAAAAGTTTTCCACAACAAAACCTCCAGTACTTTCATGTATGGGTGTAGGAAAATCGATGATTTGTGGGGGCTCACATTCATTTATTTAAATTGTGATTCGTAGAAAACCATTGACTTCATAGGAACTTAACACAGCATATCGTGCATATGTGAATATTAGCTCCCTCCCCTCCCCCCTCCTCCCAATTATCGATCTTCTTACGGCCATGCTTTGATGACGGCATCTTTATGGTCCGTTGCTATTTGTAATTTATATCTTTTTTTCTACTTCAGGTAGTATTCGCAGTTCAACTCCATTGGATTACGAAAAAGTTACTTCTTACACTCTTACGGTGGTAGCAACTGACGGAGGTGGGTTAAAGACCTCCACAAATGTCTCGATTAGCGTCACAGATGTCAATGATAACGCTCCCAAATTCGATCGCAATCCATACAATGGGTCCGTCAGCGAGAATCTTGACTCTAACCACGTGGTTGGCACGGTCATAGCACATGATGCAGACTCGGGTCAATTTCAGTCCTTGACATATTCTATCGTAGGAGGAAATGTTGGTAACGCATTTACGATCAACGCTAATGGTAGGTTCCTTTATTAATGATGACATCGTGAATGAGTTGATTGGTGCATGGGACTCAAAGGAGAGATTTTAAAAAGGTCTCTTTTTTCATTGTTATTAAGGTTGTCTTACGAGAGTGAATAACTATTTGCTCTCTAGGTTATATGATCACAGCATTCATCAGTAAAACTGACCTAAACTAAAAAGATCTTGTATTTTATCGTGTGTTCTTTCATGCCGAATCAATAAAAAATCTTTAGACAATATACTCCATTTCTCATTCATGTAATTTCGTTTTTAGGTGAGGTGATCGCTATAGTAAGACTGGATCGCGAGACCCTTAGTTACTACAATCTAACGATTCAGGCTCAAGATGGTGGATCTCCTCCTTTGGTCAACACAACGCAAATGAATATTATTGTCTTAGATGAAAATGACAACGCTCCAACGTTTGATAAGTCGCGATATTCTTTTACAATAAGGGAGAATAATGATCCTGGTGTGGAGATTGGTCGTTTTGGTCCGGCTGTTGACGAGGATGATGGACGAAATGGAGAAATTTTTTACACAATCACCAATGGTGACCTGTTTGATAACTTTGAGTATGATTCTACTGGAATTCTCAAAGCTAAGAAGGTTTTAGACCGGGAGAGTGTCAGCAGTTATTCTCTAGAAGTGACGGCAACTGATCGAGGCGATCCCATGTTATCCTCCTTTACCACTGTTGAAGTAATTATCTTGGATGAAAACGATAACGCACCGAAGTTCCTCGAGAATCCATACAACTGTACTATTGATGAAAATTCCGCCATTAATTCTCGAGTTTGTAGCGTACGCGCTTTGGATGACGACTTTGGCGAAAATGCTTCTATTTCGTATGAGTTAGCCAGGCAAAACTCTAGATTTAGCGTCGATAAGGTAAAGGAATGTTTTCGTCTCTCGTTTTGTCATGTCGAAAATTAATTTTGGCTGATGAACATTTGTCTGTCTTTATCTTGCTATCATCGTGACTGTGTATATTTCCAGATTATTTTTCAATGTTAAAGCTGATTATGATCATTTTCTGAAATGGTATTTTGAGCCAAAATGTCATATGAAGAAAAATTTTCACTCAGTTACTTAACGCAGTCGCGCAAACATCTTATCGAACCAATTACACTTATGTAATGATTGGTATATTTTTGTAAAGCCTAGAATCAAAGCTAGTGCCTAGCACTTTTCAGCTTTTTCAAAATTCTTTGATAATTTGTTCATGGCTGTAGTGAATGATCGTCTTTATTTGTGTCGGTATTAATTGTACAGAAAGAGTGATACGACCACTTCAACATGTGTTAAGAACTTAGGATCATCAAACATCGCGCCAATTTAACTCAAGGCTTTATTTGTGTCGACAGGCATCAGAATTTGGTTGTTTCCAGCATACGAAAAATGGCCATTAGATTGTGTTTTTTTTTGCTTAAACTTTCTTTCAACGACAATGTTTTCCTTCATTTTAGGACAACGGCGAAATAAAGGCCTTGGTAAGTCTGGACAGGGAAGAAACATCCAGCTACGTGCTTGAGATCATCGCAAAAGACGGGGGATCACCTAGTAAAAGCTCCAATGTTATCGTTAACGTAATTGTAAATGATCTAAACGATAATGAACCAAGATTTAATCAGTCCTCCTTCAGTTTTGATGTCAGTGAGGATGCTTCCTTGACTACGATGGTTGGGCGAGTTTTTGCCAATGATAAAGATGAAGGATTGAATGGTGAAATCATCTTTACCATCACAAATATCAATACGTAAGTGTTTGTATTTAAATAGGGAAATCATCTGTACTATCACAAATATCAATGTGTAAGTGTTAACGTGCCATTTTCGCGTGCCTCCACATGATTTACATATGTAACTACGAAATTTACTTTAACACTTTACTTAATTTTCAAGATTTTCCATCCATCCTTCGACTGGTGTTATTGCGGTGAACTCGTCGCTAGATCGGGAGGCCGTCGCCAGCTACCGTGTTACTGTGAGAGCCAGCGATCGTGGAACGCCGAGTCAGTCGTCAAGCATTGACGTCACCATAAAAGTGACGGACGTTAACGACAATAAACCGATGTTCACCAACGATCCATATCAAGGAGTGATTGCTGAAGATGTTTCCATTGGCTCGTTTGTTGTTCAGGTAGATGTAGAGGTCTTATGGTTGGAATACAACCATGGTCTTTACAGTCATGCTTTCATTTTAAAAAAGATGGACTGGAACGTGATTAAAAACATAAAAAAATGAAAATGATCGGTGTGATATTACATAAAAATCTTTTTCCCATGGTTAAAACGCCATCTTGATTATATCATATATTGATGTTGGTTTTGCCTTTCCATTAGGTTATGGCGACAGACAGAGATGAAGGAATCAATCGTCAAATTGAGTACAGTATTACAGGAGGAGACAATAGTGATCATTTTAATATCGATAAAGATAATGGTTTTATCGTTACCGCCAGCAAGATTGACTATGAATCCCAAAAACATTATCTACTTACTATTAAAGGTAGTGCTTTTAGATTTAAATTTTTAATAAATTCCAGTCTATCCATCATTGTAGCTGCCGAAAGACATTCATCCATCATTCTGTGTGCAGTTGGCATGAAGTTAATGATTGACTCTCCCCTCCCAGAGTTTTATTGCCGAAAGACATTCGTCCATCATTCTGTGTTCAGATTGAGTCCCCCCCAGAGTTTCATGTAAATTCTCATAATTCCTAACTTGGCTGCTTATCTTCCAGGGGTGTAGTGAAACAACACGTCTCAATCATTTTTTTATTGCAGCGAGTGACGGTGGTAATCCATCACTGAATGATACAGCTCTGGTCAACATTACGGTGGAAAATGCAAACGACAACGCTCCTATCTTTGAACCTGGTTCACCTGTTCTATATGTTAGCGAGTCAGTTGCCATTGGAACGAATGTTGTGAAATTTAATGCGACCGATGTAGATGGAAGCCCTTTAACTTTCATGTTAACATCTGGAAACACCGACTATGCGTTCAGTATAAATGGTAGCACTGGTGTATTGATTACAAACACGACCTTGGATAGGGAGACTGTGCCGGTCTATAACATCACCATCAAAGTGACAGACAATGGAGATCACAGCTCATCGCGTAATGTCAGTGTCATTGTGACAGATGTGAACGACAATGGACCGATATTCGATCCATCGACATATGCTGTCAATGTGACCGAGAACGCACCAGCAGGTAAATAAAATGATGTTGTGTTGTAATGTGAAAATGCCTGCTTGACGTATAGAAATAAAATGATGTTGTGTTGTAATGTGAAAATGTCACTTTCACGTATAGAAATAAAATGATGTTGTGTTGTAATGTGAAAATGTCACTTTCACGTATGGAAATAAAATGATGTTGTGTTGTAATGTGAAAATGCCAGCTTAACGCGTGGAAAAGCGTTCTTTAAGACCCCTAGCACGTTTTTAAGAACATTACAACGTTTTGAGATAGTATTAACGTGTTGTGGAAAAGTATTAGTTCTTTTTTCACGCGTTAAATAGCACACAAAACATGCTAGGCTTTATTTTTACATTTTACAATATTTGCTAACGGAATATTTCATTTCTGTTAAATGAAGAAGTTTTAATGCAGTTATTTGCAATGTTGAACATTCAAACAAAGAAATTTGCTTACGTCCAATTGAAATTAATGACTTTGGCGCTATAATTTTTTTGTTAGTTTTTCAGATGTTCGTCTATTTTCGCTGTGTTGCTTTAAAAATGATGGGAAAATTTAGTCTCTGCTCAGCAAACTTAGTACTTATTGCATAATTCAATTGTTTTCAGACGTCATCGTTAGAGTGTCAGCAACAGATAGCGATGAAGGAGATAATGCAAAGATTGTGTATTCTCTCGATTCAATATCAACTGAAAAATTCTCCGTCCATTCTTCGACTGGCGATATTTCTACCAAATCACCTTTGGACCACGAAGAAAGATCTAGTTACAGAATCATCGTGACCGCAAGGGACTCTGGGCTACCGGTGCAATCGTCCAGCGCGACAGTTATGGTTACAGTAAAAGATCTCAACGACAATCCTCCTAGCTTCACACATGACTACTCTGCGTCATTTCGTGAGAATACCGAGGGTATCGTGGTGAGAGTCAGCGCAAACGACCTGGATTCAGGCCTAAACGGAGAGATTGAATATAGTATTAGCAGTGGGAACGATGAAGGGTATGTGAGCTCAACATATACTTATTCTGTAACAAAACGATGGCGGTTTTATCGTGGATATTTTTGCGTCTTTTTAGGTTTTTTTCAGTGGGCAAATCTGATGGTGAAATTGAAGTGAATCGAACAATAGATCGAGAACGAAATCCATCATTCACCCTTATCATCACAGCTAGCAATAAAGTTCCACTTGATCCCTCGGTACCTTCAACCAAGAGTACATCAAAGGTTTTTATAACAATTGATGATCTCAACGATAACGCTCCCAACATCACGACAAATCAAAGTAATGTATATATTGAAGAGAATTCTCCGAAAAATACGTTTGTAATTGACGTGGATGCTGTCGATAAAGACATCGGAATGAATAGTGAAATTGAGGTATGTTGAATGGACGTGTTGGAAGATATGGAAAATACGAAATATTTGATGTATTTTTCAAATAAAATGTTGAGCAGGTTATCATCATTACATAGGTTAGGTTTGTTATATTGTTTTAAAATGCAAACATTACAAACGTTGTTAACACTTCGCTATCTACACCACCAATACTATAACTACACTGCTATCACCACACCACTATTATTACCACCACCACTACTATCACCACCACCACTACTACCACCACCACTATTATTACCACCACCACTATTATCACCACCACCACTACTATCTACACCACCACTATTATCACCACCACCACCACTACCACCACTATTATTACCACCACCACTACCCACCACCACCACTATCTACACCACCACTTATTACCACCACCACCACTATCCACCACCTACTACCACCACCACTATTACTTACCACCACTACTTACCACCACCACTATCCACCACCATTACTATCATACCACTCCCACCACCACTCACCACCCACCATTACCACCTACACCACCACCAATCCACTACCACCACTACTATCACCACCACCAATACTATAACCACCACCACTATAACCACCACTACCACCACTACTATCACCACCACTACTATCCACCACCACTACCCACCACTACTATCTACACCACCAATACTATAACCACCACCCACCATGCACCACCACTACTATTACCACCACTATCACCACCACCACTACTCCACCACCACCACCAACTATCCCACCACCACTACTAACCACCACTACCACCACCACCACTATCACCACCACCACTACACCACCACCACCTTTCCACCACCACTATCCACCACCACCACTATCTCACCACCAATACTATAACCACCACTACTGCTATCACCACCACCACCGCTATAACTACCACCACCACCACCTATTTGGTTCCACTTACCCTTGGTCTGGAACCTAACCACATGACATCTTTTATACTTTCTAAATTCGTAATTCGAGGTCACCTCTTCCCCCACCGCTTACCACCTTCACACGTACAAACCTTCCTCCCTCCCCAATTACCAAACACAAGCGACCTTTACTAAACGTTGTCATTAATCATGTTTTATTTACCACGACAGTATGAAATAGTAGATGGAAATATTGATGATGCGTTTGCAATAAATACGAGCAGCGGTATCGTGTCCGTCAAAGGAGATTTGGACTACGAAACTCGTCCATTGTACACTTTAAAGATTCGCGCCTCGGATAAAGGTAGCCCAAGGCTGTATTCTGAAAAAGATTTTATTGTTAATTTGGTTGATGTCAACGATAACTTCCCAGTGTTTACTGATGAACCTTACAGAGGTGAGATGAGAGTTTTTCTTGACCGTTTTTATCTTTTGCTATAAAAGATTTTGTTATTAATGTTGTGTACATTTCTGTTAAAGGCTCTGTGCGTGAAGACGTCAATATTTCTACCTTTGTGATTAAAATCACCGCGTCTGACGCGGATAGCGGCGAGAATGGCCGTCTCAACTTCACAATAACATCTGGAAATGAACTCGATCATTTTAAAATCGACTCCGACACTGGTAACATTTATACAAACGCATTGCTCGACTTTGAGACCACTCCGTCGTACACATTACGAGTTAAAGTCGAAGATAAATCTTACGGCAACCACACAGACGTTTCCATCCGTCTGATTGATGTGAACGACAACGATCCTATTTTCAATCCTCCACAATACTATGTTAGTGTATCGGAGGACAGCGGAAAAGACGAATTGTTGCAGCTAAATGCGACTGATAAAGATGAGTTTGGTGGACTGACCTATACTATCCTGGATGGTAATACCAACAGTCGATTTGCTCTCAATCCTGGTAACGGCAAGCTACGAGTAGCCGGCGAGTTAGACCGAGAGCTCTCCGATTCATACAATCTTACCGTGCGCGTTACAGACAGCGGTTCCCCTGAACGTTTTGACACTGCTCTGGTTGCCATTCGTATTACGGACGTTAACGACAACGCACCGAGGTTTGACAGAACCCGCGTACAGGTTTCTGTAACAGAGAACGCTCCATTGGGTACACGGGTACATCAGGCGGTAGCTAGGGATATTGATATTGGCCCCAATGGTCGTGTATCGTACGAAATTATCAATGGCAATGCCGATGGTTTGTTCAAGTTAGAAAATATTTCTGGAGTTTTAACAGTAAACGGGAGTATAGATCGCGAAAGCGAACCAAGTTTCAGGTAGGTTTGTTTCCTGTCATTGTTCTTATTGAAGATTTTACGTAACACGGCTTGAAATTGAGTTATTTTTAAGACTTTTAAGCGTCTTCACTCTGTTACTGCTTTTCTTTCTCCACAAACTGACTTCTTTTGTCATAGATTGGAAATCGTCGCGAGAGACATGGGTACGACTCCTATGCAGTCATCTCCCAATCAGATCCTAGAGATAACTGTAATTGATACAAACGACAACCCTCCACGCTTCCTGCAGAATGGTTACCATCGCAATATTCCCGAAAGCACTTCGGTTGGTCAGTTTGTTGTCGAGGTGCAAGCTAAGGATGATGATTTGGGTTTGAATGCCAAGATAGTTTATGGTCTTGTAAATGGGACGCAGTATTTTCATATCCGTAACGAGACAGGTTTGTTTATTCGTTTTTTCCATCACGACATTCATCCTTGGTAAATGTTTCTTTTTGTTTAAAAAAACCACAAATATTTATTTTAATAAAGAATCTTTCCTTTGATCATACGTACCTGCTGTTTACCCTTCATTTTCAACAAATTTTCGTGCTGTGAACGCCTGATTCATAAAGTATGCTCAATTTACACAAAATATTGTGTTCATCTTTCATCTAGGCGTGATTACAACATTGATTCCGTTAGATCGTGAAAAAACATCGTCATACACACTTCTGGTTATTGCTAAAGATCTTGGAACACCGTCACTGAACGCCACAACCCCCCTGATTGTGAATGTTTCGGACATAAACGATAACCCCCCTATATTTGATCCCAACTCTCTTCATGGTAATGTCACCGAAGAGCGAAAGGGGGGAGAGTTTGTGACACGACTTGTGGCAACAGACTCCGATATTGGCCTGAATGCTGAAATTGTGTACAGCCTAGACTCGTTTGCTCAGACGTTCTTACATGTGCATCCGCTGACTGGGAATGTCACCACTCGTGGGCCTTTCGATTTTGAAATGAAAAGAAACTATACGTTTAATGTTATCGCCAGCGATAAAGGTTCGTAAACAAAATCATTTCGCGAATATAATTTTTTTTGGATCGTAAATATTCGATCCTTACTCGAGACGAAGTAAATATTAGTATCCATCAAACTTCTGTTAAAATAATTACTTCGCTTTCAAGGTAATCCTTCCAGATCCACGACTGCCAAACTGTTCGTTGCCATCATCGACATTGATGATAACTGTCCAGTCTTCGATCCAAAAGAATATAATGTGACGATAACTGAAAGTAGGCCATTGAATGAAACTATCGTAACAGTCTATGCTACCGACGTTGATACGAACAGTGGGGATCTTATCTATAATATCCGGTCGGGGAATGTCGACAGTACGTTCAAATTTGAAATAGGAACAGGTAAATGATGCGAAACACGAAAATATTTTGAAGTAGTATTATGAAAAAATTATTTTGATTTTAGATTGTCGAAGGAAAATAATGCCGTTTTCAATTGCAGATTTTCAGCTTCGTGTAATCTCGAAGTCCGTTTATTGTCAAAAAATAGTTTTACTTTCTATGTGATTCCTCTAGGTATTTTGAAATCTAGAATTCCTGCTGATCGTGAAACGGCAAAGGAATTCAACATGATTGTTGGCGCTGGTGATCAGTTCTGTGGAGCAAACGCCACATTGGGTCTTCGTAAGTTTATGCATAAAAATTCACGTCTTTCGCTAAAAATCCTCTCCAGTAATTGCAATTGATAAAACAAAAAGGATTTGTTAACGATCTAAGAAACTCTCGAATACGTACTTATGTTTTGTCTTATGCCCTCGTTATGGGCTTTTTTTCTTCTAAAGTAAGGTTTTATTACTTTTATACTGGTTAGGTAAGTCTTTCCTTTACTAAGTGACCCTGCTCTTTGCGTTATCAGTATTTTATAGAGTATTCAGTCATGTTAAAAAGATGTGTTTCTGTTTCATGCGTTGTTCGTTTGCATGTACTTTTCATCTTTGTATTTCAGCTGAAACAAGCGAGGATACACTGTCGAATTCCATCGCTAGCGTAAACATTTTTCTCACTGATCTCAATGATAACGCTCCAGTTTTCCAAACAAGCTCTTACAATTATGAACTGAAGGACGTCAATGTTTCCTACGTGTTGACTGTGACTGCAAGGGATCCTGACGAGGGCATCAATGCCGAGTTTGATTTTGGATATGGAGGAGTAACTAGGGTAAGTGAGGGATAATTTCTTTTGTTATAATACTTGTTGTGGAACGGTAACAATTTCATTAGTTTTTTTAGTAGAAATTTCTCTTCCTTTTGATTGACCGACGCCCCCATTCAATTCCACTGTGAGAGGACTAAGTACTAAATTTGCTCATGGCTGTTTTCTGTTTGCAGAATGGTTGGAAACATACTTTGAACGTGACTGCAACGGATAAAGGTGTTCCGCAAATGAAGTCTTATGCAGCCGTTGAAGTTAATGCGTAAGCATGCTCTTTCCTTTCTCACGAATTTTCATCAGCTAAATGGCGTTTTTCATTGACGCGAATCAAATAAGGGGGAGGGGGTTGAGGAAGATGATTGTAATGTATGGGTGATAGAATTGTTTCAATGTTTCTTTTCTCATAGTGTGAATTGTGGTACGTTGAGATTGGCTGTGTCACCTCAAGGCAACGTTACTGTCAAGACATTGTGTAGTTTTGACAAGTTAGTGAAGACTGGTATGGAGTTAATTGGCAATACCATCAAGGTAGGTATATATATCATGCATGGTAGTGGTGTGGATTAAATTTAAGCTCCGAGAAGTCTCAGTGAAGCAAAAATAGTTCATTTTCAAGCATCTCATTTCTTCAGAGTGAATGACTTAAATCTGGGAGTATCGCTACATGTTTGTAGATGTGGATCCTCCAGGAAAAGGACAGTTTTGTGTTGACTGATGTTTTGATAACCTTAAGCTGTAGCATAGTCAACTTTAACATCATCGTTCCTTCTTAGGACTGTACTTAACTGGACAATCAATATCAACAAACATGTATCCCTTTTGTTTGTTGAGCATTCCAAGTAGTGAAAAACAAATTCATATTTAACAAACTTTTACAAATGTATTTTGGTATTTAAGGCCGGTATGACTTGTGAAAGGAACATGAAAAAAGACGTTTTTGATTTTCTGTTAAAGTTTCCTGTTTATTGTTTATTGAAATTTTGACGTTTGATAATTTATGTTTAAGTTTGAATGCAGTGCAGTTGGAAATACCGTACCTCAGTACAGATGGTTGAAAGATGGTATTTACGTGAGTGCGTTGAATTATTCTGGTGTTTTCGTGATCGATTCTTTACGAAAAACCGACGCTGGCTTGTACTCGTGTATAGCATTCAGTGAAGTCGGAAATATTATCTCAAATACCCTCAATCTAAATGCCTACGGTAAGCAGAACAAAAGTGTGCATTTATAAAACCATTGTCATCATTTAACACAACGATGGACATCATTTACACAACCAGGGTCATCATTTACATAACCATGGTCATCGTTTAACACAACCTTTGTCATCGTTTAACACAACGATGGACATCATTTACACAACCAGGGTCATCATTTACATAACCATGGTCATCGTTTAACACAACCTTTATCATCATTTAACACAACGATGGACATCATTTACACAACCAGGGTCATCATTTACATAACCATGGTCATCGTTTAACACAACCTTTGTCATCGTTTAACACAACGATGGACATCATTTACACAACCAGGGTCATCATTTACATAACCATGGTCATCGTTTAACACAACCTTTGTCATCGTTTAACACAACCATTGTCATCGTTTAACACAACCATTGTCATCGTTTAACACAACCATTGTCATCGTTTAACACAACGATGGACGTCATTTACACAACCAGAGTCATCGTTTAACACAGCCATTGTCATCGTTTAACACAACCATTGTCATCGTTTAGCACAACCATTGTCATCGTTTAACACAACGATGGACGTCATTTACACAACCAGAGTCATCGTTTAACACAACCATTGTCATCATTTAACACAACCATTGTCATCATTTAACACAACCATTGTCATCATTTAACATAACCATTGTCATCGTTTAACACAACCATTGTCATCATTTAACACAACCATTGTCATCGTTTAACACAACCATTGTCATCGTTTAACACAACGATGGACGTCATTTACACAACCAGAGTCATCGTTTAACACAACCATTGTCATCATTTAACACAACCATTGTCATCGTTTAACATAACGATGGACGTCATTTACACAACCAGAGTCATCGTTTAACACAACCATTGTCATCATTTAACATAACGATGGACATCATTTACACAACAATGTTCATTTGATCAACTTGAGCTATTTTTTACATTGTCGAGTTCTTGTAACACAAATGTTATAGTTTGTGATGTTATACAAAATAAATTTGTGTCTATAGCCCCTGCAAAGATCAGAGTCCCGCCACAAAACACGTGGGTCGAAGAGGGACAGAGAGCCAGACTACGTTGCTTGGCAAGTGGGGACGAGACCATCACATATACTTGGTATAAAGGTGGTACCTTGGTCTTATTGAATTCTCACTTGACTTTCAACAAAGGCGAAGTGATCTACTTTCAAACCATAAAGGCAGATGAAGGGATGTTTCATTGCCGCGTCCAAAATCAGCATGGATCTGATATTTCTAAAAGTGCAATGCTTAATGTTTACAGTAAGTGAAATAGTGCAATGCTTTATGGAAACTTCTCGAAAACATATCTTGTGTTGTTTCTGCTGAAGGAGTTGGTCATGCAGGAAGGAGAAGTTCAATTAGCTAAAACAATTAACGTGGGATATATAATTTGTAGAAGTAGAAATGTAGCTGGGAAGAAACCAAGAGAAGTGTAACTACAAATGTTAATGATTGACTTCCATAAAGTCAGTGAATCATTTGGACATATTCTCTTACGGACAGGGAGAAATACGCAATGGTTTGTGTGTGTTGAGGGCTGTGGGTTGGCCAGTTAAACATTAATCAGAATTACTTTTGTTAAATCATTTGGTATATCAGTATTTTGTATTTAAATTGACACCCCTCGTGCAACCATCTAGTCAAAGATACGAAGGACGCTCACCCTTCCCCTAAATCCATTACCGCTTACTACTAAATCTCTTCCTATAATTGATCATGTGCTTCGTGCCTTAACGGTAACAATGTATTGTGTACAGCCATGTTTTGATTATTATACTAAATATTATTTCAGGCCGATCAGCTATCGTTGACATTTCTATTGAAGTAAACAATTACCGACGAGCGGAAAATTGTCATTTCATCAACATGACAGCCATAAAGGTACGCCATCATTATTTTGTTGTGTCAGAAAGCGTACAAATGAAGGTGTTTATCAAGTACAACGAGTGTCGTGGAATCTTTAAGAAAATACACGTATGAATGTAGATTGATATTTTCAAGGAATTTACAATCACAAACGATATGTTTCATCGTGATAGCAATTATTGTGAACAGACCATAGACCACTGCAAGGGAAGGGATCTCTTTACCCTTAATAATATTTTCAAAACTATTGTCTTTATTTATACAATAAAAAATGTAAGTGTTTTGGGGCGTTTTGCCACCAAACTCCCCTCCCTAAAAGCCCTCCAGGCGCCAGCCAATGGACGAGATGAAAACACAGGCAGCAATGATACTATACAACAATGCTGTGGCAATTGATGATTTTGTTGTATTTGATAAACGCTTTCCCAATTCCGATTTTATTTGTGATGTACATTATTGCTTTTCCCAATGCAGGAAACTCTTGACGAATTGGTCGTTGGATCTGTTAATGTCGTGGAATTCAAGAAACCATCAACAATGTGTAATGTCACCGCGTGTTTATCAAATCCATGTCAAAATCGAGGTCAGTGTAGTGTTCAAGGTTCTGGCTATTCCTGTCGATGTCAACCTGGCTGGAGTGGCAAGAATTGCGAAAAAGATAACAACGAATGTGAATTAGGTGCGTCATGTGAAATTCTATCAATTTTTACACTAGTTTCCAGTGTTTGTGTGTGTGCAACAAGCGGTGGTTTAAGGAATTTTGCCAGAATCTAAGGATTTCCTAGCAACAGGATAGGAAGATCTGGTTTTCCTACTTTTGTTTTATGAAACTGAAAAAAGTTGCATCACCATTGGTGTACTCCATTTGCAGGTTTTTGACTTGTGTGAAATACTTAGTGTAAGCCTGGTATACATGAGGGAGATATGGAACAAATAGTCGTGTTTCAATGATGTAGAGAAGACCACACTTACTCTTGTCAAAGATGTCCAATGAGAGGGAGGGATAAGAAAGAGAGGAGAGGGAAGAAGAAGGGAAGGTGAGAAGGGGAGAGGAGATGAAGGAGGAAGGAGGAAGGAGGGAAGAAAAGGAGAAGGAGAGGGAAAAGAGGAAGGAGAAGGAAGAAGGTGAAAGAGAGGAAGGAAGAAGGGAGAAGGTGAAAGAGAGAAGCGTAGAACGTCACTATAAATCGCTGTACAGTTTATCATCATAAATTTATCTCCTTCTTTATCATAATGCATGACACATTTTACATTTCATTTATATTATTTTAGACTTGTGTCAAAACAATGGCACCTGTGTGAACAGAAATGGAAGCTTTTCGTGCGAATGTCATGGTAACGAAACTGGTAAATTGTGTCAGTTTGACCACAAGGTTTGCAATGGAAAATGTGTCGCTAATGAAACATGCTATCCAAAAGAGAATGAACAAGGCTACGAATGTCTCGAAAATGCATTGAAGGTCTCTGTAGTGTATGAATTAGAAAGCCATCAGTTACCTTTCCAAAACTGGATGATATACGATATAGCGCAAAGCATTGAAAATGTCATATTTTCAAATGATGTTCAGAGGGTAAGTATTCTTAAGTATTCTTTGCCCTCGAAATGTCTTCTTTTTTGGAGATTGTGTCGACGTATGAATATTTGACAAATTTCATAATTAGAATCGAGTAAGAAATTAGTTTCAAGTAAATTTCTGTTTTGTTGTTTAGATTTCATCGAACAATCAAGGTACGAAGCTATTTTTTATTTGCTTATTCTAAAGCTATTTCTTATTGGCTCATTCTAAAGCTATTTCTTATTGGCTCATTTTAAAGCTATTTCTTATTGGCTCGTTTTAAAGCTATTTGCTTATTCTAAAGCTATTTCTTATTGGCTCATTCTAAAGCTATTTCTTATTGGCTCATTCTAAAGCTATTTCTTATTGGCTCATTTTAAAGCTATTTCTTATTGGCTAATTTTAAAGCTGTTTTGGGGGCTCATTTTAAAGCCATATCTTAACTGTTCAAACTGTTGGATGTAGTGCGAGCAATGTTTTTAACGACTTTCGCTCCATTTGTATTATTCCGTCATTATTGTTGTGGACAGCGTAAAAAATGTCATGTTTATCTGCTTTTTGCGTTTATAGTTTCTCGACAACGACGTCAAGCGTCCTCTCGGACGATCGACTATGGCGCATGCTCAGTACGCATTCAGAATGATTTCAAAGTTGACGATAAAGTTTTGTCCTTGGAAGTAGTATTGGTTTGTAAGAATTCACCTGACAGTTCCTTCGTCTGCAGAGCCATGAGTGGTGATGGAAAAATTCAGTCGTGTAAGGGAAATAATGGAACGGATTTTGTGCGACCGAATACAACCAAAGAACCTGATCTTCCATCACTACCGTAAGATATTCTTCAAATGGACATGTTTTATGGACATGCTTTTGTAGATATGTAGACGTTTTTTGAAATCTTTAGGTTGAGTTTTGCATTTATTGTTCGCGACTCGAGCAACGGAGATGTACAAGCTGATGATACCGTCAGTGCTCTGATGGAGATGAAAGTTTTTGAGAAACTTAATAAAGATGGCATGGAAGTTACAGACATTAGAGGTAAGACATGTCTTATTGTTGGACTTTTCCAAAGAGACCTGTCGAGATAATGTGAAAGTCAATGATGATATCTTTGTTTATTTTACAGCTCGCTTCTCCCCAGTAAGGCAAAACAAGGTTAGTATCGTCAACTTGTATGTCGAAATTATTCTACCAAATAGTTAAGCAATTTAAGTGCACTTGCTGACTCGCAGCTTAAAAGAAAATTTCGCGATACAAGAAAATTGCAATAGCGAACTGAAATAGAACAATTTGTCGAAGCTTATCTGTAACAATATTTTTGCTATCATTTTACGATTTAGGCGAACATTTTTGCTGGTTATTGCTTAGATGTTTAAAACAATATTTATTACTTCACATTGGTTTAACGACTTGCAGATTTCATTCATTCTCTTTCTGCTAATGACTGTTTGTTCTGCGAAACTTAGACTTGTCACGTTGTGTATACTATTTTGTGGCAAAAAGTCCATTTTGGCTTTTCATTTTAAATAAGATTGTTTTATTTCTGTCAGATTCAAGTGGTCTGTCTGTTGCCGCTATCGTTGGCATTGTTGTTGGCAGTCTCATTGTTCTTTTAGTTATTTTTATGATGTTGTTTTTGCTCATGAAAACGAGGTAGGTTTTATCATGCAATCAACTTTGTGTTGTTTCCCTCGATGATTTTGAAATAACTCTTCCGTCGATTATCTGATAATTATTTACTAGTTTGTGAAATTCGACGAATGATTATTCCAACAATGACAAATCATTGTTAGAATTCAATACAAAAAATTGCGATCTTCGTTTAAATCAAATAAAATCAATTAATCATATTGTCTGTTGACATAAATACTTAATGATTTATTGAAATTCATCATTGATTCCAGAAATATTTCTTAATTAATCAATAACCAATTAAAAATTAATCAAACATTGATCATTTACCAATCACAATTACAATCACCCCCCACGACGACCATCGTGTTGTGACGTAGCCATCCTTCCACCAGATGGAAGGGGGACGGGCGGGATGCCATAAACAACACTCGTATTTCTATCCAGGCGATTTAAGCAAAAAGAGATCAGTGTGAGAGGTAAGTCTGTTGTAGTTACGACAAGAGGCAACGAAAGCACTCGTCTCACACGAAGGCAAATTTACATGAACGAAATTAAACATGCAGAAATTCGTGGAGTCCGCAATAAATTATTTGATGGTGTAAACGCAACGGATAGACGCGAGTCGGACGTGGAATATGGTGGCTCATTCATGGTGGATATTCCAAAAACCATTTCGAAGTTGAATGTTACGCAACAACAGGAATACATGAAAGAGGTGAGATCATAATTTTATGTATCTTCCACGAAGCTTGCATGCTACCTTTAAACTTTGTTTACACCAATATAAAAAAACCTTCAAATGAATAATGATGAATTTATATTTACACATCTGTACTTGGTCAGGTTACACTGCTATTTGTGGGGAAGTAGAATTTATTGATAGATGCTTGTTCTTCAGATCAAATCTGCTCCTTGGTTTCATGGTATGATAGCACGCAGTAAAGCTGAAGATATACTGAATAGCAAGAAAACACTTGGATCTTTCCTTGTTCGCGCGGGACTGGAAAAGGGCGAGTTCTACGTCAGCGTTTATGGAGGTCGGAAAATACGTCATGTCGCTGTCAATCGTCTTGACAACAGTTTCGTTGCTATTTGTGGGCCAAATGCAGAGGCAATGAGATTTTCGACGTTTTATGAACTTCTTGATTATCTACGTAGTACGCCTATCCGTTTTGATGATGATGGAACGTATCTTTTGCTCAAAGATTTTGTAAAAATTGACGATCACAAAGATTAGGACGGTATATTTTCGCTGGCAATGTATACGATCCCCAGGTCATGCATGTTGTACATCATCATCCCCCTTTTAAGTACACGATGATTGTATTGTTGCCTGGTTTTCTCTTGCAAAATATCAGTGGATTCGTTTGGCGCAATATCGACCATCAAGGAGCATTTCAGTTGATATCCTAAGGATCTAAGCCATATTGTTTTAATGGATTATTGTTTTATTGTTTAAAAGCAAAAGGTCCCTCACATTGATTGCCATTCATGACTGAATGATGTATTTGCATTCATCTAAATGTACATAAGATATGCATTGTTACATATTCAGCGAACTCTCTGTTTTGTTCATTTATTGCATGCAGGATAAACAGTTCACAATTGTAAAATAAATTGCACCATCTAAACCATAAACCTTAAACTTTCAAACTCATCTCTTAGTCTACTACATTCATCTTGAACTGTAAAATATATTTCGTAACCTTTAAATTCTCACTATAAACTTTTTAACTCATCTGAGCGTCATCGAAATGTAAAATAGTTTTATACGCGGACGATTAAAGGTTTGCAAACTATGAATAAACAAATCTTACCATTGCCATTTTAACTTACGAAACTAAAATACCAAATCTTCTAAAGGTGAGAATTACAAATATTTTGGTAAGTTTTTCTTGCGTCTAAATCTTTTTCTTTTTTGGAAGGAAGGTTTTATTCATCGTTTACTCTCGACTTAAATTCAAATCTGTTTTTAAAGAATCGTCTTTTTTCAGGAAGGGAAAGTATTCGAGCTCTCAAAATTTTAATTTTCTCACGATGATACAACGGTCACCGACGAAGACGATGAAGAAGGAATCGGTAGTGAGGGAATTAGTTGAGGCGGAGGTCCGCGGCGTGACGAACACTGCATACGGTGATGAAACAGATGGGATTGGTACACATGTGGATACTCCAGCAAAAGACTGGTTCATGGTTGATAATCGACAATTTGCTAAACACCAAGAGGATTTCATGAAGGAGGTAGGATATTTTTTCTCATAAAACGGTTCAAATTCCCAATTCGACGAATGGATGATGGACAATTTTTTTGTTTTTTAGATTGAGGATGCCCCTTGGTATTATGGTAAGTTTTCGTGCGAAGGAGCGGAGAAAGTCCTTGACAACGTACCTGCTGGGAACTTTATCGTCCGCTCGGGAAGATTGAAGACTGAGTTCTACATTAGTGTGCGCATGCCTCAAGACCTGCCAAAGGTACGTCATATCGAAGTGGACCGTTACAAGAACGATTTTGTCGCAATACTGGGAACGAACGAAGAAGCGATTGGTTTTGGCACCTTTGCTAAACTTATCGAATATTTACGGTTCAATCCAACACATTTTGATGAATGTAAAGACGGTATACTGCTTACCGACCACGTGGATAGGCTTGGAATAACGGTTGTGTAATCGTAAACAAAGCAATTGCAAATTGCTCGCTAACTGCTTACTTACCTAAAATTTTCTATGAATACTACTCTCTAATAATGTAAATTGCCATTCCAATGTGTACTCAATTTAATGTTTAATTCAATCAGCTTGAATAATAGAGTTATTTAATATTTTAACTATACAATTATTTATTTAGTATGCAACTATTAAATGCAAACATTCTTAATTAGAAGATTTTTGTAACATTGATATTAATAAAATTAAATATATGTAAGCTTCATAGGTACCCCTAATTGCTCATCATAACGTAATTGGCTGATCCCTAGATATCCCTCATACTCCTTTCTGTACTGTGTTGCTACTTGTCAGCAGCGGAGCTTACGCTATATTTGAAATTTCAAAACATTGTCGAAATGATTAATAGTTTAACAAATTTTCTATTTTTGAATGAATGTGCGGGATTTTTAATTTTTATCTTCACAAGTTGATCGGTTGAGCTGGGTTTTTTTGGTAGAAGTAAATGGCGCAGGAGTTTAAAATCAACCTTGCTGCATTAAGAAAAAGCGATGAGTTTATCGTTGACATTTTGGAGACCTCGGCACAAGTTGCTTTGTACAAATTTGATCCTGTTGGTCAGGAATGGGTAAGGATTCACTAATGTTGAAGTTTGAATGAGTTAACGACGTTAATTTTATGACGACCAAATACTCTCGTACAGGAGAACGAATATTTAGTTTAATTCGCAGTACCTAGCTAATAGCCAAAAGCCCCTCCGCAGTCACATGGTTAGGAAATACTATACTGCCATAATAATTGTTCTCATCTCAATGTTTTATCCCATTATGTACAACAGAAAAAGACAGAAGTTGAAGGCATTTTTTTCCTGTATCAAAGGTTACTTGTACCAACTTTACCATGATTGTGTTTGATGCAAGAATTTAAGTCTATGTACAACATTTTTACATTAGGTCAACAACTCCAAAGTTTGCTTTGATGATCATGAACAGATTGAGCCGAGAGAATTTTAATGAATATGTATGCAAAGAAATGGATTTCAAAGTTCAACAGCCATTCTTGTTGTACAAAAACTCCTCAAGTATGATTTAAAAAATTCTCCGTATTTGTCAACATATATAATTTATAATTACACCACATGACCAAGATATTCGACTAAGTCCAAAATATTTGACTAAGTGTTGATGTTTTTTCACTTGTAGTGGATATTTTGGGAATTTGGTTCAACAATGCTGAAGAATGCACAAAAATTGGGCAAGCCATAACAAAGTGTGTTGTTCAGACATCGTCTTTGTCATAAGTCATTTTTTATAATGCATGAAACTGAAATCTCTCTTGTTTTACATGTAGTTTATATAAATCCCCACTTTCAGTCATTGAAAATGATAAACGTGGCTCGAGCATAATGGATCTTTTTGTTAATGCGCAAAAAAAGTTTGATGAAAATAGCAAAGTGAGTCAATTACACAGTTAAGGGTTAAGTCATTAAATGTCAATTGATCACTCCCTTGGTGTTCACCATTTTTAATCAACATTAGCTTCAAAATGGCATCTGTGAAAGTTCGTCATCATGTGCTAAAAGTTACAAACAGAAAACCACATCGCTACCCAAAACATCACCAACATTTTCTCTACCTGCTGCTGTGGAGAACGAGGATGGAGAAGCCCTCCATGATCCGTGTATTGTAAAAAGTTCACCATTACGAACATCTTCAAGCGTTCTTTCCCAATCACTCCCAATTCATTTCAAAACAACTACACAAAGAGAGGTACTGTGTTCTACCCATCAAATGACATTGTATCCTTTTTGTTTTGAAGTCTTTGCTGTTTAAAATGTGTTGATTGGTTTGTATTTTCACTAGTTGTTTGCTCAATATGAGTCGTCGTCATCAAATCATTTTCCTGGTGAGAAAGTTCCATTGCCATCAGTTTCACCATTTACCACTAAAGTTTCCCCAAACATACCAGATTCTGTGAAGACAAGATCAAACAATGATCTTGGCACACCACCCCTGCTGTCTCCAATGGCTTTTAAAACAAGCAAAGCTCAATCTCAACAAGTGAAAGAGACAAATGCAAATATGCCAGTGCTTAGCAAAGACCAACTTCAAGGAGTTCTAATTTCTCTCTTAGAGGTAAGTTATCCAGTTTAATATAATATTTATACATATCATAATACAGAAGGGATTTGTTGGTCATTTTTCTTGTCAGAATGACTCTGATTTCATGGAAAAAATTCATGTTGCCTATATGAAGAATCTCAACAGATGAAGACTTTGTGCCCAAATGCTGTCTAGTTAATGTTTAATTAACAATGGCAAGTGTATTTTGTACATTGTGTGACAAATATTAGTTTGTATTATCCAATGGTTTGTTTGTCAATAAAAATGAAAATTATCTAACGCAATTTCATTTAGAAGCATGCATGACCATTTTGATGTTGCATGGTAAAATTTGCCTATAATTTTAAAGATGGCAGATCATTCTGTAAGGTAAAATTCGAAAATTGTATTCCAATAAATAAATTGTTGAAAAACTCTATATGGACCGAGTTGAAAGATTGGCGAACAGCAAGTTAACAATTCCTAAATTATTTACAAACATACATACATTCAAACAAACATACAAGGAAAAAAACGGATTTCAAAAGAGCCATTTACGGCAATTTGCAGATTTGCAATGGCATCTTGTGTGCTTCTTGGATTTTGTAGGACTTTGGTTAGTAGCTGTCATTAAGTAATCAAATGTTAGTTCTTCGCCTTGTTGAATATCACGAGTTGCAAACAGAGCAATATGGGGTAATTGAGGATCAACATTGTCAATCCACACTCCATACACAATTAAGTTTGGATCACACTAGAAATATATAAAACATATACATCAACTGTACTTTGATGATCCTGTTAAGTAAGACAAAAACTTTATTACCGAGTGATTAATGAAGTGAGCTACATTGCCAAAACGAAATGCATCAATAGTGTACACGCAGTCACCATCATTGTAGTCTAAATCAAATAGATAGGTCTGACCCATCTGGTCGTAAGTTTGCCCTCTTTCTTCGGCATCCTCACTGGTCAAAATTTCACCAACATACTCTGTGACAAACTGATTGGCATGGATGTAATCAAGAGTCTTTAATCCCCAACCTTTCCTCTTCGTTCGAAAGATGCATACCTGCAATAGCATAAACATCAAAATGGTACTATGGTTTGTACCAGCATGTGGAGATAAGAATAAGCACAAAAAAACAAGAATGTCCAGCAACTGTTGACAACAAGATTTTGAGCAAGAAATCACGTCATTGTACTTCCAGACTAGAAAGTTCGTTAACTGCACAGGCGAGGTTCAAATTTTCCCCCATAAAAGCCTAGTTTTGTCAAAATTGCCCAGTTCTAACTTTCCAATCTGTTTATATTTTGACACATCAAGGTTCAGCTGTACCTCCAATCCAAAGAATGACTTGTAAAGCACAGTGCTTACCCTTACTTGTCGTCCACGTTGTACAACTCTGTTACCACAGTTTGAACGACATGGGCATTTCATATTACATTCGTATATTGGACGTCGTCTGGCTAAAGTTACTCTACCGCTAAAATCGTAAGCAAATTCACTTCCTGAATGTAAGGGACAGCTACATTTTTCGTTACATCTGTCCTTACAGTCGCACGCAACTATGTAAGCAGGATCCGGCCAAATTAGGACACCAGGACCTGGTATATTACGACAAGTATAAGAGAAATTTTCGGGAAACTTTTCAAAATCTACACGATTCTCTAAAGTAATGTAAGGTTCTCCTCCGCCTCTCGCCACCATGTTTATCTGTCTTTCCACCTCTTGTAATCTTTCGTTGTACTCCTGACGACTTTTTTTGTATATCGGCCTATTTTTTATACCATTGATGTTAGGATAAAGCTCATTGATCTCCTCAATCGGTGATAATTTAATATGTAAAACCGGAGTAACCTTTTTATTTCTCGGCTATTCTTCACCGCCATGTTTGCCATGGTTGAAAAGCGCGCGCGTCATTCACCTTCACCAATGAATTCCGTGTAGAAACTTCAGACAATCCTTGCATGGTTAGAAAATAATCTCTTTAAATTATTAAGTTGGCCTTTTTACACTTTCTTATACAGATGTTACTCCTCACGGTAATCCTTTTCGAGACGTATCATTGGACTCAAAATTAGAGGAAAACTGCGATCCAAGTTCAAACATGGATGAAAAATCACAGCTATTATTAAGTTTTAACCAACTGATGCTACAGCCCTACAGTAAACTGAGGTTGAGTACAGAAAGTGCGTCACCCACTTTTGTTGTGGGTGTTGTGTTACTATGACATTTGAACATATGGTTGCAACGTCAAAAAATCGCTTCAATCTTCAAGTATACGTACAGGAATCTGACTAACATGTCTCTCAGCACCTCTTTATAAACCATTTCTTCCGAATTATACAATTTGGCGTTCTTTTCAAAACCATTTTAAGAATTTGCTCTTGAAAGTTGATGTTTTCAAATTCCTGCTTATAAGGAAATTCCTTTGTTTCCTCGTGCTCAATTTCCCTTAAATCAAAATGGCGAACGTTCTTCTTCGTCAAATTCGTTTATCCAGAAGAATACGTCCAATGCTAACGAATAATGGATGTATGAGTATTTTCACGAATGAACGTGAACCTCCAAATGGATTTTTATTTAATGAGAAGGTCAGAAAGCTTTGTATTACATTAACTAATTCGTTATTATC
Organism: Xenia sp. Carnegie-2017; assembly: GCF_021976095.1. NCBI lineage: Eukaryota > Metazoa > Cnidaria > Anthozoa > Malacalcyonacea > Xeniidae > Xenia > Xenia sp. Carnegie-2017. Next base: position 939,607 of record NW_025813447.1, on the reverse strand, counting down.
GTTGAAACTTGAACATATTCTGATATTGACCTCACCATCTTAAAACTAAAGTACATTTCTTTTTTAAATTGTACGTTTATTTTGTAAAACGTATTCGATTCCTACATGTATTTTGGTTGTTGTTTTATGAATAATTTATGTGGCATGTCTGTTTTATGCTTTTATCGTAATCTAGTAGCACTATTTTCAAATAGCCAAGGCTTAATGGTGAAAAACGTGTGTGGGAAGAATGGGAAGCCATTTGGTATCGCTGGTGGATCGTTTCAATCTTAATACTTGGCGTTGGCTTTTACTATAGACCTGATACAACGTAAGGACACTTTTCAATCTCTATTGCTACCTTGCTTGCACCCTCCTGATCGAATTTGCAGACAGACATAAATAACCAGACATTCCCACTAATTTTATTGAGGTATTTAAAAATTCAGGTGGGCAAGCTCCTCCATCCCGAATGTGTACTTTTGCACCAGCTAGTTATATGTGTAGTGATTGTGTTGTGATCTTATGGAAATTAGAGTAGGGGTAAGCAATGACCTAGAACCCAATCTACTAAATATCTGAATCTGCCGAAATGTTGGTGTTATGAATGAGACAAGCTCATCTTGAAAGGTGGCAAAACTGACGATATTTACGACTAATATCTGTTTTTCTTGAGTTTATATACAGTTGCAATGTCGATAGTCTAGGCTTACTTTTTAAAATATTTGATAGGATTGCAATTTTAAACTTTCTTTTAGTTTGTTTTTCATTTTGAGTTTTGCTTTTTCCCACTCTTCAAGATGGCGTTCTTGCTTCACTTTGACACGGTAGTTAGGCATCTAGGGGATTGGGTTCTAAAACATTGGTGTAAGCTTTCTAAAATCCTCAACACCAGGCTTTGAAAAAATATGCACATGCTAAAAAAAGCAACTCATAAAAGTTCAATTGATGCCGTGTACATGCAATAGTATTCAAGTATTATGTGTCCAATAAAGCTTTACATTTGTATCTTGTCTCAACTTTACCATGAACTTGCTACTGCTTGTTCTGTAGGCAGAATACTTGGGCTCGTGAAGAGGCGATGCGACAAATAGAGGAAAAAGATTTGGAAAATGTGTCCAGTTAAGTTGAAGAACTTCTATAGATTGAACAATTAAAAAATTAACTCTTGGCTATTTCCATTGACAACTGTAAAGTGATTTTTAATGTGTTATTTCTTGGCTATTATATTGTTCAATGAGTTCCTCGAGAATTTTGGATTTGGATTTATATTATTTAATCCTCATCTTTTTCTGATTCTTAATCCTTATGATTGTGTCACCCCTTGCAAAAACACAGTCACGAAAAGTAGGCTTATTGCTTGAAACTGAAACGCGATTTATGTTGTTTGTTTTCGTTAACTATAACGTTTTGAAAAGTTTTTCATATGTTAGAATCATTAAATTACCGAAATGGCGCTTGTATCTGGCAAACGTGACCTTTTTTGTTGTTGATAAACAAGTAACTCGGAGAACAGATGTCTTTCATCAATTTTTTATTTAATAGTTTCATGTGACATTCCTGAATTGTTTGCTCTTGAAGCGAGATAAATATAGCTTATCGAAATATATGAAAAAGCAAAGGCGAGACTGTTGAAAAAGGATCAAATAGAAATCTTGCTTTTAACCGTTTTCACTCCGATGGTTTTGCTTGGCAGATACAAACTAAATCCTTAGCTGGGCCATCTTTGCATGGTAAAAGAACGCAATTCCTGCGTTGTCGTACTCGCAACCGACCATATGAGGTATTTTATGTCAAATATTCAGGAATATTTTCTTTGCTCAAGTGTTTAATGAGTCTGTTTAATTTCATGTCAATGACAAGCTTAGCGCGTGGAGTGGCGTGTAAAACAGCAGTCGATAGCATAAATAATTTATATAACACTTTATTACGATTTAATTTTATTCACATTTTTGTGTCATTGCTTTGATTGTCATTCGTAAAAAACATAATGAAGGGAAAGAAAGGATCTCCCGCGACGATTGTGAATTTGCTTTCCTCTTAATTCATTAATGCTTCATAAAGTCTGTAGTTTTGCTTTATCTTTTTCCAAATCGTTGTCACGTATTTTTTAGTTATTTGTTATTGACATTTTTCTTTTCATTTGTTATTGAATAAACGACAGCTACGTTCTTTACGAGTCGTTTTTTTGTACAGACAATTTAACCGTTCACAGCTGCTTCGATGAAAATGGAAAAGCTTCTGGAGACTATCAGAGCGACAGATGGCAACACAGAAAATAAGCTGAAACTAAAACGGTACGTTATTTTTAATCTTTTAATTGTTATGTCTACAGCTCGATGCTAGCTTTCTAAAAACCTCTTTCTATGACTGAAAATCTACAATAGCGAAAGAATTTTATATGATCTTCGTGGAACTATCGTATATTCACGTTTTGTATTCAATTTCAAAATCTCAACATCTTTAAATTAATATCTTTCTTCGAAATACTAATTATCCCGGACCTATAAATAGAAAACTCACGAAGTGTAACCATCTGACGAAGTAATTACGTTCCCCCATTGTTCCACTTCTAACAAATAGCTTTCGCTTTTACATTGTGATGTAACCGCTCCTTCTTACATTGTGATGTAACCGCTCCCTGCGATATAATCAAGGTTAATGAATTGTAATCGTGGTCAGATAGAAAGATAGGTGTTGCGAACTGTAGATGGTAATTGATAGTAGCATCGACTATTCATGTGTGTTGTTTTCTTTAGAATGTGAGTAGACTTTTCTTTAGAATGTAGGAGGACTTTTCTTTAGAATGTAGGAGGACTTTTCTTTAGAATGTAGGTAGACTTTTCTTTAGAATGTAGGAGGACTTTTCTTTAGGATGTAGGAGGACTTTTCTTTAGAATGTAGGTAGACTTTTCTTTAGAATGTAGGAGGACTTTTCTTTAGAATGTAGGTAGACTTTTCTTTAGAATGTAGGTAGACATTTCTTTAGAATGTAGGTAGACTTTTCTTTAGAATGTAGGTAGACTTTTCTTTAGAATGTAGGAGGACATTTCTTTAGAATGTAGGTAGACTTTTCTTTAGAATGTAGGAGGACTTTTCTTTAGAATGTAGGTAGACTTTTCTTTAGAATGTAGGAGGACATTTCTTTAGAATGTAGGAGGACTTTTCTTTAGAATGTAGGTAGACTTTTCTTTAGAATGTAGGTAGACTTTTCTTTAGAATGTAGGAGGACTTTTCTTTAGAATGTAGGAGGACTTTTCTTTAGAATGTAGGAGGACTTTTCTTTAGAATGTAGGAGGACTTTTCTTTAGAATGTAGGTAGACTTTTCTTTAGAATGTAGGAGGACTTTTCTTTAGAATGTAGGTAGACTTTTCTTTAGAATGTAGGTAGACTTTTCTTTAGAATGTAGGAGGACTTTTCTTTAGAATGTAGGAGGACTTTTCTTTAGAATGTAGGAGGACTTTTCTTTAGAATGTAGGAGGACTTTTCTTTAGAATGTAGGAGGACTTTTCTTTAGAATGTAGGAGGACTTTGCAGCAAACAATACTGAAGTTTTTATCCTCAGAACGAAAGAAGATTGTAAAAAAAAGGAAACTTTCGAAACCCACAAATCCTCTTTTGGTCCATGCTTTCTAATAATCCGAGAGAAAGGACAAGCGCGTTGCATGTGAACGTTTCGGTGGGAGATTTCGGCTTCTTCAGCGTTATTACTTAGGCTCCATTTTTAATGCCAAATTTCAGCCCATAAACACCAAGGTGGTACGCAGGGAGAGTGGCGTCGCGACCCCTCGGTCTGGATACCTTACAGCCTCTATTGTTTTTGTTGCACCATTCTTGGACCGTTCCGTTAAATTCTGTTGAAGTTGTTTTACATACGTTTCTTTTCTCTTTTATTGGAAAAATATCGAAAAGCGATGTTTTATGGTCAACTTGTTTATGCGGTCGAAGTTAATGGCTTATAGTCAGGAGCAACGATTGAGCGTGCTCATCATTAAAGTGCTTTTAATGGACATTTGAGGCTTTGTGATAAACTGATGACTTAAACCTCCTACGCTGCTCATAATAATATAACAATTGAAGATGATACGAGTAAATGCTATATTTAAAAAATGCAAATTCGAATGCTGCTTGTTTGGGTGGTATTCATAAACAAATTGAGCATAAAATAAAATGTTACTGTCTTCTGTGTTTATGGCTATTAACTTTTTGTTTGATGAAAATGCGGCAGTGAAAACCGAGACCTTATTGATTACACAGTAATGGCATAATGTTTTTTAAACATTAAAAACTACTTCGTGAAAAGAAAACATTTGAAAAAGTTCTTAACTTCAAAAATAAACAGTATGTTGCAAGGATAAGCAACAATTTCTCTTTCTCCACTGACCTATTTATTTACGACTGGATAGTTCGGACAAATTTAACAATAAACAGTTATTAAGTGAAAACGTTCTGTTTGAATTGTTTCGTGCAAAATATCAAGGCTTTTGACCACAAATTTCAAAACAATGCTTCATTTATTGGACTGTTTTCCAAGTTGTGCAAAATTCTTCCACAATCATCTGTTGTAAGTTTATAAATAGTTGTGCGATTCGTTTTTCCTTCACTTGACCCTAGACAACAGGTGTTTAGTTATTTAAGTAGAAATATACACATATACATAGAGATATACAGCATTTGTTTACACAGCAGGACAGCTGGTTTTGTTTTTAGTTGGACTTATCCCGGTGTAGAATTTCTCTTTTAATGCTTGTTGACCTATTTTGTCTTCTTTGCGTTTATTTCGGCGTCAAATTGTTGTGCGATGAACACTAACAGTATGCCGCTGTTTGGAAAGACAACGTTCGATGACAAAATTACGAAGTTTTATGATTTGAAAGATGTTCTTGGAACGTAAGTTTGTGTATAATGCATCTCATGTTTTTATCTTGATGACAGAGCGCTATGTGTTAAGTATTTCTTATAAGTTGTGTCTCTTCTGTGGATGAATTCTTTTTGTTTTGGAACAACGTGCATTGCTTTAAAAGGCATTACTTTCATAATTTTTAAAGTGTGGGCGATTGCTGTCTGTAACATTTGTACATAATTCCCTTGTTACATATAGCATCTATTTATTTTATAAGCATTTCCAATCAAATGTTTATCAAATCTGTTCTTAAACAAGCATTCGTGTGCTAACGAGCTGTTAAAATTAAACATATTTCTCGTCCCACACGTCAAATGCCTTTCAAAAAATTCTCCAAATGAATCGTGAGTTTGTTTTATTTGTGTGTTCAAAAAAGAAAGATATATGTTCTGGCCATGTGGTAAATATCTTCTTGAATATTCTTTGTGTTTAGCGGAGCGTTCTCGGAGGTTGTTAAAGGCATCGAGAAGTCGACTGGAAAATCTTATGCCATTAAGTGTATTCCGAAGAAACTGCTGAAAGGCAAAGAGGAGAATATCGAAAACGAAATCAACATTCTTAAAAAGTAAATTTCTGAAGTAATACCCCAGTAAGATTAAAGTCTGTTGCCTGCGGTTTGTACTAGAATAACATTCTAGTTTGTCCCATTTGTATCACAAACACAAACTCCAGATAGCCGGCTGTTTAAACGCAGCAGGACCCTGAATCGGTTTCGTTTGCCTCTCATGGAGACGATGCCCCGATCATAGGAATGCGTAACAGGATAGTCTGCGTAAAAAAGTTATAAATTTCACATCGAATTGTTTGAATTATAAATGTGCAATTGATTTTACGGCCTGAAATGTTAGAGAGTCAATTTATTGCGATTTGCAAATCTCGTCTTGGGAACGTGCGTTTCATTTTAAGTGTATTCAAATTATGGTTTAACCACAACAGCTTATCATAAGTCTTCTCCATCCATTATTTTAACCTTTTTTTACCCCCAAGGACTTTGGTGGAACACCTGTCACTCAAAGATTGATATGTCCCTCTTTTGTATATTCATATACTTGTGTTATCATAAGATGTGGAATTGAAGAATGTTGTGTTTTTGACATTTTAACAGGGTCAACCACAAGCATATAATTGGTTTGAAAGAACTATTTGACAACAAAACTCATCTTTACCTGGTCATGGATCTGTAAGTATGTCACAACCTTATGTATTTGTTCGATTTTCATTCAACCTCACTTTAGCCTAGTATTTTCATCTTTCAGTGTTACAGGAGGAGAATTGTTTGATCGTATTGTTGAAAGAGGAAGTTATACAGAAAAAGATGCAAGTGATGCTTTAAGATGCATTCTTGAAGCTTGTGCTTATTTACACGAGTTGGGAATTGTACATCGTGATTTAAAGGTATGAAACAGCCTGATCATATCTTCGTACTTTATAATAAGTTAATTCCTTGAAGACTTGAGTATTTTTAGCAATTTTTTTTTTATTTTAAAATATAGCCAGAAAACCTGCTGTATGAGACGTAAGTTTTGTAATTTTTTCATTAGCTATGGCTGTAGGATGCACTGCTTTATTTTAGTGTAGTTTCTTCTTCATTCAGTTCAACATATAGCTAATTTCGTAAAAGCATTATTGCCAATACACATTTAATACAAACAACAACTTTTTTGAAAATAGACATGTTTCGACATCTCTATTATTTCACTCATACTGAAGATGGCATCATGAGATGTCGAAACATGTCTATTTTCAAAAAGGTTGTCGTTTATATTAAATGTGTATATAGCTAATTAATGTTTGTCTGATATTCACACAGACTAGTGAAAAAACCCTTAGCAGAAGTGAATTTTGATAAAAATTGAAACTAGCTCAAAGGGAAAATATTGATTTTACAACAGAAAGGAAGAAAATTCAAGACTTATGATAAGTGACTTTGGCTTATCCAAAGGGACAGATGATGGCATTATGGATACAGCATGTGGCACTCCAGGATATGTAGGTATGCGGGCTTGTCATCATATTTTCCTTTTTACCAGCCTTGTTGTATCAACTGTTTTCTTTTTAGCCCCTGAAGTTTTGCAACAAAAGCCTTATGGACCTCCAGTTGACTGTTGGTCTATTGGTGTAATAGCATACATCCTGTAAGTTTATTTGTTGTAGCACAATCATGTTCTATGGTCATCATTAAAATTCCAGACTCAATATAAAGCTGCCTTCATTGACATTAGATTTTACAAAGACTGTGTATTTATACAGCATCTGATAGCTCGGTTTGTTTTTTCCATTCATGATTGATTATTTGTTGCTGTTTTCAACGCAGTCTATGTGGTTACCCTCCATTCTACGATGAAGATGATTCTAATCTGTTTGCACAAATATTAAAAGCTGAATATGAGTTTGATGAACCTTATTGGGATGATATTTCTGAATCTGGTATCTACATCCTTGCTGTATCAATTGATTGAATCAATAATTTCATGTAATCTAAACAACACTATAAATTTAATGTTTTAGCTAAAGATCTTGTGAGTCACCTGATGGAAGTTGATCCAAATAAAAGGTTTACTTGTAAAGAAGCTCTTGTTCATCCATGGTGAGGAAAATTTTATTTGCGTTCATGATTTTGCAATATCACATACCTCACAAATTGTTTTTATCAGGATATCCGGTAGAACAGCTTCGCGCAAAAATATTCACAGTTCTGTTAGTGAACAGATGAAAAAGGCATTTCTTAAGAATAAATGGAAGGTTTGTGAATATATGATTTGTCTACATTTTCAACTACCTTGACCTATAGTTTGAGCTATTATATTGGGGTTAGGGCTATCTTTGGGCTATCATTGAAAATTTACATTTCTTTTATTTACAGCAAGCCTTTAACGCTACAACAGCAATAAACAGAATGAAGCTGCTTGGTTTCAAGTAATGTTAACAAATTTAAACACATATAAATACTGCTTTGGGAGAGAAACAAATTTAACACAACATATTTTGCCAGAAAAATGTAGTTCAGACATAATGCTTAAGCAAAACTGACCGAAGTTATAATCATTTTTTATGCCGTCTCTGAGATGCGTGTTAGGAATTTACTGAAGAAAGCAGTTTTAATGAAACAAAAGAACAATCTGTGTATGAGGCAAAAGAGTGAATGGTAAAACTTCAATTGAGCTTCTTGATGTGGCTGAAGAGAAATGTTGAGGTTGCTAATTGACTTTTGGTCAACTATGTGACAATGTTTAGCAACATGTCAACAACAAATGAAAATTTTAAAATAGCATAACATTGTATAGCGTTTATCTTTAACTTGTCAATCGGTCGTTTAACTACCCGACCTCAGGGCGAGAAAGGCAAAAATGAGCAGTTGGAATCTTTAGTGTAAACATAAAACTTATTTTTATTTACATATTGTTCTGAACAGCGTATTTGTCACGGGGAATGACAAATGGTAAACGAAGTTTGTAACCACAACCAAATATTTGTTTTGCATCATTCACCGTGACAAGTACGACGTTCAGAGCAATATTTCAGTTTGTAACCAATAACCACTAACAAGTCTATATTTCTATTTATTTTATTTGGAATATTAATTTGTCTCTATCCATTTGGAGTGAAGGCTATATAACTTATAACGTCAATATCCTTCACCGTTTATATCTTTGATATATTCATGTACACATCATGTACACTGATGTACACTAATGTACACACTTACTCATTAAGATGCACGAAATGACTACATTCTCACGTGATGACAGTCACGACACTCAACAAATCGGCCATATATGTCAGCATTGTCATCCTTTGATAACGGCTATAGGACGCAGTTTTATTGCCTTCTTGCTTATGCCAGCTACATGACCTGAGAAAGTCGAAAGCAAACTTTTTATTAGCTAGGAAAGAAGCGATAGGTTTGAAATTTTATGCAAGAATTTTTCTTACATGTGTCGACAACATCAGTGACGTTCTTGTAGGATTCTGGCGCCTGGAGAGAAGAAATGAATTAAAGAACAATATGAATCGTTACAACTTTTCGAAATTCCTAACACATGCATGAAATGTATATTAACAATAATAATCGTATCTTATTTCACCTCTTCCATGACAAGTTTTGGAGAAGCCACTCTTATTGCAATTCCCTGCTCGGCCAGTTTTGCTAAGACTTCTTGGTAGTCAAGGTTACGTCTGATAAATAATCAACAAGTATCGTTTAAAACATGGAGTGATTACATAGTTTAGACAGAAATGATCATTTTGCTACCTTGATTTAGCCCTTGACAAGGCTCTGCCCTAGTAAGAAACAGCAAATAGAAATTTGTTTTTGATAATCAATTGAATGGTTATGTGTGTCTTACAGCGCCGTGGCAAGTTGTACCAAATGTTTCGCTCATTCCTTTTTCAGTTCCCGTCAGGACGTAACTAGAGAGAGAAAATAACATCACTTTCATCTAGAGTTGCTTTGAGGATAGCGTAAGTAAAGTTGACATGACATAAAGTAAATCACATATGTTCAGTGTACAGAATAGTTGATATCAGATTCGAATCTTGATTTTTATAGATGACGTATGTATGTTGTCTCTAGGCAACGAAATTGTTACCTGCACGTTCCCATGGTACCCCCGACTAAGACTGGCTGACCAGTAAGCTGTCAAGTAGAATTAATTTATAAGATGTCAGTTGATGACCGTGTTTTTCTGATTGTGACGGGTTTCAAATAGTTGCCAAATAAAAAGATAAAACATACGTAGTATTAGGGTTACTGGTAGTCCACAGGGATAAGTGGATACAGTAGGGTTACTGGTAGTTCACAGGGATAATTGGATACAGTAGGGTTACCTGGTAGTCCACAGGGATAATTGGATACAATAGGGTTACCTGGTAGTCCACAGGGATAAGTGGATACAGTAGGGTTACCTGGTAGTCCACAGGGATAAGTGGATACAGTAGGGTTACCTGGTAGTCCACAGGGATAATTGGATACAGTAGGGTTACCTGGTAGTTCACAGGGATAAGTGGATACAGTAGGGTTACCTGGTAGTCCACAGGGATAAGTGGATACAGTAGGGTTACCTTGTAGTCCACAGGTATAAGAGGATACAGTAGGGTTACCTGGTAGTCCACAGGGATAAGAGGATGATGCGGAGGAAATGCTCTTGTTGATCCCTTGCGGTGCACCAGTAAAGTCTTCTGTTTATTATCAATCATCTTAGATCATTATTAAGGAACAAATGAAAACTTTGAATGGGAAGAAACAATGTGAACTGGAGACACGTGACGGGGTCACGTTGTTCCTGGTAGTAACTATAGAGACGTAACGTGGTCACGTTGCATGTTTATGTTCTATACACAAAGTAGATGTTACTTCATTAAGTGCTCATGATACATGCTCCTCAACTTTGGCAATGTTATGTGAAACGTCGTAGATTATATGCATGTCGAGGTCATCCGGTGTGGATTGGAAAACCTTCGCAAAAGCCTGGAAGAGAAAAAACCATCCGTGAATAAGTTAACGTTAAATCGTTTTTCGTAGTCTTTTCTACTGGCAATCTTCACGGGTACGACGCATTACCTGTCTTGAAAGAAATGTCATAGTGGATCGATTAACCCATGCATAATTCGCCGCAGCTGCCATTCCTTTGAGATAATCTTGTCCCTCTTGAGAACCGATAGTTGCACACGCAAGCTTCGAAATACCAAAGCAACGACATGGGTTTAAATGCTTAAAAACAGACAAATAACTTTGCTATTGAGATGTTCTCACCTGACGATCGTTCACATCGAGCTTGTCGCGTTTCATGGCTTTCTCCATTAAAACTAAGGCGTCTTAATAAAATGATGATGAAATATGATTTTGATAAATTCTTTAACAGAGGGATTTGTTAAATTTACAACCGAATAATCTATGGATATTTTACCTGTTGCAACTTGATGACCAAGACCTCGACTACCGCTGTGAATCATTACACAAACCTTATAATCCAGAAAATATACATATACACAATAATCCAGAAAATGTCATCCACCATTTTGATGTGTTGCATAATGTACCTACTTGACCCTTGTGATCCACACCCATCTTTTTGGCAGCATAATTATCAAATATCTCATCAACAACCTGTATCTCAGCATAGTGGTTACCAGCTCCCAATGTGCCAAGCTGTAAAATGTGGAAATAAATGAGTAACAGGATGTCTCTAAGAACATAGCATGGTGTTTAGGTAGACTATGGTATATGTAGGTATGGCAAAGGATATTTTAGTTTGATCAGAATAGTGACCAGGGATATACCGGGCAGGAAGCGAATTCTTATTATAAATATTAAAGCCCAACAAAGTGCTTTTAAAAGAGCTATTCAATATAAAAATAATCTATAAAAATAGACATTTGAATAAATATTTTTTTATACATTACTTTTGTATTGAATGGCTCTGTTAAAAGCACTTAGCTGGGCTCTGTTATTTATAATAAGAATTTTAGTTTGAACAAGAAATCATTTAGTGTTTCTATAGTATTTCATATAGTATTTCTATACACACTTTACCATACCTGAGGAAGCCCCCGTTTCTTGGCTCGAGAACTGACTTTTGAAGAGTCTGCCTGTAACATCCTTCCATATTCCTCACAATGCTCCTTGTCTTCAGCCCATGCGTATCCTAAAGTTAAGAAAGAAAGCAACACATTTTTACGCAAAAACAAAACGCTTCGCTTCCTTTGACAATTTTATAACTTTTAAGTTTGCTATTTTTCATTACCTTCCCGTAGTGACCAATCAATACCCATTTCAAGCGCCTCCTCTAGGTCCCTAACCGAAGACATTTGGTGATTTAACTTTCATCTAATAACCACATTAGCCATATGTAGCATACTGACTTTGCCGTCATTGGAATAATTCCTTTGGATCCCACACCAACAGGAATATGATTAAATAAAGACTAAAGGGTAAATGTTAAATCTCAACTTCTGATGAAGCAAATAAACTCTTAATATTGTCATAATAACATCATGCACCTGCGCCAATTGTTCTTTCCTCGGAGAAACATCCTTTTCGTCAAGGTTGGTTCGTATCAACCTTACCCCACAATTTATGTCAAATCCCACTCCACCAGGTGATACAACTGCTTGTGGGTCATTCATGTCAAATGCAGCCATGTTGCCTGGAACAAATGGAAAGATCTGAGGAAAGTCGTATCTTTAGATAACTTAGTATTAACCAACTGCTGTCAAGTTGAAACTATTTTATGCCAAACAAATAATATTATGAAAAATAATTCAAGTTTTGTGTACTACCAATGGCAAATCCATAGCCAGAATGAATATCAGGTAAGCCAATAGATTTCTATGAGAATAAAAGATGACAATGTAAAGTATTACAACCAAGGGCATTTAAATGTCACATGAATAAAATAAGTTTTAGTTACCCCAACTATCCCTGGCAAAGATGCAACATTTGCAATTTGTTTCACTCCAGGAAGAAAACCACCAACACCTACAGATATGTTGGTTTTTAATTAGAAGCAAAAACTGAGAAGAAACAAATTTCAATGGTGTACACAACTACCAGCTGAATTGCACCAATGCTTCAACTCGTCAAACATTAACTTTTCCAAATTATTATTGACATAAAAAATTCCCTCGACCTGCAAAGCAAATAAAAGATGATAAGCTGACGGAGCTAAAGACTATCGCCATTTTATGCAATCTGTTCACCTCACCTTCATATTATCGACAAATCCTTTTTTTATTTTATAACTGTGGCTCGACAGTCGTTCAATATACGAACATTCTTCTTGAAATGTTCTCACAACCATTTTTATTTAAAAAAGAATATGTATAATTTAGCAATATTACAGAAAGTCATGCGTTGCATTGCTCCTTATAAGCATTTTCTATGTGCTATAATAAAAACGGATTAATCAGGTGGATGATCTACAGGTTATTTATTGGTTATTTTGATTTTTTTATGTAAAGTATTTGCTTTGATAGCAATAGATTCAGGGTAAAATGATTGGAACATAAACATTTTAAAAACCAAACACGCTAATGCTTTGAATGGATTGTACAAATACAAATTATACAATGACTCCGAAGACATCTACCTGTGACAGATGATAAATAACGTTTCGATGTTGTTGCGATGACAACTGAAGTGACATTGAAAAATTAGTCATTTTTTTATATTTTCCAATAGAAACCATTGCAGAAGCATTGTACGAACTAGAAATGATGGAGTTACGATTAAAGAAATTGGAAAAGACGAAAGCATATCGTGAGGGTATTTTGAAAACATTAAAGAACGATACTCGACGAAGGAAGCGAGTTATGATCGCTCCACGTATGGCAGACATTAACATTGAAGATTTAACATGTGCGGTGAAAAATTCACCATTTCCCCCGGAGAAAAACAAACTTACAAGCTCTTATGGTTAATACCTAAATGTTTTTATTAAAATGAACGGAATTCCTTGTATTGATGTGTTTTCCGGAATTTAAACATAATTTTGAACATTTATAGAGAATGGTAAATCTTCTGGAGATGATGACATTGACATTGATAGCTATAAGAATTGGATTCGGGAAAGAAAAAATCTTCGTCAGGACTTGAACCAACACGAAAGACTTTCTGAATGGCTCTCAAGAAAACCTAGCCTCACCGAGATCGAACGACGTGTTCATGATGCGCAAATTCAAGCAGAGCTTGCCCTTGTGCTCTTGAATAAAATGAAACAGGTAATTTGTTTCATTATTTCTAGAGCATAGTGGGATAATCGTTGATTAATAAGGGGCCTGGACCCAACTGTTGTTGTTGTTTGTCATTCGTAAACGAATGACCTCTGTATTTTGTCTCTCAGTATATATTTTACAAGATCCTATTTTGTGAATAAGTCTTATCTAATTTCTTTATTAGTATTGACTTGCTGAAGTGTTAACGTGATGTATTTCTCACTACAGAATGACAATGAACTTGACAGTGAAGACGTTAAGTCATCCAAAGGGAAAGGGACTTGGTCTCTTCCATCCATTGATCAACCAGAGCCTGTTGCCTTGTCTGTTATAAATGATTACTTGGCCAAGAGGCATTTAAGATTGCTGGATCTGTTTCTACAGGCTGACCAGGACAAGGATTGTAAAATTAGTCGAGAGGAACTTATTGAAACTATGAAAGTAAATAACATACCACTCAGTGACGGTGCAGTTGATAATTTTTTTCAAATATTCGACTCGAACGGCGATAGACTACTTGATTACAAGGAATTTTCTAAAGCAAAGGATGTTCATATAACAAAACAACAGTAAGTATGTCGTAAATGCTTTGAACACAGGAGTATCATTACATGTTTGTAGATGTAGATCCTCCAGGTTGGTATAGTCCTGAGAAGGACTGTTTTTTGTTGTTGTTGACTGACATTTTGTTCACATTTGACTCTGAAGATGACTACCGCTAAGGTTGTCGAAACGTCAGTCAACAACAACAAAAACAGTCCTTCTCAGGACTATACCAACCTGGACAATCTACATTTACAAACATGTAAGTATGTCAGTGTTTAACACAATGACATAATGCTATACTGACAATTTTGCCTATTTTTTGTTGTATATTAAATATTTTTGTCTTCTTTTCAGACATCATCATAACAGTTCAAAACAGTCAAATGCAAAATCATCAACGTCTCTGCTCAAAGAAAATAAAATGAGCACAAGTCAAATATCATCTCATTCTTTGCTTAGTCTTCCTCATCTCACAAATAGTGAATACTCTACATATGAAAAGGTAGTTTTTAATGTGTTCATCTTAACTCACATCGTTCATTTTAACACTGAATTGAAAAGAGATTAATTACATGCAGGAAGTGACTCTTGCTGAGCAAATAAAGTTGTTCATGGGAGTTTTTTTTTACAAATTTTTTTTACGTATTTAGGATTGAGAGATGGTGTATATATACCTACATATATGCATGTTCTGTTGTATTTACTGAGTTATTTGAAATCAGTTGTTTAAATGAATTATATCATGCATCTATCAACATGGACTCCTTTGGTTGTGGAATAAAGAACGGTATATCTGCAGTGGTCAGTTAAACAATTCTCTCAACCCTCTCTTTTTATCCGTTTTAAGAATGCCGAGAAGCGCTCGAGACGACAACTGAAGCGGAACAAACATCGCTCGAAAATTAGAAAAACGGTGGAAAATTCCCATCGTTGTTGCACTATAGGAGGGCCAACTGGACCACTTATTGACGACTTTCAAAAACGGCAGAGACGAGAATACGAACAAATTGTGGAATTATGCCATCACCACGGTCTACCGCTGTCCAAAAATATTCTGGAACGAGGTACGCATCGACAGTAATGATTTGGAGGAAATAATTATTACAAATGTTATCTGGAGCTTTCATATTTTAGTCCTCTTATATCCTGAAGATCACGACTTTACTGCATGTATCAATGTGTTGAAATCACGTGAAAAACGCATGGCGGAGAATGGATTGGTGTCCAATATCGCCGCGAGAGATTCTAAAGTACAAAACCCAAAGAGAAAGGTGTTCAATTCTGATCTCGTTTATCCCCATGCGTCGCTCGTTGCTCCCAAAATCGAGATAATGAATCTGTCAAGTGGTACTGCGGAGGTCACTCGAAGAGCAGACTGTTGGATGACGTATGAAGAGTACTGCAAATTGACGAGGTAAATATGGTCTTAGTAAAGTAAATGGTTTGAACCCGGGAGTATCGTTACATTTTTTGACTCTGAAGATGACTACTGCTCGGGTTGTCAAAACGTCAGTCAACATCAACACCAACAGTCCTTCTCAGGACTCTACCAACCGGAAGATCTACATCTACAGACATGTAATTATGATCTAATAATAAGGGACTTGTTTGAAATCGTAAACGCTATAAAATGTTCAGAGAAACATCGGACATTTCCGTGACAAATGTTTTCAATAGGTAGAAAAAAAAACACACCAAGTTACGGCTTTGATGCATGATATTTGTACAGGAGATATCCTAACTCACCATTTATAATACCTGACAGTCATCTAGCTCCTCGTGTGCGAAGTTCGTGGAAACGTAGTGACGACGACGACAACTGGCCTTCGTATGTGCTCGATAAATTACGACTTTATGTGGAAGAACCTCGAAGACAACTGACGAGAAATGTGAATAGTATATTCAATGTCGTTCATAAAACAGCGATACAATAAAACCGAAGTAGAAGAAAGCTCAACTTAAAGAGATAAGTTTTAGCTTAGTTTCATACTTATATGCATGGCACTAAATGAAATGTTATCATAGTGTTGCGGTTATGAGATTTAATTGAGAAAGAAGCGCCTGTGTTTGTGCAAAGTAATGAACCTAGTTTTGACCCGAGAGGATTTCTTCTATTTTTGTGTAAGCTGCAGAAAAAAGCTCGAAGGTGACTTGGTAGCAAACATTTGGAAATTGGTGCAGTATTGTTGTTGCTGGACAAACCATTGCTGCATCATTTTAATCAAAATTCCCCTTTAGATAACATCTACAATTTGTCCTTTGAATTGATAATTGTTCATAGGTTAATATTTCTTTGTTTCAATCATGAGATTTACTGAATGTCGATTTTAAATGTCTTTATCTCCATCGGTTTTAACATCACTTCAAAATCATCTTCCCTCAACAATATCCTATTCTCGCGCATGGATCGGATCCAGTCCCCTTTGATGTGACCAAGTTGACTTTTCACAAGGTTTGCACTAAGGTTAAGCTCTGTCACCTCCAGAATTTTAAGATCTTTAAACAAACCTTTCAACTTTACTGTTACGTTTTTCGACAATTCCTCGTCTTCGTCTACAGCAAACTGATGTTCTAGACGCAACAATACTGATTTACCAAATCGCTCCAGAGTTAAAAGATGTACGTTTCTTGGCAACGATCGCGTTAAACCACTAATCGAAAATGATTGACCGCTGACCGTCGAGAATGCTAGTGATGGGCGCAACAGTTCTTCCTCACCCACAGTGCGATGGAATTTTGCGGATGATTTTGCGGGCTCAAGCAAGACTAAAAATTTCCCTCGCACTATTAGACCATGGCCGTCTCTCCCCGGTTCGTCTAAAGGCTGCCCAACCCCCCTGGCGTCGTCGTGTAGCAAACGACGATGTATCATCATTTCTAAAGATCCATCTTTGATGCTTGATCCACCAACTGAGTGGTCAGTCATAACGGTCAGCTGTAAACCAGATGCATCTTTGATGTAAGCACGACTGTTGATCGGATAATAGTTCCCGGCTACAGGTTCTGTGTCTAAAATGACAGTAAAGAATGAACATTAGAGGGCAAACTTCATCTTCCACGTTACCTTAAGGTTTCCCTCGCAGCCGTGGTTCGTTTGAAGGTACTAAATTTACGTTTTTCTGAAATATTGATATGTTCTCGATGAAGTTCATAAACTTCATGTAACCGTGAAGTATTAGATACTTACTTTTATATTCCCATGTCGGGCGGTGATTTCGTTTCCTTAACTGCATTTCTCTGCCGTTTGCATCAGTATAAAAGACACCGTTGGTCTTTAAATTAGTGTCAAATCTTGAAATGATTTCTTTTCCGATATACGGATTAGGTGCCAATTCGATTGGTCCAACAGTATATTCAAATTCTGCGTATGGTTTGTTGGCGTATAGTCGAATGGTCTGACTCATCCATGGTGAAAATACTTGATGAACTTGCTGTAGAATATCGCTTTTTAAAAAACTCACCTTCGCTTGATTGTTTGCGCTGACGTTGAACGCTGTACTCGAATTTGGTCGAAAGATATAAGCTCCCGAAGCCTGAAAACTTACATCATTGCCTACACTTGCATTGTACCAGAAAAATGCTTGATCCACGGGCAGACTTATTTTCGAGACGAGATTGTCTATCTTCGACAGACGTCCCGATTCAATATCAAATGTCAATTGGAGATGTTCGTTTGATATCGTGTAATCATTTTGGGACTTCATAAGATTCTCTTTAGTCATCTCTTCTTGATTCTTCTGTGGGTAAACACTGTTAGATACGGTTTTATTCACAAAGAAGACCGCTACACCAAGTGGAGGAAGATTTTTCGCGGGAAAGGTCAATTCGTACCCAGCCTTCCCTAGATCACCACGAACAAATACGGTTTCTTTTGATACTTTTTGTATGGTCGACGGAACTGGTTTTCCCTTCGGATCGAAAACTTCAAAAGTATTGCTCGAGACTGGTACTCGGATATAGAAGTCCACGAACCTTGC
Source organism: Xenia sp. Carnegie-2017 (assembly GCF_021976095.1). Classification (NCBI taxonomy): domain Eukaryota; kingdom Metazoa; phylum Cnidaria; class Anthozoa; order Malacalcyonacea; family Xeniidae; genus Xenia; species Xenia sp. Carnegie-2017. The sequence goes on along the minus strand of NW_025813447.1, from coordinate 921,489 downwards.
AATGGGGTTGTATACGATGACGCTGAACGTCGTCGATGTTTCTGTTATTGGACAAGCGCTGATGTTCAAATAGTCGCAAAAACCGTACTGGAATTCTGTTCCCCTTTCTCTGCTGACGATATTCTTCAAAGCTGTACTTATGACCATCTATTCAAGAAATAAACGATAAAACGCACTCCGAAAAACATCGTCATGTAAACTCAAGATTCTAGTTATAAAAGCAAGAGACAAGATTCAAAGCAATATTTCGACTTTATTTCAACGTCAGTATCAAGCTACGTTGAAATAAAGTCGAAACAGTGCTTTGAATCTTGTCTCTTGCTGTTATAACTAGAATCTTGACTTTAAAAGATGATGTTCTTTGGAGTGTGTTCCATTCAAGAAAGAATGAGAAAAATCCAGAAAGAATGTTGAAGTACTTATTTCAAGTGATTGACACTTAGTTATACAACGAATCTCTCGTTCAGTGTTTTCGTTATCATCGTTAGTTCCGGTGCTCTTCAGAACATCGTACCTTACAGTCAGCAGCTCCCATTGAAAGACGTTTTGCGTAATCAAATGCCACGTGTTGTCTCTCTGTACCAGTAATAGCATCATGGTGATTTACCAAACCCATTGCCTCCTTCAATCTCTGTGAATTAGGATCGGACTCGCCTAGTTTTCCCAGTACCTCTAATTGCTTGCAGACCTTACAAAAATATACAGCGTAAAGTAATCTTGTAAGAAAGTATTTAACTCAAAGCTCAATGTTTCAAGTTAAATGTATACAATTCAATAGCACTGTGTTTTTTAAGTGTTGTTTAAAGTGTTTAGAACACCAAACTTTACCGTCGTGTTTTTTGATTGCGTTGTAAAGATAATTTAAAATTCACTTAATGACTTCTTTAAATGAAAAACCATGACCAGCCGACAATTTAAAAAAGTATAATATAAAACAAATTCCGAAGAAACAAGACATCTTGAGATTGCAAAATATGAATCAAAACAAGATTGATTCATATTTTGAAATTTCAAGATATATATCAATCAGACAGAATGATATTTAAAACCAAACATACACATAAATATATATGTGTATGTTTGGTTTTAAATATCATTCTGTCTGAGGATGACTTTGAAATAAAGTTGAAAATTTACAGTTTACTTCTCGTCTTGTTTTGATTCATATTTTGCAATCTCAAGATGTCTTGTTTCTTTAAATGAAATTGTGTTATTTTATTTCTTTTTGGAAATATGTAACTTTTTTTTCAATATGCAAATGACATCGTTATGACATCACATTGCATAATAAACATTAGGAAAAACTAGTTTTTGTCGACAGTGGGCAATGAAATATTTAACTTTGACATCTTTGCACATAATCATCTAGACATGTATTCATTAAATTGTTGTATTTGTTTACCATGCGTTCAGACAATTTTGAAAATTGACAATCTTTAAAAGGTCATTATGCTCTGTGATGTGATAACGATGTTATTTGCATAAAGAAAAATGTTAAATGTGCATTTCATAAAGACGACGAGTTTTTTTAAGAATAGACATGTTTCGACATCTCATGATGCCATCTTCAGTATAGGTGAATAATTACATAAACTTTGTATTATTTAAAAAAATTATTCACTTATACTGAAGATGGCATCATGAGGTGCCGAAACACGTCTATTCTTAAAAAAACGTCGTCTTTATTAAATGTACGTTAGCAATAGTGCTTCAACGAAATTATAAAAAAGTTAAATATCGCTAGAAAAAGCACAATAAGGGCAATTCCACTTAAGAAGTTATGAAATCATTTTCTTTATTGCATGCAACACAATGAAACAAATTCGTGATGAAATTTCGTGTCATAAACCCTTAAAGACATGTAAATACACTTACCTGCAGGACGTTGTTGCTCTTTCGAGCATAACTTTTCAACGCGGGTCTACTTGTAAAAAAACCACTCCAATAACAATGGGGACAATCTGCAAGCGGAAAGAAGTCGTCAGTTTTTACTTCAACTTTCATGTTTTTGATGGCGTCCAGATATTTAGTAGGCGTCGAGTAGAACGCGTTCACTCTTCCGTCCTGCATGAATTCAAATAAAAAAATGAGAGAAAGGTTAATGTTTTAAGTGAATCGTATTCATACACTCTATTTGTGTGCTTACGTGATTGACATAAGCAATGAGTTTGTCCATATTTTTGAACCACGTGTGAGCATTTTGATAGTTGAAATCACCACCCATTGTAAGCATGATGTGACCTGATTTATAATGTGATGCTTGCTCACAAGACTTGTTGATAAATAATTCCACTCTTTCTTTCACGTTGAAGTCGAAGAGACGCGGATCGTCTTTCATCGGTGGATCATTGCAAAGGATGTCAAAACAAAATGTTGAAGGTGGTCCGTAGCCTTTATACAAGACGCCAGTGAAAATATCACTTGCGTCGCCAAGGCTGTGACTACCCCGCCATATCATCTCCATTCGTTGCTCTTTTACTCTCTTCTCCATATCCGCATAATGGATGCGAGCGAAGAAGAATCCTTCAAAGGACATTTGCGCAAACAAGGAAGCCTGCGCGGCCGAATGTCCGAACGGATCAATATGCCAAGCCACTCTTGGTCGTGCCTGCGAGCCGAAAGTTTCTTCGATGAATTGCAAACCTAATGTCATTTGATCTATAATTGCGTTGTAGTGTGTTCCTGCTTCATCATTCATACACCAACCGCCATTTATAAACTCCAATTGTCCTCTCTGTACAAGTCCTTTTACTCTTGCCTGCATTGCTGGTGTTTGTTGGTCCCACCAACGCTTAAAAAAAGCCATTTCGACGTAAATGAAACGTCTCAAAGGGTTCGCTTCCAACTCGGGTATCAATGAATCTAGAATGTACTGTACACCGGCGTTTTGAATGCTGTTGTTCGAACCATAATAATACTGATCCACAGTTTTCAACCATCCTACATCGTCATGTGTGTGTGGCACAAGGTGAATCTGGAGAACTTCTGCATTGTTTTTTGGTGATTTAGAGCACACAAATGCACTTGAAGAATGAATGAGACAAAACAGAGACAGTAATAGTACCGACTGTCTCATTTTCAACCTAAAATTACTGTGAGGATTGATCGCTTTCTCTTTAGCAAACAAGTTTGAATGTGAAAGTGTGACGTTGTATGGGTATCTTGTGACTTAAATATGACTTTGAGGAACTTTTATAATTGACATATCGTCTTACTTTGACCGACCTTGGGTCAATGTCATATTGTTACTTACTTGTACTGTCGACGATAAATGAAAGAAATATCATCTTTGTTTTTCACGAATAGTTAAAAATGTATAACTCAAGATAAAATCTGCTATGATATATATATGTATATACAAGTTTTTGATAACTTTAAAACTGTCAATTTTTTAAAACACTTAAGTGTATATAAGCTATACTACAACTAAAAATCCTCCAACTCTTTTCTCGCGGGACTAAAATCGCAATGACCACGCGTTTTCTTGTACAATGTCGCGATGACGCACGCGCTGACCACGCGTTTGTCTACGTCATCGTGTATAACAACACGCCAACACTATACTCGAGTACTTGGTTTAGATTGAACTTGTTTGAAGTTTCGTCTCGTGTAAGCACGTAAACGTTCGCGTGCCAACTCAAATTCCTCGAGCCTCTGTGTAAGAGCAATCTTTTGATGTATGGCTTTTCGAAGTAAATGATTCAGCGTCTTCTTCTCTTCGTCAGCGGCCGTTAATCGTCGTTGAAGTTCGTCAACCTGCGCAACATAGTCCTCGCAACGCTGGGCGAACATGCTTCGCAGCGATTGGAAGGTAGCTGACTCAGCTTGCATTGATTTCAAGTTTCTTTTTAGTTTGGTAATGACCTCGTTTTGAAGTGCCTTGTCATCCTCGTATCGGCTCTTTAAGTTTGATAAGGCAACTTCATATGTTGATTTATTTGCCTTCAAGACCGTACGCAAGGTTGTTATTTGCTCGCGTTTGGAAGCTGCAAGTTGCTGAAGTTTCAAAATTTGATTTTGCAATGAACTATCGTCACTAGACGCGATATTGTCGATTTCACCTCCCACGAGAAGCGAGGGTGCCTCGCGATGTTCGCGCGAGATATCGACGGTTTTTTCAACAGCTTTCCTTAAGACTCGAACCTGATCGCGCACGGCTGATATAAGTTTATAGCAGGCCAGAGGATCGCCATTTGATTCCTCTTCAGTCAATTCATCATTGTGCACTTCCACATCATCATTTTTCTCGCCACCATTTTTGATGAAGATATCTTTCGCGTCACTTGATGAATCCATCACATCACCATTCAGTATTCGACCGTATATTTTGTCAGATTTTTTGTATTTGGGTGAAAGTGTTCTGAGGTGTTCAAGAACAATGTGGTTAGGTGTATCACCATTAGCAGTACAAACTTGTTGATACAACTTTGCCAAATCTTCGCTCACTAACTTTAATTCATCCTGAGTGCAGGTCAGACTTCCTTTAGCTTCGCCCGCAAGTGATGTCATAGAGTTCACGTCTTCTCGAAGGGTGCGTATTATATCTTCAGACTCTTCGTCTTTTGTTTTATAATTGATAAGATTCTCTTCCAATTCTTTTACTCTGCCACACAGGAATTCTGCCTCGTCCGCCTTACTTTTTAGCGAAGCGTTTTCACCTTTTATTTTGTCGTTATCCGCGTGCAGATTCTTAATCGTCACTTGATCTTTGGCGTTCTTTTGTTGGTAATTCTTGACGAGTTTCTTCATTTCTTCTAGTTCTTTAATTTGATTACTCAAGACAAAAACATCGTCTTCGGTAGATGGTGTGGAACCTTGAATTTCCCTACGAAGTTCACGTGAATCTTGTATGGTCGAAAATGCACTGAATTCTTCTTTCAGTTTCAAAACTTCCTTATTGCGTTGCGCAAGCGCATTGGTCAAAGCAGTTTTCTCGCTGTTAAGCTGTGTCAACTGAACTTCAAGATCACGTAACTCGGTACAGTGTAATTCTTTCATGAGATCATCCACAAGTCCCGGTGCCGGGGATTTTGGTTCTGCTGACGTTTGATGGTATTCTTCTGTGATTTTCTTAACCAATGGATGTTCATCGTCCGAGGAATCAATGCTAGCTAAATCCCTCGTTTCCATCGCCCAGGTTTCCACACTTGGTAACTGAGTTCGTTCCTGTAACTCTTTCTGTAACTGAGTATTTCGCTCGCGTTGTTCTTTCAAAGTCTCCAGAGTTTCATTTAACTGTTTTTCGTATTCCTCCGTTCTGCCTGAGGACATTTGAATTTGAACCTTCATAACGTCCATTTCCTCACGAAGCGTGCTATTTTCTACCTTCAATGCCTCGTATTCAACAAGCTTTGACTTCGACGCCGAAAGCTGCGATTGTAGGTTTGTGTTCTCCTCTTCAAGTTCAGCATATTCCTGATTTTGACGCGCATTGCGAATCTTGAACTCACGAAGATCTCCTTTCACCTACAGTAAAAAAGAAATTGAGAACACGACTTACACATTGAAAGTTCTTGGCTGTACAAATGGTCACATTAAGGGATACACAGGGTGACCATTAACCTCAAAAAACCCCATGAAGCACGAGCTATGTGGCAGAAGGTCTGGAGATACCTTTCCAATTTAAATTTTAAAACTACAATTTCGTAAGTGCTATATTCTATGCATTTGCACAACAATTTAATAACAACATATCAGATGTGACTGAATTATGCATTCTTACTTCAAGAGAGCAATATATTATTTCCAATAAAATATTTGGTATACCAATCACAAAAAAGTACCAAAAGGACCCAAGCAGTGGGGGGCCAATTTTGTGTTCAGAGGGAGCCAACAAGAGGCCAGGGGAAGCCAGGTGGCAAAATCAGCATGATTTTTTACTCTTACAATGCAATTTTCAGCGAAATTATCATTCATTTCTTTTGTACATTAGTTCATTCATTGTTTTCCCAGTGAATGAACTCAAAAATATTTGAATTGTAGAAGTAAAAAACAAACTGGCTTCGCTACTAGCTACCACATTACATTAAAAAATGTCAAGTTAAGCTTAACCTTTTTCAAATCCTCATGTTGTTTTTCCACCTCCTTTAGAAGACCACTGTTTTGTCCGGACAATCGTTCAACCTCATTTGCAGATCTGCGTTCACTTTTCTTTAAGACCTTCAGATCTTCTTCTAGTTCCGATATCTTTGCAAGCAATCCAGCTTCCCTGGATTCGCTTTCTTGAACTAAATTTTCCTCTCGTGCATCGCCAAATCTGTTGACTTTTGAATGCTCAGACTTGAGCTGTTCTAAAGCCTGTGTATGTTATAACAAAAAGATTAGAAGAAATGTTTTTTCGTTGCCACATCAAAATATTTTAATACTACCCTCAATAGCTGGTGAGCTCAATTTAACATGTAATATTCAAATCACCTGCTGGCTAGTGTTTTACTATTAGTATTTTTTGAGATTAGTCTTGAATGATGCAGCTGTAAGCTGTGTATTGATGTTTTTATGCGTACACAAACTCAATTACTGTTTTATTTATGGTGCGGCTTTGCCGAGGAAATTGAGTTATTTAAAATACGCAAATACTTAATCGATTTACAACGCTTCACAACGGAACAGTAAAATTATAGTTTTCATAATTCTTCCACGTTTTGATTACCGAAACAAACCTCATTTCACAAAACACTCGTCGCAAGTCTACAAAGTCCAGTACGTGTTAAATCAGCATGTTTCGTACTTTTTAAAGAAAATCTCATTGACCGCTTGTAATTTAATCAAAACTGATAATAATATTGGATTAATTTTCTTTTGTGAAAGACTGAAAGAGCACGGACTTGCAATGGCTATTCTACCTCTTATCAGGCAAAATGACCGTACAAATATCCGAAATCATCTCAAACCTCTCTTATGCTTTCCAGTTCATGTTTATTACTTTCAAACTGCGTTTCCAATTCGTCATAATGTTCTTGTAAAGTCTGCTTCTCCTCCAAGACCGCCAATCCATACTCGGCAGCTCTAACTTTATCGCAACTTGCTTGCTGTAATTCTTTATTTAGCCGTTCAATTTCAGTTTTTAAATGCTCAATAGAAGTCATTCCCTCGGTTTTATCAACGATCCGTCGAAACTTGACCCTCGAAGTACGATAAACCACACATTTTTTTGAAAGGTATGTTTATCTTTCATTGACACTCCATACTTGACCCGTTATTTTACATTTTCTTGTGAGCTACCCCCGGCTTACGATAAACTTATTTGCGAGTATATTATATTTTCGTGTAACCAGGAGGGGGAGACAAGTATCTTGTTCACTACATATGTTCATTGTTAACGAACAATGCACTCTTCTCTTTCTTTACAAAAAACTGACGTGACAAATGCTGACGTGAATCTATGAGTTTACTGGCCCTTTTTCTTATAATTGCAAATCATAATTTATCAACCTGCTGTCATTTATTTGAAGTTATAAACTAAAGGAATCTTTTTACAATAGAAGTGGAAGCATTCAAACGTTCATGGCCGTGGCCGTGACGAATTGTAAGCGACCTGGGTACTAGTTAATAAAATGATTTTGCTGTCAAAGTGAAATAACAGAAATTCTAGAAACAACTAAGTCTTTATCCACGTTTTAATGCAAGAATTAATTGCCTGGGAAAATTATTGATGCTTTACTAATTATGGAGCTTTTAGAGGCACTATTGTTATGGAAATTAAAACATCGTTTTTGTGTTGCTTTTAAACATGTGTGAGTTTGACTGTCCGACACGTACATGTTTGCATATTAAGTTGAAATTGCTGGCCACAATACAATATAATAACCAGAGTTAGCAGGCAAAGATGAAAGCAAGAGTAAGCTTTTTCCTGTTGTGCCTTAACGTTTCGTTAGTTGCTCTTGGATGTGCTCACAATGAATATGGAGTTGACCATGACAAAGATAAGCTCGATCCTTCTTACAAATACAAGATGAAAGGTGACGAAATTTATTGCGAAAATATCGCTCAGAAGAAACACCTGGTCGGTGTTGTGCCATTTTGCATGGGTTCTTTTAAGAAAAACCATTGCAACAAACACCTCTGACATTTTGTGCTCTCTAAAGTATTTAAATTTAATCAATTTTAAGGAGCCACGTTTTATCAAAAACAACTTAGGTGGCCCACATGCTATGTAAATGTTTTGTATTCATTATAAAGAAGAATATATATGACGCCAATTAAATGAAATATACATAAGACAGCCAAACATGAAGCAGTAGGCTACATATGTGATTGTGGCACTTTATTTGCTATATTGTTATCAATTTGATGTTTAGATTCATGGATATCTTACCTGAACAAAATCAATCAGAGTGTTTCAGGGTATAAGGAGTGCTCCAATGTGAACAGTGGTTGTTACAAGAATGTTATAGAGGAAGATCTCAAATTATGGAGAGATAAAGGTGGAATAACAAAGTTAGATTTTGACAAGGCAAAAAAGGAGACAAGAGGAACGCACTATCAGATCATCAATCATAAATTATTCAGAGAAAATGATTGTATGTTCGAAGCAAGGTTTGTTATCACTTAGTGTTGAATTCACTGTCTTCAGGAATTCTCTAGCACAAGCATCCCTAAGAAAGATTTAAATGGTATTACGTACTGTAGGGGATTGATATAACAGTATTAGATAAGGCTCAGTGAAGGTAGAACTTCTCATTTTAAAGGTTATTGCATATTATATACCACCAACATATGCTATTGAGTATTACCAAGTGCGTCATTGAAACATAAATAAACTAAAATAATAGACTAAAAAATAAACTAAATAAACTAAAATAAGACTAAATAAGACTAATAGACTAATAATAAACTAAAAAATACAGCCCTCATGTAAGATGAGCATTGATCCGGCCCTTGAATGTTCTTTTATGAGTAATTTTATTTCAGGTGTAATGGCGTGGAACATTTTATTCTTGAGATCATAGACAAGTTACCCAATATGGAACTGATCATTAATGTACATGATTATCCACAGGTGTGCAGGCTATTCATATGTTTTACAGAGGTTAATAGGTCATTCTTTAAAAAGAGGTTGTATTTTAGACGTCTTATTGGATGGACCCTGTTCCTGTTTTCTCATTTAGTAAGGTAATTGCTTCAAGATAACATTTCTTATGAAGTCGGTTATCAAAGCTGTCCTGAATGTTTTAGACAAAAGAAGAGTATGATATCATGTATCCTGCATGGACCTTTTGGGAAGGTGGTCCTGCTGTTTGGCCCATTTATCCCACTGGCTTGGGAAGATGGGATTTAATGCGTGAGGATTTAGAAAAGTATGAATATCACATAATGAGGTTCAGTTTGCGAATTATTTCAGAAAAAACGATGTGCAATTTTTTTGACAAAAGTGTTTCTTTAGAGGCATAATCAAATCGATATTACGTTAATTATTATATAGCGCTAATTGCTAAATTAATATTTTTAAACGTGAACAAATTCATATCATTTACGGCAGTGTTTTTCGTTAAAACCGCTGATTTTTGCATATCGCTTGAAAAAGTGATGTGCAATGGTTTTCATTTTAGCTAAAACGATGTGCAAATTGCACATTGCACACTGTTAATTCGCACACTGATGAGGTTACACATGTACAATCAAACCTATTGAGGTCAATCATTTGCTGTTTTCATTAAATTAGGAAGGCCAAAGAATTTCCATGGAATGTGAAGGAATATAAAGCATTCTTTCGTGGTTCCAGGTAAATGGGTTTGTGTCCTGTTGAGACTCAATTTTATATGGAATTGAATTCAATCTTTTCTTCAAGATCTGTTTTGGGATAAAATTTTGAAAGCTGTTTTCAGTTTTATAAGTTCAAATATTGTTTTAACAATAAAAAATACCATGGTGAATGACCAAAATAAAAATGTAATAGTTCTTAAAAGCACTGTTTAAAGCCACAACACCAACCCAATATATGTGGGTGAACTTACATGCAGGTGGGCTTATGTGTGGGTGAACTTACATGCGGGTGGGCTTATGTGCGGGTGAACTTACATGGGGTGGGCTTATGTGTGGGTGAACTTACATGCTGGTGGGCTTATGTGTAGGTGAACTTACATGCAGGTGGGCTTATGTGTGGGTGAACTTACATGCAGGTGGGCTTATGTATGGGTGAACTTACATGCTTATATGTGGGTACATGTGGGTGGGCTTATGTGTGGGTGAACTTACATGCAGGTGGGCTTATGTATGGGTGAACTTACATGGGGTGGGCTTATGTGGGGTGAACTTACATGCGGGTGGGCTTATGTGTGGGTGAACTTACATGCAGGTGGGCTTATGTGTGGGTGAACATGCGGGTGGGCTTATGTGTGGGTGAACTTACATGCGGGTGGGCTTATGTGTGGGTGAACTTACATGCAGGTGGGCTTATGTGTGGGTGAACTTACATGGGGTGGGCTTATGTGTGGGTGAACTTATATGCGGGTGGGCTTATGTGTGGGTGAACTTACATGCGGGTGGGCTTATGTGTGGGTGAACTTACATGCGGGTGGGCTTATGTGTGGGTGAACTTACATGCGGGTGGGCTTATGTGTGGGTGAACTAACATGCGGGTGGGCTTATGTGGGTGAACTTACATGTGGGTGGGCTTATGTGTGGAATTAATGGAGACTCACGATCGTCGTTGGTCTATTCAGGGGAAGGCTTATGCATGGAAGGAGGGGCCTATAGATGGTTTACAGTATTTCTTAATGATTATTTTTGATATTTAGGACAAGTGATGAACGTGATCCGTTAGTTTTACTATCTCGTAAAGAACCAGATCTTGTCGATGCTCAATACACAAAGAATCAGGCCTGGAAATCAGATAAAGTAGAAAACTTCACTCCCCCATTTTAATAGCCTTAAACGCGACCCCACAAGAAGAGTTTGCGGACATGCCTCCCCCCACCCCCCAACAAAAAAAAGATCGATTTGTAGATTCTTCAAAACGCTATTTCTCACGGGCAGATTTCGTTACAATCTAAAACAAACGCGTTTTTTGAAGTGAAGCTTTTTGTTAAATGCTCAAAATAGGTATATTCAACACAAACTCATCGACATGAATGAACGAAGATTTCTGTTTATTGTTTTTATATGTTGGTTTGTGCCCATTTACATTCATTGTACACTCTGTAACTCCCAGTTTCTTCTTTTGAAAAATGTCAAAATTGTTTTTTGGGAACATCCCGGGGGGATGTTAACTATTGTTAATTTTTTTACGTTAAATCTAGGACACGTTAAACGCTCCTGCTGCTAAAGAAATATCTTTAGAAGACCATTGCGTTTACAAGTCAGTACTACATATCACACTTCATCTGTAGTCTACACTCTGAAAAATCATTCTTTCATTAATTTTTCTTAGATATTTATTCAACTTTCGAGGCGTCGCAGCTAGTTTTCGTTTCAAGCATCTTTTTTTGTGCGGATCGTTGGTCTTTCATGTTGGTGACGAATGGTTGGAGTTTTTTTATCCTGCCCTTAAACCGTGGGTTCATTATATTCCAGTAAAAAGTGATCTTTCCGATGCAAGGTAAATGATGAATGTATTATTGAAGTATATTTTATACAATTGATATGTTTGTACGATATTTGATGTAGGGATTTGATCGAGTTCGCTCGAGCTAATGATGATGTTGCTCATGAAATTGCAAAAAGGTAACGTTGTTTCGGCGTTTATGTTTTACAAAATTTACAGCGTGTCAAACATTTTTATATTTGCTTCTGTTCCATCGATTATTTCTCACTAAACGGTCGTGAATCGTTTTTATAGAGGTAAAAAGTTTATATGGAATCATTTAAGAATGGAGGACGTCAGTGCTTATTGGAAGCGCTTGTTAAAAAAATACGCGGAACTGACCAGGTGGAAACCGGAATTAAAGAAAGAATTTAAAAAGATTAAGAAAAAGGCGTCGTAATAATCGTTTTATTGAGTTATTTTAGAACACAAAATTATTCCATAAAGGTTTTAATAATTGACAGAAGATTAACAAATTTATTAAATTGATGCTATAATAATTAATTATTTGAAATTATGAAAATTTAGCCTTTACATGAGGTCATCCGTTGCCCGCACATGGGGGGTTTTACTTGGGGAGTTTGCCCTTTTTTTAAAGAACCACAAATAGATTTCGACTTCAGTTGCGTAGCTACATCCAATGAAATTACTAGAAATTATTAAATGCTAATTTGATATCGTACTTTTGTGATTTCATTCTTCTTTCACGTTCATTGCTGCAATTGAGTGTCCGTTTTATAGCCTTTCAACGTGTTTATATTGGTAAAGATATTTAAAATAGACTTCGTCATGTCAAGAAATATCCAGCCAGGTTTTCACGATAAAACAGTGATATATTTGCATTGCATAAACTGCGATACATGCTTGTGTGCGCGTGGAATGAAAGCTATATTATTAGCCGATACGAAAGTTGAGCTTTATTCGACAGACTTACCTCCAGAACAGTAAGCTTTTTGACTGTATTTGTGTACTTTCATTCGTGTATTTTAGGGTATTGAAAATACTTGTACTTTTAGGTCCATTCAATTGATTGGAAGTGACTACAGAACGAAGAGTTGCTTTTGTCGAATCAAAGATGTCGCATGTCAACGATGGTAAGGAGGAAAATTGTTAAGAGTAGAAATTTTCAGTTTTCATTAGACTTATGTAGAAAATGTAGTATTTTACCATCCATGAACATCCCGTTTTCTACAATAAATATCATTGAAGTATAGGACTTAAATTCTTATTCACGACGTGGTGTATATGTGTCTGAAATGTACGATAAATGTATGAAAACTATGTTTTGGGGGAATCCAATCCTTCGTATTCCACTTGTAATATTGTGTATAATATAATTTCAATCTCTAGTGGTTGTGTTGTGGGTTATCATGTCATTCTACCATGTTCTTCTTGCCTTACCTCGTGTAACAATGGTCATTTCTGGATGTTTCACTCTGATGTGACATATCCATTGGAAAGACTTGATTCGACAGGTACTTATGCAGAAAATTTTACTTTCATTTTTCAAGTTTACCAACTATATTCTCCTTTGTTATTTAGGGACGGAGGTCATGTTGTGGGGATCTTTGCCCAGCTGCGCTGAGGACAGGGAGCTAAGAATGGCTAATCAAGAAATAGAGTGCTTTCGATGAGAAGTATTTTTTATCAATCGAATGAATTCACTTTTAATCAATGAAAACAATCAAAACAATACGCATATTCATATGTGACAATATATATATTTAATAGTTTTGTACAAAAAATATGGTCACCAAGTGGCTATGATAAAATTGTGTGTTGATTACAGTGGTAAATTGTACATTTATATTTAACACGGCTGAATTTTAGTGAAAATAATTTTAATACTCCAGTTGTTGATTGCATCCATAGATATTCTCTGAAGTGCTTAACTGCCATATTTGGTAACCAGTATTAAATAGAGCTCAAACAACAATTGTGTTGTTTCTTAGCAATAGGCACCCTTATCTTGATGTATTTAGCAGTACTTTACCAATACACAGCATGAAAAAATTATTTTGTAAATATTATACAACAAAAAATTTTTAAGATTGAGTGAGAACTCAGTTATGGCTTCATGGCAGTCAATCATAACATTCTGGATGTTCTTTCCATTGACCAACGCCAGCACTTGTTGAAAATGTATCAATCCTAACTAAATCATCTCACCCCCATGTATAAACGCATACATAATCCCCAGATATTAACCCAGAATAAATGGTGAATATCTTTACATCAAGAGAATCGTTCTCCCGCGAAACGAATTGATGAAACTCGCAGCAACACCGATCAACTTCTACCTTGTTCATACCTACACATCATTGTCAATATCTTCTTCGTTCTTTACGATGGTGCTGACACTAGCCTCTGCACCAACTTCCAGCGTTTTATCGACTGTAATATTCTCCGGAATGGTAATGCCACCATTGGCAAAAAGCGATCTAAGGACGTTCAGTTCTTTAGTCAATAGCGTGACCTTTGTCTTCAATTCACTGTTCTCTTTTGACAGCATATTCACGCGCAGTTGTGTCTCCTCTATTTTAATTTTGGACTTGACCCGGCTCTTTCGAACGGCTTCGTTATTTCGTGCCCTTTTACGCAAATATTCCTCTGATCCTTTCACGACTGATGCTTTAATTGGCGCCTTTCCTTTCCTCTTCGATGTGTCCTGCGCCCCTCTTTCGTTTGCCTCACCATCGGACATGTTTAGCGCAACCATTTGCTCCTCGTCCATCGTTGTTGCGACACACAGTGTCTTTATTGCGTAATGGCGTATGTTCGTTCTTCTCAAAAAGAATGTCGCAATAACAAATATGTTCCTGTGAAACACATCCTTCAAAAGGTGACCATATATGGTGATTAAAATCTTTGATTTTTGCTCAAAAGAAATTGTAATGGTTCACTCAGAAAATTTGTTTCATACTCACATCAGTGAGCTTGCGATGCAAGTAGTCATCAAACTTAATTAATCTGAGAAGGGCATGCCTTGTAATTTCCTCTTTTAAGCTATTTTCATGAGCCTTTGAATACCTAATCAATTCGGTCCGGTCGTCTGGTCAAAGCATGTATCATCCCCCCCCCCTTTCCGAGAAGTGGAGCACTTGCGTGTGAATTGTAATCGGAACCGAACGCTTTCAAAACAAGCGAAAAAGTACATTGTTTACCTCAAAATGAACCCAAATATGAATCGGAAAGGTATGTCGCATCTCGCATATAATCGTTTACTTTGTAATCGAGCACTTGTTGACTTTCTTCATGATGATTTTAAAGCCGAATCTTTTTCCTCAGTGCTCGCAATCCAGGCCAAGAAACGGAGAGGCAAGGCGACGAAAAATAAACAAGTTATGAAACGGGACGCGGGAAAAGTTGACAAGAAAGCGAAGTAATACTAGAAAGTCACTTTCTACTTAGACAATAGAGTTTTGACGTTTGCCTAAAGCTTTCTTCTTAAATATTTATCAGTCGAGTAGATAATCCGCCACCAAAATACGAGAGTGATAACGACGATGATAACAGTGATTCGGAAGAGCAAGAGGATGTCGGAGACTACAAAAGAGGTATTTTGTTTATTATGTTTTTGAACATTTTGATGTCTTCTCTCCGATAACAGACAACAAACAGCAATCTTTGAGTGCGTATGATAATAATTGTCTATTATTTATGAATGTAACGTACACTGAACGCGAACAAGAAGTCGAGATGCTTGTCAATATGCTGGTATTCATAAATGTTTTCACTTGAATGCAATGTGAACATATTTATCGACAGTATTGAATACGCCGAATCATAATTTTTATGGTGTTTACAGTTTAATGGTATTATTTGTAATCTCGCGTGTGTAGGACGATAATTATACATGTTTTTACAATTGTACGTTGAATTTGGCTGACAATTGTGAATCTTGACGTTTAACATGGCATGCATAAGTTTAGATTTCCTAAAAGTTGCCTCGCGCTCCCTTTCGCTTATTTTTATTAATATCGTTGTACAGGTTTTGTTTTCTCATTAGCTATATATCCGTTTGCTTTTATTGATTTAATTTCGAGTTTAATTTTCTTCCCGAATGCACATGTAACTGGCGTAAGAAGTATAGTATAATATTATTTAGAAATTCTCGTCGTTTCCTTATTCCAAATATGTTGCTATGTCAAAGGAAATTTGAGCTAAAACATTTGCATATTATTGGGTTAAAAGAATGTCTGTTGCTATGCTATACTCTTGTATAATCTTATTAAAAAATAGGTACACTTATCTTTTGTGCAATTTGTTGAAAAGATGTAAGGAAAATTTACTGTTTCTATTTTTGTTAGGTGGTTATCATCCTGTGAAGCTTGGTGATCTTTTTAATAACAGATACAGTATTATACGTAAACTGGGATGGGGTCATTTCTCGACTGTTTGGCTTGCTTGGGACTTGAGGTGATTTGATAACATCATTTCGTGTGGAACCAAATAAGGAATTATTCAGAACAATTTTCTTTTTGACTCGTACAGGAATAAATGCTATGCTGCATTAAAAATTGTAAAAAGTGCATCGCATTACACAGAAACTGCTTTGGATGAAAAGAAATTATTAGATAAGGTATACCGCGTCATTTAAATGTGGTCTTTGAATATCTGTTGCAATGTAGCTTAAATCATGATTTTTTAATTTTTGCTAACCAGGTACACAGGACAGATCCAACACATGCTGGTCATAGACATGTTGTACAGATGTTAGATGATTTTAAAATCACAGGAGTGCATGGCACACGTATCTTTTGATTTATTTGTCATGATATCATCAACTTGCCTCCAGGGTTGTGTAGATGTTAGGATAAGGAAATTCTTAGAATGTTCTAAAGCTTGCTGTGTGTATTTTTCTGAGTGGATGTTTATGTGTCCGAGTGTTTATTGATTAGTATAATCTTTTACCCTGTCCAAATATGGTATGCATTATCGTTGACTCCTCTAAGATATATGCATGGTGTTTGAAGTTCTTGGTCATAATTTATTAAAGTCTATAATACAATCAAATTACACTGGTCTACCTATTAGACAAGTTAAATCTATCATCAAACAGGTATGAACTCGGACAAATTTACAATTTTTGCCAGTTGTAATGTTTATTTGTGGTTTTGCTATTTTTGACTATACTTTATCGCTTCATCTAGACTCTCCTTGGCTTAGATTATCTCCACTCAAAATGTGGCATCATTCACACAGATATAAAACCAGAGAACATACTCTACTGTATTAACAATAAAGAAATCCAAAAGCTTGCTTATGATGCAAAAATGGCCTCCCTTAATGGCAATCTTTCCTCCGACATCGGTGAGCTTCATGAAATGGTATTCCTCTACAGCTTAGTTTAAAATTACCATCTTAGAAAGGTTGTGAAAAAAGGAATGGTTGGTTCATTAATATTGCTTGGCAAAGTGTAGCCAGCTCGTTTTTTCACTCCCCTTATACAACTTTTCCAATAATCAGCCATTGTGTAAACAAAGGACCAAACCTTGCAGCCTTGCTATACCACTACCGCCCAATTGACAATTGAGGGGGGAGGGTGTTTATGTAATTATGTTCCACTTGCTTAGGGCACTGGGGAGGAGGCTACATATTTGCTCGTGTAATGTATTGAAAAGAATCTTTTTTTGTTAAGAAAGGCTTTTTACCCATTTCTTGCAGTTGCAACGGCTCCTCAACATATAATTCTAGTAAGTATGTTATCATGGTAGGACCGCTGACCATAGGGAATGCTTTTTGTATCGTTTGCTTGCGTTGAAGGAACAACAGAAAAGCGTCGAGAAACTAACCAAAAACCAGAAAAAAAAGCTAAAGAAACGTTTAAAGAAACAACAGCAGAAATATCAACTGGAGCAGGATAAACTCGATAAAACAATCGACGAGGAAGCGGCGACAAGGTCACGAAGCTCTAACGACGATACGGAACTCGGCAACGAGAGAAACAACGTTTCAAATGCTGAATGTGCTTTTGAAATTAAACCGACTGTAAATAACAATGGTAAGTGAAATATCTCATTTCATACTCGTCTTAGCTAATGACAAAATGCTATTGAATGAAATGGATATTTTTTTGATATATTGTATTGTAGTTAGTTTCGATGTTTGTTCACCTCCTGGTCAAAACCACGAGAACGATTTCTCACAATGAGCTCTTGAAGTTTTTATTCCAGAGGAATAACGAGCTGCGCAAGATCGATAATGAGGGGTGTTCATATATTTCTATGTTTTAATCAGTGTTAATCGAGAATTACAATTGATTTCAAGAGAAACTACTTGCATGAAAACATACATACATGAGTATCGTCCCACCTTCCCAATTATCGAGCTTGTGTGATAGCATCTTTTGTTTGATGGTAGTGAAAACAAGTGAAGTATCAATGATGTCATTGTCTGCCTCGATTTCATGTTTTTGTTTTGTTTTCAATTCAAGCAAAGTTGTGTGACGTACGTGTCTGGTATTCACTTGTTTTGTATTTATGTGAAAATGAGAATAATGATAAGAACTATAAAAAGAGTAGATTATTAGAAACTCAGTCATCGGTATTTTAGTCATGATGATATATGTACATATTTACTGTTTAGAACAAACATCAGAAGATGGAAATGTCAATGGTATATGTGACAAAGAGAATGAAAATATAGTTACAACTAAAACAGACGCCGAAATTTCGACGCAAATCACTTGTGGCGGTAACGAACGAGTCGTAGCCGAAGCCAAGGCGGCCAATGTCGACGACGAGCAAATGCAATGGAGTAATGGGGAGAGTGTGAATAACGAGAAAGAAAGGAAATTTTGTGAAGAGCAGCTCATGGAAACATCGTCATCTAAAGTTTGTTGTGGGTATGTTAGCGACATTTTCTACCTATATTTTGAAGTTCATTAATGGTAATCTTAGAGATGATATCGTAATGGACTTTTCTCATACAACTGATGCAAAGAACTCTCTGTAACTTCGCTTTTCTAGACGACCTTACCAATCGACGGTAGCTCTATCAGAATAGCGGATAGCTTCGAGTTTTAAAATATTTGAATCGTTATTGTCACGTGACTATTACGTCACCATCTTTGTTCAGGTTAATAGAAACTTGTTTGTCTTTGTTAGCGATGTCGGTGTTAACGAGACCATGGAAAATGTCGAAAAATTGGACGTAAGCGAGGGAGATGGAAACGAGTCTGAAGTGATGGATACCGTTATCAGTATGTTTAAATAATAAATGGATTCATGGATATGATTTTTGATTTTGAAGTAAGACGAGAGGAAAGAATTTTGTGATCTACTTTTCAGACGCGGAGAACGATGTTAAAAGTGTCAAAATAGCAGACCTTGGCAACGCCTGCTGGGTGGTAAGTGCTTATGTTGTAAACATACCGTTAAACGACTACAATAGTCTTTGTTGATAGTTTTGGTTTTTCAACGGTTGCTAAAGCTCGGCTTACATTTTAGAAATCAATATTATTCACGGCTCATTGTTGCATGCTGCTCGTTGCCATGACCATGAACTAGGAAAATTGGTCAAATTGACTGCGCATGTTCAGATGAATTCTGTAAAAATTTCAGCATTAGCAGAAGAAGGTTACGTCATTATAAATCACAGCAGTTCATTTTTGGACGTATTTATGTTTTGAATAGAAGTGATTTCATTGGTAAAATTTTGATCTTAAGAAAATCAAAACCATGTATTTTATAACACTGAATCCGTTGCTGTAGCTCAATTTGTACTAAACCAATGGCCTAGCCTATATAATGTCACCATTGCAAAACTTTCGAAGTCTTGCACTTGATTATTTGTTTCATTAAATAAATTTCGTTCCCTAGTTATGTGCTCATTTGCGTTCTTTGACGCTATCTATGACGTCACTAGTCCATGTCTTTCCCTCCAGGATCATCATTTCACGGATGAGATTCAGACTCGACAATATCGCAGTATCGAGGTTCTCGTTGGCTCATCATACGGACCACCAGCGGATATTTGGAGTACTGCGTGTATGGTATGTGCAGTGAGAACTATACTCTACGGTGGCTCACAAGGGCCACCACACAAAATAAAAATACACACACAAAATACATTATACACACACAAAATAAAAATACACACACAAAATACATTATACACACACAAAATAAAAATACACACACAAAATACATTATACACACACAAAATAAAAATACACACGCAAAATACATCATACACACACAAAATAAAAATACACACGCAAAATAAAAATACACACACAAAATAAAAATACACGCACAAAATATGATTGCGGGCGCTTGCAGTGTCGGATGGTCTGACTATCATATTATCAGTTTGTAATCAGATATGTGTAATTCACTAATTGTGATTTTAACATGTGGTCGACTTGTCGTCGTATTTAACTGTTTCAACTGCGAAACATTTGAAATTACATTTGAAAAGGAATCGAAAGCAAGCTCTTGCATAATCCTGGCATAATTATGTTTTGTGCCAACTGTGGTGCACAATCACTTGACGAAGCTTCTTTTTGTCACAAATGCGGTGTGCGTTTGGGAAGATTAACTTCTTTGCCAAAATGTTCTGAAGCGTCAATGACGAGTAGCGTCTCTTCAAGCAGTTGCCCTTCGAGCTCTGCTAGTCCGTTAACTTCAACTTCAAGTACCCCAAAGCTGTTTATAACTGGTACAGGACAGGCTAGACCAATAATGTCCTTTCAAAGGACAACACATTAACCTTAATTTTAACCAGAATACGGGGAGCAATATCGTAAGCAACTTTGAAATAATTGATCACAGTGAAATCAGTGAATTTTGTTATGTACTCTGGAAGTTGGAACCATTAGAACTTTGAAAACAAAAACGATCAATTACGAGCAATTCCGAGTAAGCCGACACTGCAAGCGCCCGCAATCATATTTTGTGTGTGTATTTTTATTTTGTGTGTGTATTTTTATTTTGTGTGTGTATAATGTATTTTGTGTGTGTATTTTTATTTTGTGTGTGTATAATGTATTTTGTGTGTGTATTTTTATTTTGTGTGTGTATAATGTATTTTGTGTGTATAATGTATTTTGTGTGTGTATAATGTATTTTGTGTGTGTATAATGTATTTTGTGTGTGTATTTTTATTTTGTGTGTGTATTAATATTTTTATTTTGTGTGGTGGCCCTTGTGAGCCACCGTAATACTCAAAATTAACGCGAATGAATTTTTTGAAGTTTTCTTGTACATAATTGCCACGTGACACCCCAGCCAGTCCAGTTTATGGTTAAGGGTGCACTGTAGATGAAGGTATTTAGGTGTGGGAGTTGAACTCTTACGGAATACGAATCGTCGTTTAAATGTCAACGTTTTTGATAAGCGTTTATAATTAATGCTCACACAACTTGACTTTAATAAACTATAATAACATAACACTGTGAATGATTTTGAACCGGAAAGTATCGATTACAATGTAGATTGTACACGTTAATGCTGTCCTGATCGATAAGACCTGTTTCAAACGTCGAATTTTGTATGTATCGAATACAATTAGCAATTTAATTCGATCGAAATACAAATTTGACTGTACATTTCAAACGTCGAATTTCCCATGCGTCGAATGCAATTATTACCCGACGTCTTGGCTTTATCTCATTCCAGACTTTGTTGTGAGTGAAACGCGAGAGCCAAATTGTATTCGACACATGCAAAATTTAGCCTGTGAAACGACGTCGTACTTTCGTCGCATAATTAGACCAAGCCGGTCGACTTTAAAGTTAAGGTCGACCTCAATTAAAGCAGTCGACCTCAATTAATGCAGTCGAATTTAATTGTTTCATACGTCGAATTTCGCGTGCACTTAATTCAAACTATTTTATTCGACACATGCAAAAAAAAGACGTTTGAAACAGGACCAAAGTGCCCAGTAAGAAATATTATCATATTGCCAGCAGCGTCACTTCCGGCAAAATAGCGCGCTTTGATTGGTTCAGAAACATTTTTTACGGTCCATTATTTTCCGGACCACGGTCCAACATGCGAATTTTACTATAACAGATAAACAAACTTCGTAAAGCAAAACGCAAAAAAAACTACACAAAAAACCACGACATATATGGGCTCGGTCTTTGCAAAAAATCTTCGGTCCGATATTTCTCCGTAAAGACCTCGAGCTCGCTTAACAGGGGCTTATTAACTGAGCGAAAGTGATGTTATTTTTGGTTTTATTTGATATAGTGTCGTGCTTTTCTAGGCTTTTGAATTGCTCACAGGAGATTATTTGTTCGAGCCTCATTCTGGTGACAGCTACTCACGTGATGAAGGTAAATAAAAATAAGTGGTTAAACGTGAATTCGCCTGCGTGTAAGCCTACAGACGCAACTCTTCACTTTGTAGTAAAGCGTTCAGCATTGGGTTTGTGAACAGGTTAATGTTCATGTTCCAATGTAGTTAAAGGCCCTGAAAAAAGGTTGGGGCTCAAATAAACGAAAGAACTGGGAACGAGCGTTAATGCTCTTACGGAAGAGAGGCCCTGGGAACGAGACTAAGGTTCACGTAAAGCTTTTATTGGTTTTTTTCAATGGCCGAAAGCATTCATTTTGCTGTCGATTTTCATGTTTGTGCTCCTCTTTGAACTCCTTGAGAAGCCCATGAACCACAAACCTACTTTTAAGTGCACCTAAACACCCTTGAAGTGAATTATAAACATGCCAAAACCACGAACCACGCAAATTCTTCTATTTTAACTATGTATTGCAATTTCTATCTTTTCAAATAAAATTACTACTAACTTGAAGATTTGTAATTTAAGTGGATGGTGGATGTAGTTGATGAAGTGTTTCGTTACACTAATTTTCAGATCATATAGCTCATATAATGGAGTTGCTTGGAAAGATACCAAAAAATATCGCTCTGGGAGGAAAGTATTCCTGCGATATGTTTAACAGGAAAGGCGAGTGATGACGATAATGTATTGATTTTAATTTATTTTGATTTTTGTATTGTTTATATGGCGTCTGTTTTTATTTCTTCCAGGAATATTAAGAAACATCACCGAACTAAGACCTTGGTTTGTGAAAACTTCCTGAAACTTCGTTGAATTTAACTTTTAGCAACAGTCCGTAAATAAGTTGTTGCTACGACAGCGAGTGTTTGCGATCCCCTTTTTTAAAAGACACGTGTTTTTTAATCATTTGAGGAATATCATGCAAACAT
Source organism: Xenia sp. Carnegie-2017 (assembly GCF_021976095.1). Classification (NCBI taxonomy): domain Eukaryota; kingdom Metazoa; phylum Cnidaria; class Anthozoa; order Malacalcyonacea; family Xeniidae; genus Xenia; species Xenia sp. Carnegie-2017. The sequence goes on along the minus strand of NW_025813447.1, from coordinate 898,791 downwards.
GTAGCTATGTGGATGAATTTCGGTGTCTTAATACGATTGTTATTCGTAAGGATTTAGGTGATAGTTATTTTTATATTGTCGACAGTCCCACCAATGTAGATTTAATCTTTCAATATAATTCTTTCGAAGTATTTGCCAAAGTGAGGAGGACGAGACAAAAATTTGCTTCTTAGAATCTAAAATTACTGCGTTTTCATTCGTTGAAGTATTTTTATTTCTTTCCCAGGCCCCTGGAGAGTGTTCTCGTTGAAAAGTACGAATGGAACGAGAAGGATGCAGGTCAATTGGCTTCGTTTCTACTTCCAATGTTAGATTACGTTCAAAATAACAGAGCAACTGCAGCCGAGTGTCTACAACATCCTTGGTTGAGCGATGCCTAAAAACGTTTAAGTAATTTCATTGGTTATTATTGTCTGGTTGCACCAAGGCTGGATGGCGTTAGATTTTTGATATTTTCATAAGTGTTAAAGAGGTCTTTGTATTTTCTTAACAAAAATGAAACTTTACTATCTTTGAACTTACATTGTATTCATTGATTGTACAATTAAAACTTGTTTTCCTCTGAAGAGATTTATTATTATCCACTCCAGAGGATAAATCGCTGTCCAGGCTCTGTGCAAACGGCCGCAAATGGAATGCCAACTGCATAGCTTTTTTATGACGTATTTTCATCGTCTTGACGTCTGTGCTTTACACCGTGACTAAAGTGAAGCGAAGACTTTAAAATGTAAATTGCAAGAGCTTTATCGGAACAAAATGCGGAATTTGTATTTGTTAGTTATTGTTAAAGCAAAAATTTTATACCTTACAATGAGATATTGTGCGACTTTTTCTCTATTTCTTTCTATTTTATGTTGTTCATGTTGGACAAAACATCATATTCCATATAAAGGAATTCAGTTCTCTATCTGACGCATGGAAATCAGCAGGAAATCTCGTAACATGCGCGAGCGCTAAATGTTTTGATTTGCTAAATTAGGAATTTGATTCCTGCTGTGCGTAATGGTCTGCCCGCTTTCTCAAATAGGCTTAAAATAATCATTAAATGTTCTCAATTTCAAGCAACAGAGAGAATCTTGTGAAATGGGTTGACCTGTAGTAAAGTAAGGTCGACGAATGGTTTGTATTGCTTTTATTTAAACTTCAATAGGACTTGTTGTTTGAACGAATTTGAAGCCCATGTAATCTTGCTTAACTGTCTTAACTGGACGTGACAATCTCTGTGGGTATTTTATACTAAAGCACGTATAATCTGGGCTTTGGGCGAGAGATTGTGATTATGACCACAGTTGAGAAATATGTACATCTTTTGTTTCTTTCTTCATTTCTATCGTGAAACAAGTGTATTTTATGCAGGATTGTGACGACTGCTGTTGAGTTTTCTTGGTTAAATATGGATGCGATAGGAGGTTCGCCTCAACGACTACCCAGTAGAAGACCTAAAACATCAACTGCTGTTTCGTCTGTGCGTCCTAAGCGAGCTCTGCTTTGCTTAGAATTGCACCATCCAATACGGCGTTATGCTATTAATATCGTGGAATGGAAAGTATCCTTATTTTATTGCAGATTTAACTTTCAGCCACCCTATCAAATGTCAATTGATTCAAATAAATAACTCTTTCGTTGATAGTGTTTTAAATAATCATAATTGCGCTATTTCTCTTTTGCACTTAAGGCATTTAAACAACACTTCATAACTCAAGTGTCGTCGATACTCAAGTATTTTTGCCTCGTTATGTTGTTGTCAATTTTTTCTTTAACCAATATATTTTATTTAAAGCCCTTTGATATTCTCATCTTGATAACAATATTTGCTAATTGTGCGGCATTAGCTGCCTACGAACCATTACCTAAGGAAGACAGCAGTACAGTGAACGAGAATTTGGTAAGAGGCCGAAAGCATTTGTCATATACAGTATATATTTTAAAAAATCATTAACGCCATGTGCACTGTTTTATGAACCCTTTCGCGTGCTTCGATTTGGAAATAGAGAAATGCATGCAGTTTCTTTATTCGAAATTCTTGTTTGCCTTTCGCAAATCTTTGTTTATAGTTTAGCGTACTAAATTTGACTCGATGGGAATAATTTAGTGTCAGCTGTTTTTTCATCTGTCGTCGACACACATGAGAACGTTTACACTTAAAGGTGAAAGTTATAATAAATGTGTGTGTGGGAAGACGTCAATATTCCTCTTGGCTTTCGGTCATCGAATTATGAGTTTATAAATACTTTCCATGGCTGACGTTTATAAAATAAAAGTGGAATTGCATTAATAATTTATGTCACGTTTTGAGCACTTCAGTAATTGTTAAATGCCCCATTTTCATGAACTAATTTTGACAATATGAATTATGCTTGCTTTTTTCCATACGTCAAAATGCTGTTTATTAAAGGAAAAATTAGATTTTTTCGTTTGTGTGGGATTTTTCATACGAGCAAAATTCTACGCACACGTAGCCTCGCAGTGCCTCGCACAGCCAGCCGGCAAATTTGGTTGTGCTGAATTTCATATCAATTGGCAGTAGTGATTTCTTTGGAAATTCATTGTTTTTGCAGTAAGTGAACTGTGTTAAATTATTCACGCTGCACAATCAAACTTGCGGTGTTCCCACGCCACTAGGAATTTATGGGTGTCTTGGAAACAGAACGGAATTTCAAACAATCTGTCACTACGTCACGTCGTAGCGATCAGTTTACTTCATTACCATCCAAAACAAAACACAATTTTCAATGGGTGGTATTGAAGAAAGAAAACATTTATACGCATAGTGACAATGCCAAGCACTAAGCTAAATTCACGGTTGCGTTAAGTTTTGTCGGCCATCTGCATATGCAACTGCTCATCTTTGAAATAAGCCGACATTGAAAATTTGCATGATTTAGCAGTAATTGATCCCCCCAAGACCTGTAAGCGCTATTGAAAACAATAATACATACATATATCGCAGTAACTGCACATTGCAAATCCCAGGCAATTAACTCAGAGGGGGACATTAGGGAAGATTTGGGGCACTGGAGAAGAGAGAATGTTGGGAAAGGAAGGGGAAACTGGGAGAAAAAAGGACATTGAACGAGGTGAGTGACACTAGAGAAGGTGGGTGAAATTGGGGGAAGATGGGTGTCACTGGGAAGGTGGGTGACACTGGGGAAGGTGGTTGTCACTGGGAAGGTGGGTGACCCTGGGGAAGGTGGGTGACTCTGGGGAAAGGGGGGAAAGGTGGGTGATTCTGGGAAAGGTGGGGTACACTGGGGAAGGTGGGTGACTCTGGGGAAAGTGGGTGACACTGGGACTATTCACTTTATGATAATCTTTTGATTTCTTGTTTAGGAGAAGGCTGAATACTTCTTTGTCACAATATTCACCATTGAATCGATATTGAAAATTCTTGCCTACGGTTTTTTCTTTCATCCCGGTGCATACCTACGAAACACATGGAATATTTTAGATTTCGTTATTGTTATCATAGGGTAAGTATAAACAATGAATTTATTTCGCTGCTCTGCATGACGTTTCTTTGAAAATGGAATATTTTTGTGTGTTTTCAGTTTGATGACGATAGCGTTGGGTGGGACCTGGGGCAACGTGAAAGCTTTGAGAGCATTTCGTGTTTTGAGACCTTTGCGTCTTGTGTCTGGCGTACCAAGTACGACGTAACTAATATATCTAATGAACTGAATATATTTGATAGGCTTCCTCTAGCTGTGATTTTAAACCACAAATTTCTGTGCTTCTAACTCGTCCACGCACTCCTCATAACGATATTAAGCGAAAATGTAGGGCTTCACCTCCAGACATGCTTATCGATAAGTAAAATTTGCTTCATGCGTTTACAGACATGTTTAAAGATAGCTTTCCTGTTAGTTACATATTTCGTTCAATGTCAACTTTAATGGTACGGATACAGCCAGGCTTCTGTATTTCTTGTCTACCTGTTAATATTTTATAATTCTGTCGTCTCTAGGTTTGCAGGTTGTTCTCAATTCTATCCTCAAGGCAATGCTACCGCTTTTTCATATTGCGTTGCTTGTTGTTTTTGTCGTAATCATGTACGCCATTATTGGACTGGAACTGTTTCTTGGAAAGATGCACAAGACTTGTTACGACAACGCGACAAGTTAGTTTTCAACTTTTCCCCAACTTTTCGAATTTTGATTATAAGATCTTTTTTATTTCTGTTAACTAGTGTCAATCACCTCGGAGGATCCAGTCCCTTGTACCACAACAGGTGGAGGTCACTATTGTAGTTCTCGAGAAGTATGTCGTGGGCCTTGGGATGGACCTAATAACGGCATCACGAATTTCGATAATATTGGTTTGGCTTGTCTTACAGTGTTTCAGTGTGTCACATTGGAAGGTTGGACTGATGTCATGTATAATGTGAGTCTTTGTTTACATTTTTCATCTCTATAAAGTAAATGGTTTGAACCCGGGAGTATCGTTACATGTTTGTAGATGTAGATCGTCCAGGTTGGTAAAGTCCTGAGATGGACTGTTTTTGTTGTTGTTGACTGACGTTTCGACAGTAGTCATCTTCAGAGTCAGATGAAGATTGTCGAAACGTCAGTCAACAACAACAAAAATAGTCCTTCTCAGGACTATACCAACCTGGGCGATCTACATTTACAAACATTTTTCATCTCATTTCGTATTTAATGTAAACGATGAGTTTTTTTGAAAACAGACATGTTTCGACATCTCGTGATGCCCTTTTCTGTGTGATTGAATAATTGTATAAGTTGTTTTAAAAACAGCAAATACCATTGTGAATGGTCAAAATAGTAATATAATTGTTCTTAAAAGAACTGTTTAAAATCAGAACAAAAATCCAACAATTCTAAAAGAACTGTTTTTAAACCTAAAAGACATACTGTAATGCATTTTGGCAGACTACTCGTCAGGTGTCAACGTCTGCCAAAATGCATTACGTCACCAAGACAAAGTCTTTATTTTATTTATTACATAAATGTTACAGAGTTCATAATGTTAATAAGATACAATAACAGTAATATTAATACATAAATGTGAATAAATGTGAATAAATTATAACAATGAGGAAATAGGATAAATTAATGAGATGTCGAAACATGTCTATTTTCAAAAAGCTCGTCGTTTGCATGAAATGCTCATTAAGCTAAAATGCTTCTACGATAATGCTTCTACGATAATGCTTCTACGATAATGCTTCTACGATAATGCTTCTACGATAATGCTTCTACGATAATGCTTCTACGATAATGCTTCTACGATAATGCTTCTACGATAATGCTTCTACGATAATGCTTCTACGATAATGCTTCTACGATAATGCTTCTACGATAATGCTTCTACGATAATGCTTCTACGATAATGCTTCTACGATAATGCTTCTACGATAATGCTTCTACGATAATGCTTCTACGATAATGCTACGCAATAAAGCAATCATCTCATTTCATTTTTTGTTACTAGTTTATGGTTTGAAAGAAATTTCATTTTATAAAGTCTTAGATTAGATCAATAGAATATAATGGCGACTAGAGCATTGCTGTGAAGAAGGAGAACTTGATTTGCTGTGAACTTTGTGTTTAACAGGCTGTTTTCTATTCCTTAGATAAACAATGTAACGAGCAGTTCTTGGCCATGGTTGTATTTTATAACGCTCATTATTCTGGGGTCGTTTTTTGTGCTCAATCTCATATTGGGCGTTTTAAGCGGGTAGGTTCGACCATCGTCCTTAAAATATCACTGTTCAAGGTTGGAAACAGGACTGGATGACTTTATCATGAAGGGGTATTTCGTACTGAATGAGATAAGAGTGCCTTCTGAATCTAATAGTTGAAGGGATGACTTCGTGCTATTTGTGAGAGGAGGGTGAATTTTTAGTGAATGTGAGGAAGGGGACTTTGTAGTTAATGTGAGAGGAGGAGTGGAACTGGAGAGGGAGGAGGGGACTTTGAAGGAATGGAGGAAGAGTGGGGGAATGAATGGAGAGGAGGGGGGAATGGAAAAGGGAATGGAGGGAATGGAAGGAAGGGGAATGGAGGAAATGGAATGGAGGAAGGGAGGAATGGAATGGAGGGGAATGGAATGGAAGGGGAATGGAAGGAATGGAGGGAAGGGAATGGAATGGAATGGAATGGAATGGAGGAATGGAGGAATGGAATGGAATGGAATGGAGGAAGGAATGGAGGAATGGAATGGAAGGAAATGGAAGGAGGAAGAGGACTTTGTAGTGAATGTGAGAGGAGGAAGGGGACTTTGTAGTGAATGTGAAAAGAGGAGAATTGATTTCATGCTAAAGGTGGTAAGTGGGAGGACTTCGTACAGATTGTGTGTGAAGGGGAAAGCAACATCGTGCTGAAGATTGGTAAGAAAATTTTCTATTTAGGGAATTTGCAAAAGAAAAAGAACGCGCACAAAAAAGTGGCGAGTTTCAGAAATTTCGTGAAAGGCAAATGTTGGAAGAAGCTTTACATGGTTATGTGGAGTGGATCAATGAAGCGGGTAACAAAACATATGAATTATGACGTATATCTTAATTCTATTAAAGAAGTACTAGTCTCCAGAAAAATAATTTTCAACCAAAGATGCTATCTCTCACGACGCCTGTCAGTGCAAGTTCTGATGTTTTGTAACTGCTGAAGGAGCTAGTCTCTTGTCATTAACGTTTAATGTTTATGAAAAATGTTCATGAAGGTGATGATTTGTAAAAAATAGCTCGTTCTCTTCAGTGATTTACAAAATATATCTTTATGTCGTGATCATTTATTTCATTTTTACTGTCGACCGTTCATTCATTTGTCGTGAAAACATTTTGCCTTCAACAGTATGAGACCCGATGTTTTAGAACCCAATCCCCTAGATGTCTAACTACCGTGTCAAAGTGAGGCAAGGACACCATCTTGAAAGGTTGCAAAAAGCAAAACTCAAAATGAAATATAAGCTAAAAAACAATTCTAAAAACAATTGTAAAAAAACAATTCTATCAAACATGTCAAAAATCAAACATAGGCTATCAACTTTCCAACTATATATCAATTCAGGAAAAGCAGATATTGATCATAAATATCGTCAGTTTTGCCACCTTTCAAGATGGCGGCTTGCCTCATTTGTATTTATAGGATTTTGGCAGCGTCAGATATCTAGTAGATTGGGTTCTAGGTCATTGATGAGACCATTCATCTTTGTATAGAAGATCTAGCTGATGATGAAGAGAGTGATAAAGAAGCTCGTGGAAGTCACATGACGCGTACGTCGACAATGCATGTTAGAACGGCATGTGACCGAAATGATCGTAGATTTTTGAAATATCTTATTTAGTGTCCAGGTCTCCTCGAGGCTCGCAGTCACGTAGTGATGACCTGAATGATGAAACACAGTTAGAACCGCGAGAACTGTCGTGGTTCGAGAGAAAAAGGTTGAAAAATTGTTAATCATGAAGATTCGAAGTTTACTATTCATCTTTGCTGAATATATCTTAAAAAAACAAATACAGTCCTTGTTCGTAATACCTGGAAGTTGAATCGTTGTTTATCGTGCTAATGTATTTTTTTAGAAAATATTTTAAAAATCATCACAAACGTTTTCGTCGGCGTTGTCGTGAGTTCGTCAAGTCTCGCGCTTTTTATTGGACTGTTATCGCTGTTGTGTTTCTAAACTCTTTTTGTCTGGCGATGGAACACTATAAACAGCCTGAGTATTTCACGCTGTTCTTGGGTAAGTTTACTTTGCTTTGTACAACATACATTGGTCATACAATGACTACAGCACACCATACACTTTTCTATGGTTGATGACTGTATAACAAACACTTCGTAGTATAGACTGTATAACATACACTTTTCTATGGTTGATGTTAGTATAGAAAACACTTTTTATGGTTGATGACAGTATAGAAAACACTTTTCTATAGTTGATGACTGTATAACAAACACTTCGTAGTATAGACTGTATAACATACACTTTTCTATGGTTGATGGTAGTATAGAAAACACTTTTCTATGGTTGATGACAGTATAGAAAACACTTTTCTATGGTTGATGACAGTATAGAAAACACTTTTCTATAGTTGATGACTGTATAACAAACACTTCGTAGTATAGACTGTATAGCATACACTTTTCTATGGTTGATGACAGTATAGAAAACACTTTTTATGGTTGATGACTGTATAATACATTTTCTTTAACTTAGTATTATTTTAATGAACGCAAACTCCTTTTGCAACGTTCTTGTTGATTGATTTTATATAATGTTTGCTCATAACTGCGCAATATATATTTTAAATATTTTATTATTTATTCATTTAGACCGTGCCAACAAAATCTTTTTAGCACTCTTTACGTTAGAAATGTTTCTTAAAATATATTGTCTCGGGCGTTCTGCATATTTTGGATCACTCTTCAACAGATTTGATTGTATGGTAGGACGATGTTTATATAGCACAAAAAGCTTGTTGTATCAAAGTACAGTGAAGTATCTCACTATACCTTAATGTACCCCTTTTATTTAGCATATTATGCATGTCATATCAAAGTACAGTGAAGTACCTCACTCTCCCCACGTATACCCCTTTTATTTAGCACATTATGCATGTCATATCAAAGTACAGAGAAGTACCTCACTATACCTACATGTGCCCCTTTTATTTAGCATATTATGCATGTCATATCAAAGTACAGTGAAGTACCTCCCCACATACCCCTTTATTTAGCACATTATGCATGTCATATCAAAGTACAGAGAAGTACCTCACTATACCTACATGTGCCCTTTTATTTAGCATATTATGCATGTCATATCAAAGTACAGAGAAGTACCTCACTGTCCCCACATACATCCCATCATATTAACTTGTCTTTTGGATCCTCCGGAGGTTTCATTTAAGAAAGCGTCGAGTAGGATAAATATTGTTGAATTTTTTCTACCGTCGTTAGGTTGTTTTAGGAAGCCTATTGGAGCTCGCCATTACCGAGATTACTGGAATGCCTCCGATAGGAATTAGCGTGTTTCGTTGTGTTAGATTGCTGAGGATTTTTAAAGTCACGAAGTAAGGTTTTTGTTTATTTTAGTAGAATTACTCAAAAAAGCTTTGTTTGTTTGTGAAGACGCTCTCTTTTACTGTGTTGTCATTTTCTAATGTTTACATTTTAGACATTGGACATCTCTGAGCAATCTCGTCGCGTCTTTATTAAACAGTGTAAGATCCATCGCTGGTCTTTTGTTGCTTCTTGGTTTGTTTATGGTTATTTTCTCTCTTCTTGGAATGCAAACATTTGGTGGAAAGTATGAGTCTTGCTTATCGTCAATTTGTTGTTTTATCAATTTGCTATAATCCTTAAACCTGGTTTCAGCAATTTACGTTAATCCTAAAACCTGGTTTCAGCAATTTACGTTAATCCTTGAACCTGGTTTCAGCAATTTACGTTAATCCTTAAACCTGGTTTCAGCTATTTACGTTAATTCTTAAACCTGGTTTCAGCAATTTACACTAATCCTTAAACCTGGTTTCAGCAATTTACACTAATCCTTAAACCTGGTTTCAGCAATTTACACTAATCGTCAAACCTTGTTTTATAAATTTGCTTTAATTCCTAAACTTGGTTTCATCAAATTACGTCAATCCTTAAACGTGGTTTCATTAACTTGTTTTTTTCTCTATTGTGTGTGATTTTCCACCAAGATAAATTGGATTTTCTTTTTCAGGTTTCATTTTGATGATGCAGCAACACCTCGAAGTAATTTTGACGCGTTTTGGACGGCTATTTTGACCGTTTTTCAAGTAAAGTGAATAAGAAAACGTTTGGTTAGATCGTAGCTTTGTAAAACTTAATTTTCTAAACATTATTGAAGTGACGTATCATTTGTTGTAGATTTTGACTGGCGAAGATTGGAATGCCGTCATGTATGACGGGATACGTGCCTACGGCGGTATTCGCAATCCAAGGCTGCCATACCGATTGCATATTTCATTGTACTCGTTATTGTTGGAAATTGTATCCATACATACTCTTACATATCATTGTGTATCCATATATACTCTTACATATCATTATGTATCCATATATGCTCTTACATATCATTATGTATCCATATATACTCTTACATATCATTATGTATCCATATATACTCTTACATATCATTATGTATCCATATTGCTGGGTTGAGTTTGTTTGAACCCATCAGCGTTATAGTAAAACAAGTGCGTAGAGTACACATGTAGTAGATTGTGATGTTTTCGATTTTCAGTTACGAGGGTCTACTATTTACATAAATGGATAGTTAGAATTTCAGTTACGAGGGTCTACTATTTACATAAATGGATAGTTAGAATTTCAGTTACGAGGGTCTACTATGTACGTAAATGGATAGTTAGAATTTCAGTTGCGAGGGTCTACTATGTACGTAAATGGATAGTTAGAATTTCAGTTGCGAGGGTCTACTATGTACGTAAATGGATAGTTAGAATTTCAGTTGCGAGGGTCTACTATGTACGTAAATGGATAGTTGTAGATTCAGTTACGAGGGTTTACTATGTATATAAATGGATAGTTAGAATTTCAGTTGCGAGGGTCTACTATGTACATAAATGGATAGTTAGAATTTCAGTTGCGAGGGTCTACTATGTACGTAAATGGATAGTTGTAGATTCAGTTACGAGGGTTTACTATGTATATAAATGGATAGTTAGAATTTCAGTTGCGAGGGTCTACTATGTACGTAAATAGATAGTTGCAGATTCACTTACGAGGGCTTGCTATGTACATAAATGTATAGTTGGGAATTCAAATCATTAAACATATTAAGTTGTGTCGTTAGTAAAATGAATGTTCTTTTGCTTCTGTAATTGGTACAAGTCTTTTATAGAAAGGCCAATGAAAGATTGTGAGTGACTTGTGATTTTTCATGTCAAATATTTGTATGAAGGTGTTGCGGGAGGTGACTGGTTGCATGTTGTGAAAACATGGATGTTATTGAGAAGTTATAGCTGGTTATAAGCCTTATACCCATGCTTTTAATGATCGCATTTTTCTTTAATAATAAGTAGATATACTTCTGAATGTTTTCCTCGCGATTGCGGTGGATAACCTTGCAGATGCAGAAAATCTTACACGCATTGAGCATGAGCACGAGAGAGTTCGCAAGGAAAAGAAGAAAAAGAAGTTGTTACGAAGAATAATTGCTCAAACATCTCATTCTTCTATTTCTGAATCATATGGAAACAGGTAAGATTAACTTTCTTTCGGTGGAGGGTCGTATGCCTTTGTGTGTGTTGTTGCCGGGGGTAAGGAGTACTTTGGCATGGGGGTGAGGGATGAGAGGAAGGAGTGATCGCATGTATGGTTGATTTAGTACTTATAACTTTATAGTGTAAAACGTGCAAGCTCGTTGGAGAATAAGTTCAATGGTTTAGCACGACCTGACCAAGTAAGAAGCAAGTCTAGTATTTTTTATGGTCTCTCGACGTGTTTTTTATGTGCATCATGAAATCGCCGAGGTGCATTTCACGCAACCTCGTTTTAAATTCTTCTGTAATAATGATGTTTATGTTACAGGATCATGTTTCCGGTTCAAATGAGGTCAAAAGGAGTAAGTTTTCATGTAATAAAGTATCCTCATATATATCTATGGATAATGAAGGATCCTAATATACAAATATAGATAATAAAGTATCCTCATGTATATCTATGGATAATAAAGGATCCTAATATACAAATATAGATAATAAAGTATCCTCATATATATCTATGGATAATAAAGTATCCTAATATACAACTATAGATAATAAAGTATCCTCATATATATCTATGGATAATAAAGGATCCTAATATACAACTATAGATAATAAAGTATCCTCATATATATCTATGGATAATAAAGGATCCTAATATACAACTATAGATAATAAAGTATCCTCATATATATATCTATGGATAATAAAGTATCCTAATATACAACTATAGATAATAAAGTATCCTCATATATATCTATGGATAATAAAGGATCCTAATATACAACTATAGATAATAAAGTATCCTCATATATATCTATGGATAATAAAGGATCCTAATATACAACTATAGATAATAAAGTATCCTCATATATATCTATGGATAATAAAGGATCCTAATATACAACTATAGATAATAAAGTATCCTCATATATATATCTATGGATAATAAAGTATCCTAATATACAACTATAGATAATAAAGTATCCTCATATATGTATGGATAATAAAGGATCCTAATATACAACTATAGATAATCATTGTCATTATTGTGTTTAGATTCGTCGACTGTCCAACGAATGGTACCAAAACGTGATAGTTTTGTGGCAGATAAGATTGATCCAATGCCACAAGAGAGTTCTTTGTTTATCTTTAGCAGCAGTAATCGGTATATTTTTTATGTTGTCTGTTGTGTACTAATATTTGCATGAAGAAATGAACGTCACGGAGATAGTATATATACCATTCGCCACCAGCTATTAGTACCGTAAATCTTGTGTAAGCTCGTAAGTCGTTTATTGGTTTTGTAAATGAGGCCGGGACGGGGGTGGGTGGGTGGGTAATATATTGATTATGTGATACTACAGTGATCTGCACAGTACACACAACACACTTTTTATTATGTAATCAATAGGAGGGTAGCTTATACATGGGAGGGGGCTTATACATGGGAGGTGGCTTATACATGGGAGGGTAGCTCGTACATGGGAGGCGGATTATACATGGGAGGGTAGCTTATACATGGGAGGGGGCTTATACATGGGAGGTGGCTTATACATGGGAGGTATACATGGGAGGTGGCTTATACATGGGAGGGGGGGGAGGGTACATGGGAGGGGGCTATACATGGGAGGTGGCTTATACATGGGAGGTGGCTTATACATGGGAGGTGGCTTATACATGGGATGGGGGGGGGGGCTTATGGGAGGCATATACAGGGGGGCTTATGGGAGGCATGGGAGGGGGCTTATACATGGGAGGGGGCTTATACATGGGAGGGGGCTTATACATGGGAGGGGGCTTATACATGGGAGGGTGGCTTGTACATGGGAGGGTGGCTCGTACATGGGAGGCGGATTATACTGTGGAGGGTAGCTAATATATGGGAGGGTGGTTTCATATTTAATCATACCCACTTTCTGTTTTAGGTTTCGAGTCACATGTTTTAATTTCGTCACGTATTCATACACAGTGAACTTTATCCTTGCGTGTATTTTGGTCAGTAGTGCTTTGTTGGCTGCTGAAGATCCTGTCCGCGTAAACTCGCAAAGAAACGAAGTAATGACATTTCTTAACACGTAAAACTATAAGTTTGTCGTGATTTATCGAATGCTTATGTAGTAATTCGTTCTCTGTTTCAAGGTTTTGAAATATTTTGATTACTTTTTTACTGTCGTCTTTACATTGGAAATAACATTTAAGGTTAGTGTAATTTCATCATTGTTTTAAGTTATTGAGCAGTCTGAGTTACTTAGAAGGGGTTTGAGTTACTGAAAATGAATCCAACTCAAGGATGGATTTAGGAGAGGAGTGCTGAGTGATTTACACCCTTCTTGGCCTTGCCTAAATAACGTGACAATTTCCTTAAAAATACAACAAACTATTCAGCAAAAGCAACTTTGATGGAGCACACTTTCAAAAAATCTCTCAATCATAATAGAAAAGTAGAAAAATATAACGAAAAAAGTCGGACATGCTACGGCAACAAGTAGCTACCGAAGTTTGATTTAACTCCTCCTCCTCCTCCTCCTCCCGCCAAAGAAAACCATTCTAGGTCCATCCCTGGTCCAATTAATGTTTGAACAACAATAAAATCACATATTTTGTATATAGGTCATATCTTATGGTTTTATTCTTCATCGCGGATCGTTTTGTCGTAGTAGTTTCAATCTTCTCGATATGTTAGTTGTTGCTGTATCAATACTAGCGATTGTTTTAAGGTGAGAGCACATTAAATATTCTTTTTGTGGTTAAGAAAACATCTTTTTTTCATGTATGTATGTACTGTATTGATTATACATTTAATCTCTTCAGTTCAGCTCAGTTTTCTGTCGTCAAAATACTCAGAGTTTTGCGAGTCCTTCGGCCACTTCGTGCTATCAACAGAGCGAAAGGATTAAAAGTAAGAAAAAACAACAAATTAATGTCGCTTTAGAACTGTTCTGGTGAACCATTGTTTTTATAGACGGTCGGAGTGGTTTTCTCTTTAAAGATCCTCCCTTTATTCGTCAGCTTCCATTTTAAGAATCGTAGCCTGCCCGACTTTTACCCCCCCCCCTGACTACGTAACTTCTCTTTCCTGGTGTATATAAAAATTTTTTTCAATGCAATTTTACAGCATGTTGTTCAGTGCATGTTTATGGCGGTGAGATCAATAGGAAATATCATGTTGGTAACGGTGCTTTTTCAATTTCTTTTTGCCGTCATCGGGGTTCAACTTTTCAAGGTATTGCTTTGTTCGTGGAAACGTCTTACATCTCTACCTCTATCTTCGATGAATAAGAATGAATATGATGATTTATCAATTTAGGGCACATTTTATTACTGCACAGATCAGTCAAAACGTACTGAAGAGGAATGCATGTACGTATACACGATGTTTCATGTTTCTTCGTCTCTATTTCATACGTAAGATACAACTTCTAACATTTTTGCTTGAAGATTGCGATGCAACGACCGTCGATTTCTTCTTCGATAAACAATTTAATTGATTTTTCCCCCCGCATTTTTATACTTAAGGGGAAAATTTGTTAAAGATGGCAATGATATGGTCGATCGTGAATGGAAACGAAACGCTTTCACTTTCGATAACGTTCCTCAAGCCATGTTGACTTTGTTTGTCGTCATGACGTTCGAAGGATGGCCCGGGTTAGTACCGACACCGTTTTCCATTCACTTTCAATGTTGATTTTTCATAACGATCTCTAAGAGTTCCACTGGTCTTTTTACATTCGTACTCTTTAGCATTCTTCATAATTCCATCGACTCCACATCACCCGGTTTCGGACCTGTTCTAAACAATCGCCCATTGGCTGGAATATATTACGTCATTTATATAGTCGTGATAGCGTTTTTTATGGTAAATATTTTTGTTGGCTTTGTCATCGTAACATTTCAACAAGAAGGCGAAGAGGAATTCAAAGGTTGTGAACTTGACAAAAATCAGCGAAAGTGTATCGAGTTTGTTCTTAATGCCAAGCCCATCCGACTGTACAAGCCCAGCGACCGATTTCAATTCCATATATGGAGGTGGTGACGTCACGAGCATTTGAATACATGATCTTTGCTTTCATTACGTTAAATACCATTGTGCTGGCAATGCAGGTATAATTACTGTTGGTTTAATTTAGTAGTTGATACTTTGATTGACTCGTAAAAAAATTGATAAAAGTGTCTTACTCGTGTGTATATATGTCAGTTTTAAATGAGACAAGGAAAGCAGATAATGATAGTGTCTAATGGGAATGGAATAAGGCCCGTAAATGCTTTTAACTCATTTGAATTTCTTTAAAGTAATGTTTAATTTATGCAGCAAACTAATTCGATATGCCTGCATAAATTTGTGTACTATTTTTAGACACCCCACACGACTAACTCAGTAAAAACTTTTGATGTTTTAAATCAATGATGAAAAGGCCATGTATTGTTTATAACCTTCCAACACTATATTTGCGATACCAACTTTTGTGATAGTAAGTTTTTATCGATCTATTGATTACATCGATGTAATAAATTCTATTGATATTTTAGCATTATAAACAACCTCTTATCTACACACGTGTTTTGGACGGTTTCAACATTGGTTTTACAGCTGTCTTTCTACTTGAGTGTATATTAAAAATGATTGCATTTGAGCCGAAGGTAAACGATTTCTTAACCTTGAATTTCGTTCGTCGAACATCAGCGTGCGCTACCAAACATGATCTTTCATTAATTTTCTTGGTTTTTATGTTGTAGAACTACTTTTTGGATAGTTGGAACGTTTTTGACTTCATCGTTGTTGTTGGAAGTATTGTCGATATTTTGGTAGCAGAACTGATGGTAAATTATCATACTTCTAAGAAATGAGGAAGGGGGGCAATGCTCGCGACAGTATTTTAACATAGCAAACTGAACATTTCGTTATGGATATTGTGAAGGCATAGAAATTCAGTAAATCCTTTTTCATACTTTCATTTTCAGTGCAAAGTTTCTATGGAAACTTTGTTTTTTAACCGCGATATCACAAAAATGACGGTGAAACGTGCTACCATGGAAACCGGCTTTTTCATAGTCAGGCTCTTCATACATTCCACAGATGCTTAAGCACTATTGACTCAATGTTAATTTGCGTGACATGTTTTTATTTCAAATCATGGTATAAAGTATGAAGCCTTGAACTCCATTCCAACATTAAACGATACGATGGAAGTACCTGAAGCAGGTACATTCATGTTTAAGGTTGGCCTAAATGATAAGGGAAAGAAATGAAAAAGTTGTTTGAAACCATGCAGTGTTCTTAGTTATTTTATTTCATGAGAAGAACTCTGGTAAACAACAAGACATATTTTGAAAACAAAAATCCGTTTTCGGGTAATGTCTCGTTCGATAAAGAAAAATATATATGCACAACTTTTCGTTGTACGAGGAGGGTTTTTTACGAAATTTTCTGTCAACTGCTTGATTATCAAAGATTTTTACCTTCATAAATGATTATATATTTTTCAAGCTAAAGAGAAAATGATTTGCGTTGTAAAAGGTAACAATTAAAAAACGTATAAACATGCTTAGAGTTGGTTTAAATTTTAAGTCAAAAAGGCAGAAGTTGTTTGAACCTTTGCAAAATCCAGTTTTCGGTCCATGCTATCTGATAGCCCGAGATAGTCGAGCACTAGAGCGTCGCATGGTAATTAAGAGAACCAGATAATTCTTGTTTGCCATGAAACCCCATGGATGGTTTGCTCGTGATACATGAGAAACAGCAAATGAGAGAGTTAAATCAGAAAGATATAAACCAATATAAATTCTATAAAACATGTTTAAGGTTGTCTTAAATTATAAGTGTCAGAAAAAGTTAACTTAAACATTGCTCATTAAGAGAAGAAAAAGATAAAATTCGAAAGCAAAAAACCCCGTTTTCGGTCCATGCTTCCCGATACCTACTTAAGCGTAAGGCACTAGAACGCCGCATGTTAACGTTTCGGTAGGAGATTTCAGCCCCTCCACGCTATCCTACTTGGGAGATGCAATAGCAAGCTTCCGCCCATCAGACCCCGAGATCACCTGCGATAGGCTTTGCTCGGGGTACGCAGGGAGAGTGCGGTCGCCACCGAAGTGTGGGCCCCTAAGCCACTGCATACTATATCGCACCCAGCTACCACTGCTAGTTCACATCTACTATATGAAATTTTAGCATTAGATATGTATATACAGAAATTTAAAGGCTTACGAAAGTTGTGGTATTATCAGAGTCACTACTGCGCATGCCCAGATTATTTCTTTTATAATTTGCGACTAAGTGAGCTAATTGCCACAAATGTAGTGCAAGTACTTATAGTTGGTCGTTGTCATGGCTATGAACAATTAGTCAAGTGGATTGCGCATGCTCAAGCGCATACGCAGATGATTTCTCTATTAAATTGTTACTAAGCATGCTATTTACTTCAACATTGGTGCTAGTAGATGCAGTTGGTCGTTGCCATGACCATGAACTTGGGCAGCTGGTGAAGTTGACTGCGCATGCGCATATGATTTATCTGAAAATTTGTAACTGAACGAGCTAATTACTCCATAGTTGGTACTAGTACATTCAGTTGGTTGTTGCAACTATAGAAGATTTTTCTAATGGTTTATGATCGAGACAGTTGCTCCAAGAACAGTGCAAAGAAATCCAGTTGATGGATATAAACTCATTAGTTAGTTGAGTGAAATGCGCAAGTATTCACTCATATATTATTTCTTCAGCTTGTTTCAACAAATGCATTTTGAAACTCTTCACCTCAATAACAGTTATCAGCTTTGCGTGCTTCCATCAGGCGTAAAAGCAAATTAACCAATAAATTAGTCAATACAAAGCCATAGACATCACACCGTGGACAATAAGAAAATTACTAAAACCGTGTACAACATGACAAGAAGTAGTTCTGTACATTGTAGCTTGAGACATGTTGTATTTAAAAAGTTCTTCTCGCCTTCAAGTATTCGGATTTTTGTGTCGTGATACATGAATCTAAATGAAATGGGAGTTAATGGAGAAATGAAGAAAATGTTTGAAACATTTTTTTGTTGTTTGAAATAACGAGTCAGGAGGGAGTGTTTTTTTTTTGAAACTTTACACTTTCTTTGGATCCTTTGTCAATTTTACTGACTTTTTAAACGATAGTTCGGTGACAATTTATATTCTAAATAAATTGCAGAGCGGTGGAGAAATGACCTTCAGTCTCAGTTTCTTGCGTTTATTCCGCGCTTTACGTCTTGTGAAGTTATTAAACCAAGGTGCGGGAATTCGTCAACTTCTTTGGACTTTCATCAAATCTTTTCAGGTAACTACAAACCTTTACTAGATTTTCACGATTTGGTCACGTGTCTTCAACCCATGAACTATGACGTCAACACTTCTTGTTGCATATCTGACATTGGACCAACTTAAGTTTTTATATTTTCTTACTTCTAGGCTCTGCCGTACGTTGGTTTGCTTATCCTAATGACTTTTTTCATATTCGCTGTCGTTGGCATGCAGGTTTGTCACGTGACTATGTCATGACGTAATTGAAGTTCCTTGCTGTGACGTCATTGAAGTTTGGTTGATATTGTTGTTTAGTTATTTGGCAAGATTAAATTAGATGACGAGACAGCTATAACTGAGCATAATAATTTTCAGACTTTCCCACAAGCCATTTTGGTTCTTTTTAGGTAAGTTTCTTCGCCGCTGTGAATTTGTCAAAAATGTATATATTGCTTGGAATTTCATCTTTATGCAATTTTTTGTGTGGATACAGTTGAAACACGATGAAAATTTTAAAATATTTCGGCATGTTGATGCATAATTTCTTTTATGGAAGCGGACTTATTTAACCAGATCAGCTTTATGGTTTAAGCCATTACTCCATCCTTATTCAGATAAACTTCATCTTTTAATTTACAGCCCCGTCTTGATTTAGATAAGCTTAATCTTTTAATCCTCGACTCGATTCATTTAAATCCAGATCAGCGACCGGTGAAAATTGGCAACAGATTATGTTGTCTTGTACCGGTGGAGGAAAATGCGATCCTTCATCAGATACGAAA
Organism: Xenia sp. Carnegie-2017; assembly: GCF_021976095.1. Lineage (NCBI taxonomy): Eukaryota > Metazoa > Cnidaria > Anthozoa > Malacalcyonacea > Xeniidae > Xenia > Xenia sp. Carnegie-2017. The sequence goes on along the minus strand of NW_025813447.1, from coordinate 879,533 downwards.
GATCAAGAATGTGGAACTTTCTTTGCATATTTTTATTTTGTTGCGTTCTACATGATTTGTTCCTTTCTGGTAAGTTCTCTTCATTTGAAATGCAAGAAATAGTAAAGTTTCTATCAAGAAATGCAAAGGAATTGTTTACACGATAGTCGAGCTGTAACCTTTACTTTTAAATTATTGAACCAACAATAAAGAGATGTTTTCCTGACCTCCTTAAAGCAATTAACTATAGATAAATATTTCTCTGCCCTTATAAAGCTGACTTTTTGTGAGAAATATCAGACATCCTTTAGTTTTTGACCGATTGACACCAGATGTTGTTTTTCTTTTAGATCATAAATCTTTTCGTAGCAGTCATTATGGATAATTTCGATTATCTTACACGTGATTGGTCAATTCTGGGCCCTCATCATCTTGACGAGTATGTCCGAGTTTGGGCCGAGTACGATACCGAAGCAAAGTGAGTTTTCAAGTTTCGCCGGGTTTTTTTTCATATTCTTGTATGTAAAAACGAAGACATCTTTTCGTCGTTATTGTTTATTTTAGAGGTCGTGTGAAGCATGTGGATATAGTCGCGATGTTAAAACGGATTGAGCCACCTCTTGGTTTTGGAGAATTTTGTCCTCAAAGAGACGCATGCAGAGTAAGTAAAAAAGGAAGCCATATGTTGTTTTTTTTTCTTTCAGCGAGGACCACGCAAATTGGGCAGTTTTGACCAATTAAATGTGTGTTTTATTGTATCATTGAACGAAATGGGCTTTTAAACAACACACGTTGACAAGCAATCACAAACATGACAGCGATGTAAAATGAGAGATAATCTTGAAGATTGCTTTATAACAAAATCATATAAAATTAAATATTTATTCTCCCTCCAGTCTCGCTGAAAATCTTCTGAGTCGTGATTTTTTCTCACTTAAGCGTTTGGTTGGCATGAACATGCCTTTGAATCGCGATGGCACTGTTGATTTTAAAGGCACTCTGTTTGGTCTGATAAGAACTGCGTTGAATATAAAAAGACCAGAAGGTAAAACATCTCTAAGATCTCTCATTATTTATCGATGTTTGTTTAGAAGTCGTTAAAGTTCTTGGATAATTAACTTTCTGTCACGTCATCTTCCAGGAAAGCTTTCTTTAGACGGTGCAAATCAACAATTACGAGGAATTATTTTGAGAGTGTGGCCACGCACTAGCAAAGAACTTTTAGACAAGATTGTTCCGAAAACCGAAGGCAAGTCGGTTCTAGACTTTGACGTGAACCTCTAAAGATGTGCGTACAAAATAGCTGTTAGCCAAACTTAATTTCTTTTAATTTTCTTCTTGCAGACGATGATGGTGTGACAGTGGGAAAGTTTTATGCCACATATCTCATACAAGATTATTTCAGACGATTTCGAGCAAGAAAGAAAACACCGGGAGCCCGCAAGCAGAGTGTCATGGCAACACAAGAGGACAAAACTTACCCTCTACAGGTCAGTTATTAAATCTGGAGTTAACGTTTCACACGACCCATGAATGGTGGGTAATGATTGGCTGGAGTCTGTTGTCGGTCCCAACATCAAAGTTGCTGTTTTCTTTCAAGGCTGGTCTGCGCGGTATTCAAGGCCTGGGTCCGAAAATACGTGAAGCAATGTCTGGGAAAATCGACGACGAAGAACAATTGGATGAGAAAGTTAAAAAATTTTCTAAAAATGATCAACATGCGGAGGTTTTATGCTTAGACTCAATAATGAAAAACTTTTGTTTTTCGTAAAAATTTACAAGCAATTAAATGTCAATTTTTTTTAGAAAAACGGTGGAGCTTGGCCCAAAAAAAGAATGGAAAATGGCCGACGTTTTTCTGATGGAGATCTCAAGGACGATGAGCGGTAAGTTGGACAAAGCTTCACACAAAAATATTTGGTGACAGCTATCAGGTTTCTGAAAAGCTTAGAGATGTGTGGTGTCTTCAATGTACAGATGGGTATGTTTTTTTTTCGTTTTTAGACCTGCATCACAGCCGGTTCGCACATCTTCGTTACGTTTATCTGCTTTGTTTAAGCGTCGAAGCACTGGATCTGATATGACGCACAAAGTTGAGTCAGCTGAAATTCCTTTAAAGAGAGAACCGGTGAGTTATGACTTCATAAAATTTACTATCATTGTTTCATGAACTACCTTAAGTATGTCAAATTCTTAATATTGCATTTTAGATTAAACCTGCAAAGAAAATTCCACCACCCCCACATAACGATGCGATGAATGGCGATGTACATACGTTTGGCAACGAAGAAATTGCATCGGATGCAAGCGTTTCCAAACCAGAAGAGCATGCTATCTTACCTATAGAAACTGGCAATCATTCTGATTTGAAACAGAGTGCAAGTCTTCCCGAGGATGAACTAGTGAGTGACAGACCATCTCCTTTCCCCTTAAAAGAGCGAAGACGCAGTAAGAGTGAAACCAGAATCAATCCAGATAACATTGAAGATCAGAGAGTATCCTTAAGTCCGGATGATCCAATTATTCAAGCCGTTCAACGTGAAATATCAGAAGCTTTTGACGTCTCCGATGTGGAACTAAATATGATGGCCGAAGATTTGCTCACGGATCTTGCGCACATTGAAGTGGACGGCGGTCATGGTCAGCGGTTACCCTCATCGGCATCAGTGTACAGCCCGACAAAGTGGCAGGAGACATACAAGAACTTACCGGATGATTACACGGTGACTGACGTCTGATGTTTATGTGTCCCACACATAATGATGGGAAACTTTAATGGAGCGAAGTCAGGCGAAAGTTTTTCATTCTCCTCACCGTTTAATGCGATTTGCATAAAATGCGTTCCTTTTTCTGCGCCGCTAGCAGCACATGCACATGTTTTGCACGATTGGTTTAATGCAATGTTCATTGAACTGAGTCAATTGGACTTTTTTTATCATTGTGAAAAAATTTATTTTTTATAATAAAAGTATAGTCGAATGTTAGTCGGTACAGCCACAGTCAATGTATAGTACAGCTGCAGTCTGTGTATGGTGCAGCTACAGTCTATGAATGGTACAGCTACAGTCTATGAATGGTACAGCCACAGTCTATGTATAGTACAGCTATAGTCTATGAATGGTACAGCTACAGTCTATGAATGGTACAGCTACAGTCTATGAATGGTACAGCTACAGTCTATGTATGGTACAGCTATAGTCTATGTATGGTACAGCTGCAGTCTGTATATGGTGCAGCTATAGTCTTTGTATAGTACAGCTATAGTCTATGAATGGTACAGCTACAGTCTATGTATAGTACAGCTACAGTCTATGAATGGTACAGCTACAGTCTATGTATGGTACAGCTGCAGTCTGTATATGGTGCAGCTACAGTCTATGAATGGTACAGCTACAGTCTATGTATAGTACAGCTATAGTCTATGTATGGTACACCTACAGTCTATGCATAGTACAGCTATAGTTTACGCGAATAATTACGAAGTGAAACGCATTAAAGGTCTACCACCAAATTTTATTTCCCCGACGGCACAAAAAAATTAAACGAATGTTTTTGAAAGCGGAGAGAAGGTTAATAAAGCGCTCAATCATGCAGCACCAAAGGTATATCTTTTACTTTGGGTTTTTTAAAGTTATTAGTTGTATACTCCAAAAGAAAGCACGTCGCTGGTTTCAAACAAAGTGCAATTATCTCACTCTTTTCGTTAACATTTTTGTGTTAAGCATGTTTGGATTGGTTAACTTTTAAAAACGTAAACATATCGCTGATTTTCTCAAAACGAAGTTCACTTTAGTTCCATTTATTATAATTTCTCAATATTATTTTCAATTATTATAAACTAAACATTTTATTACAACCAATCTAAGCGTTCCCTTTAAACTTATGATGTGCGGTGTAATCTTCTTTCAAAGATCGGAACAGCTCTCGTTGATTGTTCGGAAGATAAACGTGAAGTTTCGTGAGACAATCGTCGTTGCATAGATCAAAAATGTAATAGACGCCTTGCACAATGACTTGACGTATAGGAGCACGTGCTCCATGACATGAAATCACGTGGATACAATCGGCAAGAAGGTACAAAGAATACTTGGACATAACGTCTTTATGTGATGAGATTTCTTGATAAAGACGCGCCATTTTGTTCGAACAATTTAACAAATCCGTTTCTTCTGTTGGACAAAGAGGATCGCTAGAAATGTCGCGACAACTGTTGCGGAGAAGGCTTTCCAAAAGTTCCCTAACACATGGTATGAATATGTGAATCAATCCATACACATTTTCAGAATAAAAAAATAAACTCCAACTGAGTATGGTAAACTTGGCCGTGAAAATACGACAAAAGTCCTGAATCCTTGATTCTTTCACTTCACTTGTCAAAGCTTGAAAAACCAGTGAGAAATCATTACGATGAAACAGTCCATTACCCATAGCTACAAGTTGTGCAACAACCTCAATACAAACAATGTACGCATTTATATTGCTGGATGATTTCTTCAACAACAAAATCATAATCTTGTCCATCTTTTGTCGCAACTGCTTCCTGTGTCGTTTGCTGCTTGTCGTCGATAGCAAATCTTTAAAAATTTCCACACCAGTTGTATAATTATCATTGTCTTCTTTCACACTCCATTCTAAGATGTCGTTGACAGTCTTGATGAAATTCCCTTCTTCTTCTTCATCATCAGCCAAACATTCAAACAGTTTATTTACAGCCTTCTTTAATAAGGTAATTTCCTCGACATTTTCGCCTTTCCCGTCCTTCGTCGAGGGCGAAAAACCTTGCATTGTATTTCCAAACACTTAAATAAAATCCGAGAGCGCGACTCGTCAGAGACCTTCAAAGAATATTCACAATTGCTCTTTAGGATGCGAGTAAAAGCTTCAATAAGGCTGATAGTTGTTGCTTCATCACTAGTTGGTTCTTCCATCTCGTCTAATATCATCACAACCAGAGCAGATACAATATTTTCCCATTCATCGTTTGCAAATGTAAAGTGAAGTTCCTTTACTGGTACCAAGCTCACTGCACGTGTTAAAGCAGAACCCAAGGTGATGACCGCAATTTTCATTTCATTTGATGTGATGGCCCTTTCCTGATAGATTTCAAAACACTCGAAAAAGACCTGGTAGCCGAGATTACGATAGAAATTGCAGTCTTTAACGAAGCCTTCTTCTTCTTCTTCTGTTCTAGAAAATCGATGCAAGCACACATAACAAGAGATTGTGTTTTCAAATGATTGTTCGGTGTTTATTTCTAAGATTTTGAGAAAATTAAAATATCACTCGCTTTCTCACCACCTAGATCTTTTAACGTGATGAACACGATGTTCTCAATTATTTTTTGCGTAATTTCAACTAAACGAGGAAAATGTTCGCTAGCGTTTCCTTCAAATGCGGTTCGATAAATCCAGTTACAAAGTGATGAGACATTTATAAAACACCAAGGTGAAAACTTCAACTTTACATGTTGAGGATTTAAAAGAAATAATAAAAGATCACGACATGTAATCTGTATTTCCACAGGTTGCAAAACTTGACTTGCTTCATGATTATAACCTGGAAATTTCATAGATAAATCACACATCAATATACCAAGTATTGTGTGGGCTTGGTTTATCAAAGTAAATTGATCACATTGAAGCTTTGGAAGTGTTCTTAAAAGTCCAAGGACCGTCATGAGGTAATTTTCTTTGCCTTTTATTAATTTCTTTCTTTGAGAAGTGAAAGTAAACGTGAGACTGAACAGAAAACCCCGGCGTAATGGAAGGCTTTAGTTATATCGATATCTTTCTCAGCATCATTTGTATCAACATCATCCCAGGTAAACACCTTGTGAAATGTCCAGCCGTCAATCTTCTGAATGTTTAAACCAATTAATTTCCAGAACGCTCTAACCACCTTAGTTTGCAACAATGGAAATGAGATAATGACGCCACTCTGAATGACGGTTTCTGAAATTGTTCGGAGTGTAACTGCAGATTGACGAGTCGACTCGGAGGATCTTTTAACAGAAGTGTCGCGACAAAGAACTCGGCGAATTTTTCGAGTAGTGTTTCGTAGTAATAAGGAATGAGCAAGAATAAATATTCACAAAGAAGAGACCAATGGGCGATGGGATAGTTTGAGCCATCCACGCTACCTGGATTCAAATTCCACGAAATGGTATCATTTTCAGTTACTTCGATGCTTGGAATGTGAAGCACAAAACGGATCATTTCCTCAAATTCATCGATCATTTCCTGAAATTCATCGTCATCAATATCATCCACCGCCAAAAGTAACCTTCGAATGCGATGTAACACAGCTAACTCTACAGAGAACTCCAACCTCTTGTCCTCGCTCAATATCAACAAACCAAACCAAGATTCATGAGGTACATACGACTCCATACTTTCATCCCAACTCATCTCAATATAAAAATCTTCAGGTGTTGCAATTACATCATGTTGATGCAGAAACAGGGTTAAGCAATTGAGACTGTTGACGAGGTACATGGTGCAAAATCCAACATGATTTTGTGAAGCACTTGCTAAGGTTGGCATGACTGTCATTAATGGTAGGATGACATCATGTTTAAGATTGTGAAGGAGATTTTCTATTCGTGTTGCTTTAGTTATAGAAAGACCATGCGGATTTGATGCATCAAATGTTGAATTTACAAGGAAGTTTGCTAAAAGACTAGTCTTTATTTCTAGTGATAAATCAGCCATTTTGCTTTGTGTAATTTGTTCCACTTTTTCTTTCATTTCATTGATAAACATCTCCAAAATTTCAATAGTTTGATTGAATGGGCAGGCTTCAAATGAAGTGGAAAACTGCGACAAAACTTTCACAGGAATTGATTCCATTTTTTCCCCTAATTCATCTGCAACCTCCAGGAAAGATTTTAGCAATTTATACATTTGATTTAGTTTACTATACGTAGCAATAAGATTGCAAAGAAATGTATTAAAGGATTCCTCATTTGATACGATTTCTGATTTAACAAGACATCTCTTTAAAATTTCTTCAAGTGAATTCTCAATGATTTTATGATTCAGCTTCAAGATGAGATCAAAACTCTGGAATACATCCGAGCTGATGTAAACACTTGATGAGAGCAGCTTAGTTTCACAGAACAAAACAAACCAATTAAATATTGTACTGTTATTGATGGAGTCTTCAGCAATTTGATAAACATCAAGCTCTAACAAAGTCTTCAACATTTTGTTTATCATTCCTAATTTATCAAACTTAAGACAAGCTGTGTTGCCTATTTCAACCAGCTTGACAAAAAATTGAACTTACTGGCATCATCTGCTTTCTTATCTATTTTTAAAAGAAAATTTTCAAGTAAAAACGGCCAGAATTCAGACACAGCCATGAATACATACTTTTCTTCAATGTCAATACCTTCCACTGTTATTCCTCCTTCAAACTCAGCCACAAAGTCTTGTAAAACAGAAAAGAGGTGATCGTAGTTGTTCATAATCTTTGCTTTTTTCATCATTGGCTCCTCCTGAACATTCGTGTCGCCAATATAACTTGATAACATATCTTTGTTGAATAGTCCTGACACTAGGACGGAATCTAGTTCAGAACTTATTTTATATACTTCTGAACAATGGAAAGAGGTATTGTTTTTCACCAGCATTCGAAGTATTAGCAACAGTGAAAGCAGTTTGTCACAAAGATTATTGAAAACTTTATGCTGTGTCATTTGTTGATTCTGGGCAACTTTATATTGGTATAGCGCAACATTAGCAATACAAACTAGAACTGTCATTAACCTTGATGGCATCACTTCAGGCAGCAGCAAATTTGCCATAAGACATGTTGAAATATCTTTAACTACTTGTTCAATGTTTTCAATCTTTGTAAAAAATGCCATTGACATACTGGGATTTTCAAACAAGGCGGTGAAGCATAAAAAAACCGATACAATTCTATCCTGATCACGAAGAGCTCCATGTTCTTTAAGACGTTTGACAAACACATTCTTGATGTCTTTAAGTTCATTAAAAATAGTAGCCGATACCTTCAGAGGAAGAACAATCTCTCTACAATGCTGATGGTTTAAGAGTTCACCAAGTAGCTTCCAAAGTTCTGAGCTTTGTCTTTCATCTCGTAAAAAATTACCATTCAATAGATGACATGTCCAATCAACAAGAAGCTGAATTTTGTTAGATAAAAAATTGTTTTCATCGTTGAGGATATTACGAGCATGTTCGATGCGTTCTTTATGGGAATTTTTTTGTTTCTTAGACGTGAAAATAGACCAACGTCGCTCATAATATGCGTAAATAAATCCACGTGCTTATCATCTCTAGTTTGGCACCATCTTGCCGTCCACTCCAGTTCTCGTTCAAAGTTCAAATAGCTTAATAATTTATGTCTACGTCATTCATTATTTAATTGTAATATATTTTAATAATTATTAAAGGCTCGCATTTGACGTTTGTCTAGCGGCCTTAGAAACGTGGCAAGTGCAAGTGATGTTGTGGAACGGATGAATTTTTGATTGGATTCATTGAGTTTCATGATGTCAAGCAAAACTTCGAGCGAAGAAACCGACAAAACTAATGCCCCTGATGGTAAGTCGTAGTTTATCAGCTTTTCTTGAAATTTCAAATTTGTCAATAATATTGATGTACCTTCGATCGTACACAGAGTACGTAGACGTTTAATATCTTAATATTTGCATTAGAGTCTGTATCACTGCAATCAAGGTACTGCAATCAAGCAGAACAAAGCTTTAGACATTCATTTCACAGGAGTTTTGACGAGGAGTTGTTTCTAAAAGACAGATTTGCGCACACCATGACAATGTATAATGTTTATCGTTCTTTTTTAGTATCCAGGGGTCTCTTCAGTATGAAATCAATAAGTCTTATAGTGTTGGTGATTCAAAATGCCTCCCTTATCCTTACAATGCGATACACAAGAATGACAGGAGGAAAACTTTATGTTACATCAACGGCCGTTGTTATGACAGAGTTCTTTAAGTTAGTTGCCTGTTTGATAATCATCCTCATTGAACACAAAGGCAACATTGTAAATTGGGCATCCTTCTTGTACAGTTCCATCTTTGGAAACATCACTGATACATTAAAATTAGGTATTCCTTCGCTCATATACACTGTGCAAAATAATCTATTGTATGTTGCTATTTCAAATCTGGAGGCTGCTACTTTTCAGGTAGGTACTTTATGAATACTTGTATGAAAATACAAAATGTGGTGTTTGTAGCCATAATCTTCATGTATTTATTCTTTGTTATGCAAATATTTTGCTTGCTTTGCCTTAGGTGACTTACCAGCTGAAGATCTTAACAACAGCATTATTTTCTGTGTTTATGTTGAGGAAAACTCTTCAACATGGTCAATGGTTTGCTCTTGTCATGTTGTTTGTGGGTGTTGCTATTGTTCAAGTACAGAATATTGACAGCAACCAAAAACAAATCTCAGATGTTACTAGAAAACAGTATCCATGGATTGGTCTTAATGCAGTCATAGTTTCAACCATTTGTTCTGGATTTGCTGGTACGGCTTTGGGATTTGAGATTTGCTGTTTGCTCTCGTGATACTGTGATAGAAATCTATTGTTTTAGGGGTATATTTTGAGAAAATCCTGAAAAGTGGTAAAGCAGGAGTTTGGATTAGAAATGTACAAATGGGGCTATATGGTATTGTCATTGGATTGATTGGTATGTGGTGTAAAGATGGTGCAAGAGTGCAAGAAGATGGATTTTTCCATGGTTACACAAAATTAGTCTGGTGTGTGGTCCTCAACCAGGCATTTGGGGGATTGCTAGTTGCGGTAGTTGTAAAGTATGCTGACAATATTTTAAAAGGCTTTGCCACATCAGTAGCCATTATCATATCATGTTTTGTCTCAGTGTTTTTCTTTTCCTTTCAACTTAACTTAAAGTTTGTAGCTGGGGCAACCCTAGTTATATTTGCTGTTTACATGTATGGCAAATGTGCAATTGTACCTACTCAGGTAAAAAGTGACATTCCGCGTGTTTCACGTGTTTGAATCACATTCTGTTCACGTGTTTCACATATTTGAACCGTATCCTGTTCAAGTGCTTCACGTTTTTGAACAAAATGTAATACGCATGCGTACCTTTGAATAAACTGTTTATTAATTCTTTTTATGGTCTTAAGACCAATGATTTGCACAGTTTTGAATGCTGGCATAAGAGAGCAGATATATTACATACATTAATCTCCAAAAATTTTGTTTTTTCCGATTTCTTTATACTGCTTCGAAATATGCCAGATTTTCGCTTCAGTTCAAGTGTATGATTTCATGTTTTTATCATATTCGCCTTGTTGACATCATCAGCGAAATTTTCTAGCTTAGACAAATAGGACGACAAAGAACAACCAGTTTATTCCAAACAAACAAATACAAACAGATACCAACGAAAATTAGATACAAAACCTAAACACAGACTCCTTCATGACAACGAAATGCACTAGCCATATACCCGTCTCCGAATGGAGCAATTTCAGATTGAAAACTTGAAAAGCACATTGAATACTTGTTGTATCCTTCGCTTAGCGGGTTCCACATTATTGCTACAGGCAATTGGAGAAAATATGGCGATGAAAAACACATAAAACAAAAAACAATTTACGACAACTCGACCGCACGTACAGAGAAGAAAGGAGTTAGCAATATAAACACACTGGAAACATCATGTCATGGCTTTGTTAGTTCATCGCAGTCGCAGCCAATAGAATTGCCAGAATTTAGTTATGAACCAATCACGTTCAACCATTGCCACCGTCATAACATGGAGGACAAGAAAAGACGAAAAGTGAGTTAGTCTGAGATTTTCTTCAAAACAAATGGAACAGTACAATATACTCGGTCGTATTGGGGAAGGAGCTCACGGTATTGTTTTCAAGGCAAAGCACATTCAGGTACAACTTGTATCCAATAGATTTTAAGCAATTCTTAAACATAAGGTTTAAGATGATGAGGTGTAAACATACATAATCATACTATTCTATCTCTAGAGTGGCGAGGTTGTTGCCTTGAAAAAAGTTCCTTTACGAAAACTCGAAGATGGTATTCCAAACCAAGCTTTAAGGTAAGCAAAAGGGAATTTGTATGGTTATGATCAGCGTTGGATTTTATTTGTTGTAACTTTGTAATTTCTTTGATTTCAGAGAAATTAAAGCCCTTCAAGAGATCGAAAATCAATTTGTTAGTCAATTTAATTAAAAATGTGCTGTTAACATGTAGTGTTGAGTTTGATGTAGTTCAATAGTTGTAATTTTACAGGTTGTTCAATTGTTTGATGTGTTTCCTGATGGAGCTGGCTTCGTGTTGGTGTTTGAGTACATGTTCTCGGATTTGTCTGAAGTCCTTCGGAATTCTGACAGTCCACTGACTGCAGTATGTAAATTTGTGTATTTCATGTTTTCTAAATGTATTACATATTTACATTATGTGTTTATTATAGGCACAGATTAAGAGTTACATGGGTATGTTACTCAAAGGAATTGCCTATTGTCATCAAAACTTTATTATCCATAGGGTAATTGAAATATAATATTGTTTCAATTGCTCACTGACCAAATTAATAATGCCTTTTCTTCGACTGTCAGGATTTAAAACCTGCTAATCTTCTCATCAGTTCTTTGGGGCATTTAAAAATTGCTGACTTTGGTTTGGCTAGAATCTATTCTTCGGAGGAGAACCGCTTGTACAGTCACCAAGTGGCCACAAGGTTTTATAGTTTAGCATCAACTGTCTATACATTGAATTCAAAATATTTTTGCATTGTTTAATTTTATTCTCAGTTGTCCATTGCATTGTTAAATAACCTAATTAATCATCATTGTGATGAATATTAAGGTGGTACAGAGCTCCAGAATTGCTATACGGAGGTAGAAAATATGATGAAGGGGTTGACTTGTGGTGGGTGTGTCTATAGTTGAAACATGTTCTCTAAAATTGTTATTTTTTAACTAGCCTCTTTTCTTTCTGATTTAAAGGGCTGTCGGTTGCATTTTTGGTGAACTTTTGAACAATTCTCCACTATTTCCTGTGAGTTCATATGAGATTTTTCATGATTAATACTGTAAAGAGTATCAAATTAATTGTTATGTTATTTATCTTGAAGGGAGAGAATGATATTGACCAACTTTGCTGTGTTTTACGAGTTTTGGGAACTCCTGATGAATCCAGTTGGCCGGTATACAAAATGCTCTAATAATCAAATTCAAGTTTCATATTCATAATATCTTAAATCTTTATTTCAGGGAATGACAGAACTTCCTGATTATAACAAAATAACATTTCCTATGATGCCAGCAATTCCCTTGGAAAAATTGGTGCCTGATGCAAGCACAGAGGTTCATAGAATCAACCAATAAATATATTCATGTGCTGTGAATTTTTTAAAATTTATTTATATTACTAAAGGCTATTAAGTTACTGAAAATGTTCTTGGTTTATCCCTCAAAGTCAAGAATACCTGCATCTGAAGTAAGTTTATGGCTTTTTAACTTCTTAAATATGTAATAGATTCTGTACATAGTATTGTCTTCTTGTTTTATGGCTTGTCTTTGATAAAAAAAAAGTCCAGATTCAATTCAAACAATATTCCAGGCATTGCTTCATCCTTACTTCTTCAAAGAGCCGTTACCAGCCCATCATTTGGAATTGCCAATTCCAACTAGGAATATGAGGCAGCCCAGCTTGCGTGTTGGGAAAAATTTTGATACTGAAGCACCATTGGAACAGTCTGTCATCCCACCTGATGATATCAAACCATTCATTAGAAGATATTGATTGAAGAATTCCTGCTTCTCTTTTAACTGTCTAAAATTATTATTTGTTATTTCAAATTCAACATTGACATTGCTCAGGTAAGTAAGGCTTAGCTCAGGGTAAAGATAGACTGTTAATTGTTAATGAAAGATCATGAGAGCATAGGATGAAAGTAGGTCTTTATGCATAGGATACTGATAGATAACTATGTACACTGAGGCTCATCAAGTGCTTACATCAAGTGCTCACTTTAGTTGTCACATAATTCCCTATATTTAACAGTTTGTAGATATAACAATAGCAGTGAGTTCTTTAGTTTTCTTTGAGCTGTATCTATTTGTATTTTAATGTAATATATTTTGTTCTGTGTTATGTATGAGGACTTGGAAATTCATTTCTCATTTATTTGTGTCTTGCTTTACCTAAAAATTGATTTTACTTTGCCAATGTGGCCATGCCTATACACGTTTATTGTTACTTGCTGGCAAAACATTGATTATATTTTCGTATAATTGTAGAAATTTCATGACAAGGCACAATATGGAAGTTGCAACATTAGGTTGCAATTTTCTGTTTCGTGATGATATTACAGGCCCTGGTAAACGTGGATGTTGTTTTGTTACCGTAGCAACAGTTGTTATTGTTCATCCAATATGGAGGCTAGGGTTATTGAGAAAAGTTTCGATGAAAGTAATTTCAAACATCTTTATGCTTGAAAAATATGAATTCGTCCACTCTACCGCCGTTACTTAAAACATATCTCCCACAATATGAAGTGAATAGGGAGGTTAAAGATTCTTGGTAAATGTTGAATAATAAATTTGTAATGACTATTTGACAAATGTTTGATAATAGCTCGTAGATCATGGAGGATAGTACTTGTGACTGATGCCATCTTATTTCATATATAATCCTGTTATCTTGTATATATGGTTAATTTTACAATCAAGTATTGTTTCTGAAAAATTTGACATCGTTGGATTGTGTAAAGGCTTTTGAGCGTCGCTCTCTTTAAATATATACGTATCATCGCTTTGTAAAATAAAGGAGTTCAGCTTTTATCTTGTTATTGCCTGCTATAAATTCACGTTTCATCATTTTTCTCCATTATATATCCATTAAGTTTACGGATTTTCCATTTTAGCGTGGAACATCCAGTTCCAATTAGCGATCAGTTTGAAGCGATGAATTGTCACGAAGTGAAAAAGTCGAAGAACAGAAGAGAGAAGTATCGTAGGGACTCCATTGAAGATGAAGAAAGGAATACAACTGATGTTAACAAGGTTTCGAGCATTTTGTAATGTTTTAAGACAGTTGTTGTGTGTATGTGCCTCATTTGAAAAGTTATAACTGTTTTTGTAACAAGATAGGACACAACAACATATTGCTTTACATGATATGCGCGTGTTATGTCGTATTATTGTTAGAAAGCCTTTAACATGCTTAAAATGTGGAATATTGTGAAAGATCAAGAACGCAAACGAAAACAGAAAACGCTGCACGATCGAGTGAGACTACAGCACGAGATGATAAAGAAACAAGACGAGTTGATCCTTGAAAAAAATACACAAGAAAAAGTAATGAGGAATTGTTTGTCGTCTTTTTGCAGCATGTTGATGGAAGACAACGAGGTTGAGACCAATAGCTGTCTTTCCTTTCTTTAGAAAGAAAACAAGAAGACGGTGTTGCCCAAATCGCAAAAGAAAAAATATTCAAAAAGAAATCATTTGAAAAGAGGTCAAATAATTCGTGGCCTATTGCCACAATGGTTGTTAGAACTAAGAAAATGTACATACGTAGCAATTTATCGAAACATTTAAAATTTGTATGTCTATAATTGTAGATGAATTGTACCCCGGGAAGAATTCGACGGCTTTAAAAAAAAATAACGTGAAGACTTTTAAGGTAACGGTTGTCGAAGAAAAGCCTAAGGAAGAGCCGCCGATGTTATTAATGGAAGAAAAACTTTCAGAAGTTTCTTCGAGAGTGGACGTTATTTCTGAAGATAACTTGTCAGATTTCTTAGAAAGGTCCGCAATAGAGGACGCGGATTTTCACGAATTGCGAGTGCAACCGTTACCAGTTCAACTTCAACGGTTGTTTGGCAATGATGCAGACGGTTTTTTGAACCCGAGTGTTAAAGAAAAACCGAGAAAACAATTCGATCTCTCAATTGCAAGGCAAAGTATGACTTTCTTGAAATCTTTGAACTGTTAACAGAGTCGCTGTCTATTTTTAAAATAGTGTTATGAAAAGTGTCAAAGTTCTGTGTTATCTTTAGAAGGTCACGAAGGTGCAGCGGCATTATGGGATGCATTAAGAGCTTATTCTCGACAAAAACTCCTCAATAAGGACGCATTGATATTACCTGATGTTAAGGTGAATAAATCTGACAATTTAAGTCTCGTCTCAACGAAGTTACAGCAGTTTAGCTGCTTTAGCCATGTTTTTCCCAAATTGTGATAAACGCAATGTTTACAGGCAACGGACTGTAGGGATGATTTTACGAAGTAATCAACGTTAAATAAAGCTTTTATTATTTTCCTATGTTAAAAAAACCATTCTCGAAGCTCGTCCAGTATCTATCGACAGTCTGTCGTGGTTTTGCCTTTTTTAGAATGCGTACGCCTGTTTTATCCGGGAATGCTTAAGACGTCATATAACTCCGGTGAAAAGAAATTTTGTCAGCGAAGAAGAGGTGCTAATTCTATTTAATCATTGTTTTTCTTCAGGAAATGTTTGTAGACCTACAAAACAACACCTATTACACCATTATTTCAATAAACACAGCAACTTTTATATATTTTCACCGCCCCAAACACTTCTACTATAATCACATATTTATGTTCCGACATTGAAGAAAGTTTTGATTCATAGGCACCGGAAATTACAAGTCTTGAAGAAAGTGAGATGCTCAAGGACGTACGATACCGTCGGCATCGTCAGGATCTTATGTATCGTATAGCACACGTTAATAAAGATAAGACGAAGTTATTGTTGCAAGTTACAGCAGAACCACATTATACAAAAAATATTGACGATGATGGTATTCGAAGATATTACCCCGAGTCTGAGGTAATCCAGGTCAATAACTGTTTGACATTACACGTGAAGTAAGCATTTCTTCTCTTTGAAGTTAAACTTTCAATTAAATGTCATTCTTGAAAGCCTCTTTATTACCTAAATAAAATTCTCTGACAATGTCGAAGGAAACTCCATTCCTTATTCCACATGATTGTCAAATCTTTCATCCAACCATTTAATTCGAAATGCTGTTAAGACTCATAATTAGAATGTAAATGCGATTTCGTTTGTACTTTCAGACAGAAAACGAAGAATTATCAAGTTGCATGCAAAAAAGTAAACTCCCTCTTATTCAAATCAACACATCTCATGAATACATTCCCAAATTGCCTCATCGAAAACAGCTCCCAGTGGCTAAAGGCTTCTCAAACCTTGTGTTCTTGACAGAGCGAAAAGCGAAGTGTAAAGGAGAGTTCTCAAAACGTTTACACCGTGTTGAAAGTGATTTGCATTTGAAGCCTGTCAAACCTGAAATACTAACATCCATGGTCAAATCATCTTCGCCAATGTTCACGCAAAGGGTTTGGGAACCACTAAGTATGCAAGCTCTAATAGACATGCGCGATGGAGTAGTCAGATCTCAGATAGTACACAGCTCAAAAAATACTGACTCGTTGTAGTCATAATTACTTTTTCATTACCCAGTCAGAAAGAGGATTACCTTTTTTGAAATACAGATATAGCATAAAATGTCTTGCTGCTAAATGTATTTGAGTTTCTTTGAAATCCTCAAACCAGTAACTGGGACAGCTACACGTGGCTAGCAGAATTTTAACAACAACTTCATGAATATGCCTTAATTTCAACTGCATTTATTTTTCAAATTAAAGAATACAAAGTTACTGTAATCGATTACACTACAATTTGAATTCTATTCATTCTAATGATTTGAACAGTTGTTTTCAAGGCTGTGTTGTTAGAAGTTTTTAAAAAACAGAGAAATAATGAAGCAGAATAAATTTATAATTGAAAAATCATAAGGGGAAATCAGTTAAACATGCACATGTGCAAACCGGAGGTGAAGAATGTTTATATTCAATTTTATAAACAATCCAAAATAAATGAGTGGTTGATCAATACATGAAAGTTCAGAGAATTTCAAATAAATAAGATTCTCATCTTATATTTTATTATGAATTACTTATTCTGATACATCCTTAGCAACCGCAGCCATCTTTTGGTTTACTTGTATTGTTGTCAAGGTGGATTTGATCTGGGAAATCATTATATAACTCCACTTCTGTTTCCTGAGCTAGCGCATTCTTTGCAATGGTCTGAAATGCTTGTTCTACATTAATTGCTTCTTTGGCGCTCGTCTCAAAGTACGGTATGTTGTTCTTTGCTTGACACCAACCTTGCGCTCTCTTAGCAGACACCTTGATAAAGGGAGAAAATGAGATGGATATTTCATCCATAAATAATAAGCAAACAATTGCACAAGGAACATACTGCTCTGTTTTCCAAATCAACTTTATTTCCTAACACCACAAACGGAAAGTTCTCAGGATCTCTAGGGCTAGCTTGGATAAGAAACTCGTCACGCCAACTGTCTAGAGTCTTGAATGATCCTGGTTGAGTTACGTCAAATACTAGGACACAGCAATCTGCACCGCGGTAGAATGCTACACCCAGACTTTGGAATCTCTCTTGTCCAGCTGTGTCCCAAATCTAGAGTTCATTAAAACTCCATTGTATATGAACCATCATCAGCAAAACTTCAATGTTTAGGGTTGTCAAACTAACCTGCATGGTAACAAGCCTATCGTCAACCATTACTTCCTTTGTTAAGAAATCCGCACCAATAGTTGCTTTGTACTGATTACTAAATTTCTTATTTACATACTGGTTCATCAAGGATGTCTTACCGACCCTCAAATGAAAACAAATATAAGTTCACTTTGGATACAATATATTTTTAATTGATTTTACCATGTGTCCTTACCCACTATCTCCCAGGATTATCACTTTCAACAGAACCTTTTTTCTTGAAGACATTTTCAAAATTTAATTCACGTCTTGAACTCTACTGAATGAAGGTTTATGATTTAATTAAAACGGGGAAGAGATCTGAGAATAATATACAATGAAGCTCCATCTAATAATTTATGGTAATAATTTGTAAAATTATACAGAAGGTTTCGTGAAGCCACATAAATAGCCTCAAAAACTTTCCACAACCAAATATGCACAGAGAACAACTGAATAAAAGCAACATAATACTCTAGATGCTTCTAACCTTTACGTAGTAAAATACTCTACGTTATTATCAAATTAATAATTTATCCGGAAAATTCATCATCAAATATCTAGACGCTACGAAACAACGATACAACAGTGGTAATAGTAAATAGTTTGTATATTAAGCAATAAAATGGACCGAGAAGCCAATGGAAAATATCCAATCCGATGAGAGAATGAACATCGATGATTTTCGATTTAAAAAAGCAACCAATTTCGACAAAAAAGAACACGATATATATTGCATTTTTTAATGCCATCTTCCATACCTTAACGAACTCCTGGGAGTTAAAAATCAACGTAGTTATGTTTGATAATAACTCGTGCAAGTCTGTGATGAATATAACACAAAAAAAGCAGCAGAATTTTGAAAAAATATAAAGTAAAGCGAAGGGCAACGATACGCGATGGATGGTTGATCTCGTGATACACTACATACTGCAGTGACGTCATTTCCTGGTTCTGACCGCAAATTTGCTGGATTGAAACTCAATGCACCTTCACTTTACCAAACAAAATTACATGAAGTACTGCCAAAGGTCTCTTCGAAAAAGGTCGTCTTCGGAGTGCTGAATTCTGAACAAAAACATGAAAAAATCTTCTTCGAAACCAAGTTTAAAAGGCAAACCCATGGGTGTCGTTGATCATATTGTAGATTTATACAAAAATCCAATGAAATGGTATGGATCAATCTTTTTTTTCTTGCTGGAAAATAGTTCTAAATTGTGTCCATTTCTCATCAATTTTCAGGCGTTTTATCAAGCACACCACGATTTTTATCCTAGCAGTTTATGGTGCAAGAACGTTCTCAGACATTGACCTCATGGCTCCTCCTCAACCTCTTCAGTAAC
Organism: Xenia sp. Carnegie-2017; assembly: GCF_021976095.1. Taxonomy (NCBI): domain Eukaryota; kingdom Metazoa; phylum Cnidaria; class Anthozoa; order Malacalcyonacea; family Xeniidae; genus Xenia; species Xenia sp. Carnegie-2017. The sequence goes on along the minus strand of NW_025813447.1, from coordinate 860,610 downwards.
TTATCAACCTGGTAAAAGTGGAAATTATTTGATATTTCGTTTGTCTTCAAGTACGGTATGTATTTACTATCAGAATGTTTTCAACTTTTGCATTTAGGTATTTGATGTAATGAAATATTTTCTGTTTGAAATCGTATCTAACTCAAACTATCTTTCTTCCATTTTCAGAAATCCAGATGAGTGAAAAATGGTCATTTTATATGCATTTGTGGAGATATTTCTCTGAATAATTTTTCCTAAAATGAAATAAAATCAAATAAAAGACCAGATTTGTTTCTCCTGCTGTGTTATATGATATCTGTTTTTCAAGAACTGCTAGCAATATCCTTGATAAGCCTGTCATAATCTGGCAGATTTCCTGGCATTAACGTCAAACAACATCAACGAAACGCATGAGAAAGCTCCATAAAATAAGTTTAAACAAAACGGAGATTTATGCTTAGGTAATACTGATCTCGTACTAGTTGAAACAGACAAAGAAACATAAAATGTCTGAGTATAAAAGTTTACGTAACATTTCCAATCTTGCGAGAACACATGTACCATACTTGAAGAACTACAAAGCATTTATCGGTGGGAAATGGCAATCTGCTTCGAGCGAAGTAACTTTTCCTGTGTTTAATCCTGCAAACGGTGAAAAATTAGCAGACGTCTCGGATCTTCATCACGACGACGTTGCAAAAGCTATTTTTACCGCTGCCCAAGCATTTCAAAGCTGGAAAGCAACGTCTGTGAAGGTTTTTAATGACATTTTATATCATTTTCGTCAATCTTAGAAGTAAATAGTTTTTTATGGCCGTGGATGAAAAGTAGCCCCTCGTAAATTGAAGATACCTTTTTGTTATCATTACAAAACTTTTTAAAATTTAAAGTGTGTGCTTGCATTGACATAGGTTGGTTTGAGCTATTTTTTGCCTTGAATTGAATGGAAATGAATTGGAGTTCGACTGCTGTCATTACATGTGGCAGTTTAACTTTAAACACACATATAATCCCTGATTTGAATGGCACGTGTTGTTTAATCACAAATGTTGGTTCTAGATAGATATGAATATTTGAATTGTTCTGATTTTTGTCTTTAGGAAAGAAGCACATTCTTACAAAAATGGCACAAAGCTCTTCTAGAGAGGGTGGATGATATTGCCAAAGTAATGACATTAGAACAGGTACGAATGATTTTAAAAAAAACATGAAGCTTTTCGGATTGGTTTTTTCTACATTGATAATGTCTTACTATGAAGAAACTCGTGGACATAATCTGTATTCATAGGGTAAACCTCTTACTGAGGCATATCAAGAGGTATATTATGGAGCGTCTTTTATTGAATGGTTTGCCGAAGAAGCAAAAAGAATAAATGGGGAATTGATTCCTTCAGCTCAGACTAGCACAAAAATCATACTGATGAAGCAACCAGTTGGTGTTGCAGCTCTTTGGACTCCGGTAGAATGTTATATAACATTTTGATGATTTATGGCATAAGTGCAGATGTCTTTTTTTTATTATTTTCTTATTAAAAATGGGAGAACTCGTTAAAATCATTGGTGCTAGCAAATGGAGGTAGTCATCTTCTCTTTCTCAAAATATTTCTCAGACTATGGTGTTCAATTGCAAAACTTAAAATATTAGTATGCATAAAAGGATGTTTACTACATTTGGTTGTGCCATTTTTTGTAGGGAGGGGTGGGGAAGTGGAAGGAACGCCCTCAAAATAGAAACTTCTCGGTGCTACCTTAATTTAGACAGATTCTTATACATGTTTTTAAAGTGATTTACAATTTTAGTGGAATTTTCCTCTTGCATTGATAACAAAGAAAGCCTCTGCTGCTCTGGCCGCTGGATGTACAGTATTATGTAAACCTTCTGAAGATACTCCACTCACCGCCCTGGCCCTTGCTCAGGTATTTGTGCAATAAATACATGCAAAAGTCCTTCAAGTTGGTTAAAACTTTAAAATAATCTTCATTGAACTAGCTTGCTGAAGAAGTTGGCATTCCACCTGGAGTGTTCAATGTGTTACCATGCTCACGTGACAATGTTTCCATGGTGACTGATGCTGTCATGGAGAGCAGTCTTGTCACAAAATTTTCCTTCACTGGTTCCACAGCTGTTGGAAAGGTACTTCTGCCGTTTAAGAAATTACTGCACTCTCTCTTGAATAACACTTGTGTATTTGATGAAGCATTCCTGAGATTTGTTCTTATGATTGTTCTTCATCTTTTCTGTCGTTTTTTTTTTCATTCAAAGTTATTACTAAGTCAATGTGCAAACACGGTGAAGAGAGTTTCAATGGAACTTGGAGGAAACGCACCTTTCATTGTATTCAACAGCGCGGACCTTGATTTAGCTGCGCAGGGCCTTCTTACCGCGAAGTTTAGAAACACAGGACAGGTTAGAAACACAGGACAGGATAGTTTGACGTGTTTTATATAAATGACAGTAGGAGTCGACCTTCAACAAGAACATCGTCCTAAAGTGATGGAATTATTTGTGTGTCCCCATTTTCTTAGGTCTGTATTGCACCAAATCGAATCTTTGTCCAGGAACAAGTTTATGAAGAATTCACACAAAAGCTTGTTGAAGGTTGAGTAAAGCATCTTTAGCTTGATTTCTGGGCTCAAGTAATGATTCTATCCAGCAATTAATGACAAACTACGTGGAAAATGCAATTTTGTTCATCATTTTCAGATGCTCAGTCATCATTTGCATGAACTTTTGGTTCATGCTGGCAACAGCGATTTTATTTAACGTCGCAAGTGTTTTAATATTTTGTTATTCCTTGTAACAAACTCCTCAAAACAAACTCTTTGACTCGTTAGCACGATCCACACCGACCAGGTTTTTATTGTAGAAGTTCTTCCTGTTTGATAACTCTAACTCTGACTATCTTTGAGACATTGCGAAATTCTTTTTTTTTCATTTTTGTGTGAACGCGAACCTGAATGGCGACAATTAAGAATGTTAGAAATCATATCAGTTCTGCAATATGTGCTTTTGATCGTCTTCTGTGCATGTTAAAGCTGTTTATCATTGAATCAGTAAACACAGTTATTCTGTTCCTCAGTAAAATGTTTTATGCCTACTTATTATAAGGAATGAAAACGTTAGTTGTTGGTGATGGTTTGAACAAGAACTCCACTCAAGGACCGCTGATTAATGAGAAAGCCGTTCTCAAAGTTGAAACTCACATACAGCAATCTGTAAAACAAGGAGCAAAGGTTGCTTTAGGTGGATCCCGGATGACTGATCTGGGTGAATCATTTTTCCAGCCAACTGTTTTGACAGACGTAACAAACGACATGGTTGTTAGCGTTGAAGAAAACTTCGGTCCAGTTGTTCCCCTGCTGAGGTAGGCTAGCTTTGACTTGTATGAAGATGTATTGTTAAATATCAAGAATGTATATCTATTGGCTCCCCTATATGATTAAAACATGATTACTGCTAGTTATGTCTTCGACCAACTGAAGATAATATTTCATTGTCGTATGCTAAAAATTTCTTTCTCTTAGATTTAATAACGAAGCTGAAGCCATTGCTATGGCGAACAACACGTACTATGGTCTTGCAGGTATGCCCCAGAAATAGAGTTAGTATTTTGTTTGTTCAGTATTTAATTTTTCCAAGGACGTGGTTACCTACAAATGCTTGTCATCTGCTTGTAAACCGCTTTCATCCGCTTATATTGATTTTACATTTTTTCAGGCTACTTTTATTCGCAAGATTTCAAACAAATATGGCGGGTAGCAGAAGCTTTAGAAGTAGGTATGGTTGGTGTTAATTCACCATCTGTTTCCAGTGAGTATGCACCGTTTGGTGGTGTGAAGCATTCTGGGATTGGAAAAGAGGGATCGAAATACGGAATGGACGAGTTTGTGGAAATAAAAGCTGTTCATATTGGTGGAATGTAGAACTTACACCGTTTTCTTTTATAACTGATCTTTAATGGAAAAGTAGTTTTTAGTTGTGTAATATCATACAAAATGCATGTGTGTGTGCAATGGATTTCTCCGTGCTTGAGTTGCTTTGCACAATTTAATGCAAGAGAATAATTGGAGAATGTTTGTGTTTATAATTTATTGAAAATGATAATATTGTGTTTGTAAAAGAAAACACACTTAAGTAATTGTGATTGCAACAGTTTAGTCGTCGTGTTATATTGAAATTATACTGATCCACAAATGTCGTAGAAATAATTTTCATTTCTAATTTGATTTGCTATTTTGATTTGAAGTATTTTCAGAAAAGTGCCTACGCAACTAATAATATGAATGTCCTTTCCAATAAGGTTGATGAGAGAGTAATCATCATCGTTCTTTAAACTTATTATTTCTCATTTATTATCATTTAAACTTAGCATATTTCTGAGACGTAGTCTCGTATGAACGTTGGACTGAGAAAATTTGAGTTCTGTGTTTAAAAACTTTGATAATTAAATTGAATGAAGATAACTGATGACGTCTACAGCCTAGTTCACACGAGTGAAGTAAATACACGAACAAGCGTGTACAAAAGACAAAACAAAGATAATCAACGAAGCATGTGAGATAAGCATCGACATAAACGCAAGCATAAGGAAAAAATTCAAGCATAAGCTAAGAGAAGAACAAAAGAAGAACAAAAAGAAAATTTAAAAAAAATCCCAATGTTTTTGTCTTTATAAACCTCTAGAGCAATAGAAACAAAAGTCTTGACGTTCCTGCTTATTTTACTTGTGTGAACCATGCTTACAGTTTTACTATTGAAATAAGAACGAGAGAGAAACCTTAAGTTTTTTACCCTCGTGAGACTGAAACACACAAAAAACCCTAAATTTTCTTTTGTTTAACGTTCGGCTGAAGCTCAGTCTAATTTTGTGCTTACGTCAATGCTAATGTCGACTCTTCACTTATTGTCTTTGTTTAATATTTTACGTCAATTTTTCTTGTTCTTATATACTTCACTTTGAGTAGTTTTACCATATACCTTTGAGTAGTTTTACCTTGAGTGTTAGCAAGACGGGTCTGACAAAGGATAGCACCAGCTCCAGGTATGACTTTGGCATTAGAAGCTTCTTTTTTAGATGTTTAAATCAATCAAATTATCTTTTCGATTACAACAAGATAATAGAAAATTCATTTTTAAGGCAAATAATTCAAGAACTTAATAAAGTAATAAACGGTTGAGAATTGAAGATAATAAAGAGGAAGGATGGCTGTGAAGTGAGAAATATTGAGAGAACTCTTAAACTAAGAACGGAGAAGCAAAAAAGCTATGTTCATTATACTAAAACATTTGACCAACGTGCCATATTAAAGTACTAAGAAATATCTGTATGAAGTACAGACAGAAACGATAAATGATGCTTTAGTAATGAACATATTTATTCATTAATTGCGATGATGTCGTATATATTTAAAAGTTGATTTCACTTGCTTTGTTTGCTTCTGTATTTTGTTTCTAGACAATAGCCGCCGTCAACATAATGAAAGTGAAGGAAAAAGTTCTTCGACCTCGATATCGACAGAGAACTATACTTGTGAAAGCAATGCTTTCATTTTGTACATCTAAATCAATTTGTCTGTCCTGTTATCATTTTGTAAATGTAGCTTAATAGTCACTTTTGCTTATTGCTTATTTCTAACATGCTGGCGATGTTAGAAAAAATTGGGAGATTTAGGATCAAAGAGATGAGTTGTTGTAGCTGCGTATTTTCATGTTAACTGACTGGAACTTCTATACCATTGACTAATGTTATAGAAGTCAACCCAAATCTGTTACCATGCTTATTAACTTGTTAATATGTTGGTGCTTCTTGCGTTCAGATCTTTCATGTAACATTGAAATGATGTCTAATTTACCATAAGTCTATTTATAAATTTCGCTTCTCTAATGATGACTTTGAATAAGTCTATTATATAGTCACAAAAAGAAATTGCAATACGCTGGCAGAGTATTGCAAAATCTTTAAATTAAACGTTTTTTGAGGTAATTTCTAAAAGCTGTCGACATTAAATATTTAACCACTTTATTTTACCTGTCAATGGCACTTTTATAACATTGAGGGATGTTATAATAGTGTGTAAATAGCAGTTAAAATAATTTATGTCTTTACTCGCAAATTATCGAAATTTACGAGTTTCAATTAAAATTTTAAAAGATCTTCTGCAAACACCGGCTGGCTTTGCAAAGTACATTTGCTCTAATGGTGTATCATGATTGAATTTAAACAATTATTTTTACAGTCAAACAGGAACAGATGCAGATTTTGACTGCGGTATGTGTCTGTTTGTTGGTTTTCCTGTTTTTTTATTTTGACACAGCCCTAACTTGTTATTCAGCATTTTTTCAGGCGCAGAGGACGCGAACATCAAGAAGAAGACATGGGTATATGTTTGTTTGTTTTTTTTTCATGCATCTAACTTGTTCTTTAGGCTTTTCTTTCAGATGCAGAGTGGACGAAAAGATAAAGAAAAGGATGCTAGGACTGTAAGTGGGTTTCTGTTTCTGTCTGTCATCAACTTTTTCATTACTTGTTTGTGTCTCTTTTAGAACGAGGTGGCCTCTCAGTGGGTGGACTGCAATGGTCGCTAACGTTTCAGTCGTACGGTAAGTTTAGTAACTTATTTTACGTGTTTTTGGACTAAGTAGCTTTACTTAGAGAAATGATTTTTAAACGACAAAATCTTTGACTTAGATTCTTCGGTGTTTGCAGATGATCAATAAAAAAAAACTTTGATCGATTATGAAAAGTGTAAATGTCATTAACGAAAAGCATAAAGGATTTCCAACATTCTAACTAAATTAGAGAGTTCCCTCGCTCTTTAATTTAGGAAAGAACTTCTGAAAAAAAAATTGATGTAGCTATTCCAAAATAGACTTCTGCCACCTATTTTGGAATAAATTAAGTTTCGCACAGCCTGCACTTGACAATCTTAGCATTTTTTTGTAATTAAAATAAACATTGGCGTCAATCCTGCGATAATTAGGGGGGACCATATTCATATATTCTGTTATGCCAGGTTGATTTCTTTTGCAAATGAAATTGTTTTGAAAAGGAATTAGCCAGGCACAGCAGATATATGAATATGGTCCCCCCACCAATTAACACAGGATTGACGCCAATGATTAAGTAAAATACTGTTATAATGTGTTGTATGAAGTGTGCTTTTAGTTAAGACAAAATATTCAAAAGGAGAATCAACTTATTCTTGTTGTGATTGACGTTGACATCTTTAAATGTAGATATGATCTTCGCACTTTGCTGGACAATTTAAGCAATTTTCTCATGAACCTGAAAAATTCATCTGTCATCTGTTGTCATCTTTGTGATGTCAAAACATGTCATCTTTGCCAAAATATACTAAAACTTGCTTGTATTTACTGTGGTGGTTAAGCAAAGAGAAATTATCATGAAATATGAAAATAAGGAAAAATGTTGTTACTCGTCTTTGTAGTATGACATTTCGTTGTTACATGACCTAACATAATGATAGTCACTAAACAAAACATCACACTAGATAATCACCAAACAAGTTATTTTAAGCAAATCATTTGACAAGTTTTAGTTGTGCTGTGTTGTTTTGATGTGTTATCGTTATTCATTTCTTTAGAAATCTATTGCTTTTCAATAAAAGAAAACATAGGAATTAAGAGAGTGGATGTAGAATTGAGACTTGTTATTTCATTAATAAATAATAAATTATTTTATTCCTAGGAGAAACATTGAAATATATCGATATTTCGCAAAATAATTGACTTTTCTATACAATAAATTTTTATCCAAGTTAATTTTGTTGTATTTAACTTGTGTTATCTTTTCATATTTTTTCATAATTTTTGCAGACCAATACGCCATTTTTTTAAATTATGTACCACTCCCCGACCATGCTGTTATCAATTCATTAGATGGCATCATCATTGAAAAAGTGGTTATGTTCGCATTTGTTGAAAAAAAACCATCTGAACTCTTGAAAATTAGACAGTATTGTTAACAGGGCTTTGTTGTCTGTTTTCTTGACAGGTTGCAGCGCAACATTGCTGCAACCTGCTTTGAACAATCGTGTCCTGAAGAGAACGAATGAACAAGTTGATGGCGGAATTAGCGGCAATTTTATAGCTTTTTCGCGTGGTCAGTGGTGTAGTGGTGTAGCCGTGTAGAATGTGGATGAAGTGAACTAATGATTTCTGCGAAGAAATACATGTTATGAAATGTTCGAGACAGTCATTTTACCGTTAGTGGTATGAGAAGAACTTACTAAAATGAAGTTTCCAATTTATAGTCTTTGACACTTGTCCTATGCTATCGTGTATATTTATATCGTATGACAGGCTGGTGCTGTTGCAGGATTATCCGTGGATGTTGTATTATTCCCTTTGGATACTATTAAGACCAGGTTTCAATCCTCACAAGGTTTTTGGAAAGCTGGTGGATTTCACAAGCTTTATTCTGGACTTGGTTCTTTAGCTGTGGGCTCAACTCCTTCAGGTAAGAAATACTTCCAGATACCATGGAAGAGCAATAATTGATATGGCTAATATTCATATGTGCATGTTATACTTCTTTAGTTTCTAGTGATTTTTATTGAATTCAATTGTGATGACATATAGTAACGTATGAATATATTAATTTAGCCTCCCCACCCACAAATTATTAACCTTCCAAAATTCTTTGACCCTTAATGAAAGGCATGCTTGTGGGCAGAAAGTTCTGAAAATATTTCTGTGTGCATTAGCCATATGGAATCAACTTTTCATGGGAGGAATTATCAATTAGGACATTTACAGGCTGGCTTTGCTTAATGTCTTTATTGTTTAGTTTGGATATGTAGAGTATTAAAAAGGAGAGGCCTGAGTAAATTTAGAAATTGTTTGCTACTTACAAAGGGACATTTGGTTTTGGAGTGCACTTGATGAAATTTTTGAGTTGTTTTTATATATTTTCAGCTGCTCTTAACACCCATGGTCCACTCCGTATAAACAGTATTTTTCAATGCACTTAAAATTGGATAAGGTTGCAGGAGTTCACAAAAATTTACAGAATTTTTTATTGTTTAGAATGTTGTACAGAATGCATTAAGTGTGATTGTGTTAAAGCTCTTAACAGTTCTGTAAATAGAGTGGCTACTTTGAAGAGGGAGGTTACTTTTTGGGAGGAGTTACTTTGAAGAGGGAGGTTACTTTTTGGGAGAGGTTACTTTGAAGAGGGAGGTTACTTTAGCAGTTTTTTGACAAGTGTTAAAAAGTTGACTACTTTAGAAGGAGCGGTTACCTTAAGAGGGGAGGATACATTCAAGACTTAGGAGCATATCAAAACTACATTTAACTTCTCCTGCTATTTTGTTTAGCTGCGACCTTTTTTTGTACATATGAACTTGTCAAGAGGATGGTTCATGCAGATCCACATGCAACATCATTCAATGTTGTTGTAAACATGGTGGCTGCTGGCATTGGAGAGTTAGTAAGTAAGACTTGTCACTATGAATGCAATAAGCTGAAAAATTCAAAATATACACAAGTAAGACTCAGATCTTCCAGTGACCATATTTTACAAATTGTCACAAACTTAGCATTGACTACTTATCTCCTGCTGAACAAACTTCTCTAGTTTCCTCATCAAATGTTCGTGTCAATTTAACTGTTAGATTTGCTGACTTTAGACTTCCAATGGTGTACGGGTTCCATTTGAGATGGTGAAGCAGAGAGCACAAGCAAATAAATTACTTTCAAGTGTAGAAGCTTTCAAATTTACATTACAAGAAGAGGTTTGCAATGTCTGCTACTTAAGAATGTTTCTTGCTTATCAGAACTTAGAGTGTTTATGGCGCAAAATTTTACTGTGCAGTTTTCTGTTTGCTATTTCATAACTAAATTGCCTTAATTAGAATTAAGTTATTTGGTCATCATAAATTGTTAGTTATGACATCGCATGCATACATAGTTAGCTTTGAGAAAAAAGCTTGGAAACTTTGTCATAAAAATTGAAGTTTTGGCCGTAACACATATTCATATTTAATAAAGGCAAAACTCTATGAATGTTAAGTAAAATGTTGTTATGTAATGTGATGTCATATTAATGTCATTTGCATAATGAACATGATTCGGTTTCTCTAAAAAAAGTGATATGTTATAATTTTATTGGAGTCGTTTTTAAATCAATCAGCATACAATAAGAATACTAGCAGCGCAAGAATTCTTGTCATAAACATTTTTGTAAAATCGGTGAATATTTTTAGGGTTTTAAGGGTTTCTATCGAGGCTACTGGAGCACGGTGTTTCGTGAGGTTTGTTTATTTTGTTATTAAAAAGCAACAAGTTTTAATTTACATCTTTGTAATTTACACTCTAACAATGCACATTTATCGTGCATTCATGCATTTTTTGTGAAAAGAACCTTTGTGTGATTGTTTATCGTCTTTCCGGTTCGTACTTCGCCTCCGTTTTGCTCGTAGTACTTTTCCAAGTTGTCTCCAAGCGTACAAAGAATTTTTCCGATTACCTCGCATCTCTTTTTCTGTTCATTTGAAAGCTGCAATATAAATCCTTTCTTTGATACTGTTTCGCTTGTTTTAAATGCCTTGTGAGCTGTATTTGTTTTGTGCGTCTTTTCTTTCTTTGATACATTCATGTTTTCCGATATCGTCAATGTATTCGACTTGACAGTCATAAGAAATCTAAAAAAAATATTTTTTTGACATTTTGCATTGTGTTTGTTGCATGGTCTTTAAGTTCTCTTCATATGTAAATTTCGATCTTTTAAAAGTGAGCATGTGAATGTCACGAACCGTCTTATACTGAGCCGAATAATGATTTCCTCGCCTTTTTTATCAATCTAACTACCATTCAAACCAAACTGCGAGTTAACAGCCGTATCTGCCTCCAAAAATAAGCTCTCCTTAATGCATAATCATAGACTATAGTTAGGCGTCGACGTCTATCACAATAATTACGGTTGTTGAAAGGTATTCACCTCACGACCTCATCTTTCAATAAGAAATTGACAGAATCGCTGTGGTTTTGCAACTGATATACTGTAGGCACACAGTGTTTCTGTTTTATAAAGACATGCCTTAGAAAAATATTGACCTCTTACCTTCTGTTGTTGTTTTTCTCAACTTTGTCTTTGAAGAATGTGACTAAATAATGAGCAGTCGTCTTTGCAGTAGTGAAGTTTAAATGTTACTTTTCCATGTGATATTATTGTGATTTAAAGTTTGACAATGGCCACAGTTTATGCACGAGTCTTATCGGCATGTATATGAAGGTTCAAATGTCTATTTTTATTTTTGGCTAGCGTATTTTTAGTCGTGTATTTTTCCTGCAAACCATGATGATGTCAGTAACGCCAAGTGGAAAACAGCTCTATATATACACTTTTCGTAGTCGATTTAAACGATGCCAAATGTGGTGTGATTTATTTTCTAGCTCACAAGCCTCAGGCAAGCATTGTATGCAAATATGTCATAAGGCAGGCGACTGTATGTTTATATGAATATTAATCTTGATAAGTTTGCTTCGAGGCAATCCGCATGACTGATCTATTTAGATAGGCTTTCCTTTTAACTGTCCAAATGGCTTTTACTGTTTATTTCTATCATAACCGAACATCGATTCGTGCCTTTCACCCTTGAATTGTTTGAAGTTTTATAACTTGTGTTTCTTTTATTAAGGTGCCATTTTCATTCATTCAGTACCCGTTGTGGGAATACCTAAAGGTTGCTGATGTTGTTTGATCTAAATTAATATTTCATGAAGTACAAGATACGCCAAATTGATCGTTGTGATTCCTCAGTTTTGTCCATGAAAATCATGGAAATTATGTACGTCCGATCCTCTCAGATAATGGATGGTTTCTATAATTTCTTAAATTTTTAGATAAAATGGTCGAAACAACAAAAAGAGCCAATTCAAGCTTGGCAATCTGCTGTTTGTGGTTCATTGTCAGGTACAATTTCAGTTCTGTAGTATTTTTCATTGGAAACATGAGAAAGCAATTTTTTGAAGGTGACTTTTTGTGTTAGGCACCTATAAAGTACATACGTTTGGTAATCAATCCGCTTTTCACGTGTTTTTGGTAATTGCCAGGTGGCGTAGCTGCTGCCTTGACAACACCTCTTGACGTCACCAAGACAAGAATTATGCTAGCTGAGGTAGACGTTTTTTTTCCAAATGTTGAGTAATTTTGATGTGAAGTATTTCTTTTTTCCCGCTCATGGTTGTTAAGACATTGCAATCGATTGTTTGATGTGACATCATTTAGAAAGACTCTCCCATCACCAAGATAAATGCATTGAAAGCTTTGATTCTCATTGGAAGAGATGAGGGTATAAAAAGGTATAAAAGATTTTTTTCTCTTATCTTCATTTCACGAAATGTATTCATTTACTTAATGTGCAATCCCCTGGATGGAAATATTGTTAAACGACCTTTGTTGTGTTATCTATAAAGTATGAATATGTCCATTTCAGTTTAAATTAGGGTTATTTGATTGAGTATTTTATGTGTTTTTATTACTTTACCGTATCAATGTATCGAAACAAGTGTGGAACTTGGCGAAAAGGCCTTAGGCCAAGCGTCCATTTTCATTGGTCACACTTGTGACGCGGCACATTTGCTTTTTTATATCTCAGTGAAGACTAGTGAATAACTTTAACAGCATATGTTTTAGGTAAATTTATCTTAGCACACAATTTATATCGTATACTTTGTTAGGTTTTAATTGTTGTAAACGCTTATCGCCAAAAATAACAACGGATTTACAGTATTCATCCGGAACTGAGAATCGCCCTAATGATTTGTTTTTGTGTCTTCAGGTTGTTTTCTGGCATTTTACCACGTGTTCTATGGATAAGTATTGGTGGTGCTATATTTCTCGGTGTTTATGATCAGTCTAAGATGATAATTTCCAGAACTATACATACAGAAAAACTCTTTACCGAATTCAAAGATGGCTAGTTTTTTTTAAAGTTTTATTAAAATTTTCAATAATAATAATTTGTGATAAAAATCAGCTCGAAAATGTTGTTTGATTAGGCAGGATCATCGATGAATTTCTCGTCTTCGGTAGCCAAGCATCAGGTACGATTATGCTCACTAATCCTATCCACAGGATAATCATTCATACAGTAATCCTGTCATATCCTCATATTCATTTACAGATAAAAACGTCTTTTTCTCTTAACAACATTAATGCAAAGTGATTGCCCACCGTTCATGTTGATTAATGATTGATTACACTCAATTGATTTTGAATGTGTAGAAAAGATTGTTTATTTGTGTGAAATTTGATGATGAAAAACGGTCAACCATAGCAAGATCTTTTTTGATATAAATTAATTCATGTCTGCTTATAATGTGGATTGATTTAGGTCTTCTTCCTCCTCTTGTTTTGTCAAACTGTGCTCTTGGTCGCTTTTAATTTCTTCAACTTTTAAACTTTCTTCTTCATTCGTAGTGTGAGGTTTGCGTTCGCAATCAATTGATGTGGACATCTTGCTATCAGGTCTTGGGTCACTACATTTCTTGACTTCTTTATTGCTATGATTTCTTTCTTTCTCCCTACCACCATCCAAAATAATCCTCTTTAAATCTCTCTCTTGTTTCACCTTGTCGTATAAGCAAGATTGCGAGGTTTGTTGACTACTGATTCCCCAATCGTAACTTCTTCTTCTTTGATTAGGACAACTTTGCTTGATTCTGTTTCATTCTTATCTGTACTGTCTATTTCGCACTGTGTTGATTTATCGTTTACAGACACGATAACTTTTCGTGGCGATGTCTGAGTACTTTTCTCCTTCATATTATGCATAGGATAGATTCTGAACTTTGATAATTTGGAATATTCTTGTGGAATGCTATCGTTTATCTTCACCCAGGGCTGTAATCCGTTGTACTGGCCAAACGTGTAAACAAGCTGGTTATTTTTTTTATCGTTCTTCAAAAATCGTTCTTGAGGAAATTGCTCCTTGCTTGTTGAGTATTTTTCTATTTCTTTCTTCTCCTATATAAATATGTCGTTATAAATGGTTGACGTCCGAGATGTTTCCTCAACGACAAAAATTTTTTTTAAAGTCTTACGTTGTCTTTGTTGGTCTTTGTATCGTTGCTGTCTTCACATTCTAGTAACAAAAGGTAACGACAGAATCAAAACGTTGGTAAAATACCCGCGTAAATCCAAAAACAGCAAGAAAAGATTTCTTCAGTGAAGAAATAAAGAAATGGACATATTAACTTTCCAAACCTGAGTCATTAGATGACCAACTTGAGTCATCTGGGCTCTCTTGACTGCTGTCGTATTGTTGAACTGTCATTACCTTAAAAAAGCATTTCTCAAATGTCAACCATGGTTTTTTTATTGTCATTCGATGAAATGAGTGTAAATCAACCTCTTGTAATTCTTCCTTAACATTTTTCTCTCTGCGTTCATGAGATTTTTTCTTGTCGTAGTTTTTTCATCTCGATCATTGCTTTGCATTCCCTAAACAAATCCAGACGTTATTTTTACAGTAATACAGTATCTCTTGTTATTCTTTCCAGTCTTTACACGTATGTATCCAAGGAGTCATTTGCTAACCTTTCCTATCATTACACTTATAGACATAGAGTGTCCCTTGTTATCCTTTGCTATCATTGCATTTATGGACATTTAGTATCCTTTGCTATCATTACAGACATAGAATATCCTCTGCAGTCCGTTAAACAGTGTATTCTTTGCCGTCATTTTTCTCGTATTGTCTGAAATTTTCCAACAATACCTGTTCAATTACTTTAACTTGAGTATTCTCAATCGTAGCTTCGTTTTGTTCTAGGATTTCTCCATCATTAGCAAATAAAACAGGCTCCAACTCCTTTTCAGGCATATCTGTTGGTGAAGAACTTTGTGTTGTTATGATGTCATCATCAGGGATTTCTTTCATTGGTTCATTGTGTTGTGTCGTCAGGTTCTTTGCTTCTTGCGATAAAAAGCAATCATTTAGAAATGTTCTTGAGTCATGTCTATTCATACACTGTATCGGTTTAACACGTGGCGATGGCGAATGATCCATCCTTTCCTGAAATCGTATAATTTACTTGCGTTTAACTGTGTGTAAGCAGGTGGTCTTTAGGTATTTGGAAGATAGCAAGGACGACGTTAATATACTGTACCGTTATAGATGAAATAATATTACCACCGTCTCTTTTCTCTACGGCAAATTCATTTTCGAATTTGATTGGAATTTCTCTTGAAACAAGAAAACTGCTTGAATAAACGTTGTCGTTTTGTTTTTCTATGCGTTTTGGATGCTTTCGTGGAACGAGGTCTTCAATCTGGTCATAGTTTCTATCCATGTTTTCAATTTGCTTTCTTGAGCTGTGTTTATTACGGGCGATTAAAGAATGCGGTGCTGGTGCGGCGTACGGGATGAAAGGAGACTAAAGAATGATTGATATTTAGACAAACTTATAGACTAATTTATAAATCTAGAGTTCGCGTAACAATCTGAATTTGATTAAGATTGATAGCAAAATGCTACAACCAACAACTACAAACAATAACGACCTTATCTAACAACATTTGAGAAATTAACCTTCCATTCCTCTTTCTTGTAAACGAGACAAGTCTACTCAAAAGCAGAGAGCCTTATACGCTAGAAGTCCCGGGCTTGTGACCGGTATAGCAGAGTTAAAAGGTGAAAGGTTTATCATAGATTAATCAACTGAATATTCCTGCTCATTTTTGTTTTGAAGCGTGTCGAACAGTTCATATGGACAAAGCTCGATTTCCATATTAAACGAAACTCTGCTATACCGGTCACAAGCCCGGGACTTCTAGCGTATAAGGCTCTCTGCTTTTGAATAGACTTGTCTCGTTTACAAGGAAGAGGAGTGGAAGGTTAATTTCTCAAATGTTGTTAGATAAGGTCGTTATTGTTTGTAGTTGTTGGTTATAGCATTATGCTATCGTTCTGTTTGTTTAATAACATTCCAACTATTTAACCTTTTGATTAAGATTCTTGTTAAATCTCCATCTTAGAAAAGTGGTTGTTCATTGAAAAAAAACTCCAATAAATTCATTCAGCAAGTGTGTAATCATAATGGAATACCTGCATTTCAAATCTACCACATTTTGCTGCGCTGTCATTCATTGCCTGCTCTTTAAAACTGCTTAATCTTTCTCTTCCATTCTTTCTGTCATGACGATCTGTCCTTTGCATGAATTCCCTTGTGTCGTGATCATTCATTATCGTTAACGAGAAACGTTTTTGAAATGATTTCATCTCATCGCTTTCCTTATCGTGGAATTCATTTAATTGCAAGGAATTTGTACGCAAGCTATTTGTATCTCTATAACATATGGAATTGTTCTCTGGTGAGCCAATGATTCCAGTATTTTTTGCGATCATCGAAAAGTCAAGGACTGCATTATCTTGTGTTTTATTTTGCATTGTTTCATGACAAAAACTAGAATTTTGAGCTGAATCTTTTTTTGTAACAGATTGATTAGTATATCTTTCTTTTTTATGATATTCATGTCGACGATTGGTCCATTTTTTGAAATCTTTATCGTATCGTGGTGTATGACTTCTTGCATTCCATAAATTGACAGGAGAATCATCTCTCTTTTGAACTTCGTTGAGCTCCAAGTTAGAGGGTTTTATGGACGATGGCAAAGGAAGATCCAAAATCTCTTCATTGCAAAATTTCTGTTGGTAACGTTTTGGTTTGTCTAAATTAACTCTAGTTGGCAATCTTATATTACGATCTTCTAAATAATGATTTAAAACTTGTGAGTTACGAAGAGGAAATAATCAATTGAATACTGCAGTGAAATCCTACTTGGATGTTTGTCGTATGTTTTCATAATAATTTGCAGAGCGAGTAAATCTTGGCTGATTATTTGTGGTTCAACAGAATCCTGACTTTCTTTGTTTTCCCATTGGTTTGTATTCTGACAGTAGGGCGTCTTTGCGTTCAATTTCTTTTGCTGTCTTTTCCTTTCAAAAAACTCCTGAAAAATTTTGATTATGCAGTTTCTTGTCTTGGATAATTTAAGGAGAGAAGTGTAAAGAAGAAATGTTTACCTTTTGCAGTCTTTTTTGTTCTTTTACTTTTACTCTTTTCCTGAAAGGAAAATTAAGTATTTGCTATAAAAGCATCAAAAACGCCAATACAATGGTCTTCTTGCTTTCTTTGACTGTTTACCTTATTCCACCAACCCAATTCATGGTTGAAATGCTCTTCAAAGATTTCTTCACCCTCGATTTTATTTACTTTTTAATTTTTAAAATAAAAGTTTCTTCCCGCCATGTCCTTCGGGCCGAAATCGGTCAATTCCGGTGAATTCCGATATCTCTCCTGAACGCCTCCTTTAAACTGGAGTGATATCGAAAGAGAAAATAGAAAAATCATGGGGTCGGAAGCAGATGAAAATTGGGCTTTTGATGCATTCAATGACGGCTCAATTAGTGAGAAATCTGCTTGATCGAAAGCTAAAAAAGTGTTTCAAGTATTCAAACATTGTTTCTTGTGTATTTAGAGATTGTGAGCGAAGTGCAACTTAGAAAATATGGGCAGTTTTTGGAGGAGTATGCAACCCAATTAAAGGGAATCGAAGATGCGTTGGACGAATGGACTGGGGAATCCTGGGATTTTTCACTTGATCCAATCGAACTTCAAGTAAGAATGAACATTTCTGTTTAACTTCTCGATTGGCAAAGTCTTAAGTCTTCCTCATTCTCATCATTTGATATCTTGACTAATGAAAGTTTAGGTTGCAATTTACTCAGTAGACTGCATGGTCAGCAGTATAAGAGTAGCAGAAAGATGAAAGAGGACCGTTCAAAAATGGTTCATATACATACAAACAAATACTTCTC
The DNA here is from genome assembly GCF_021976095.1 of Xenia sp. Carnegie-2017. Lineage (NCBI taxonomy): Eukaryota > Metazoa > Cnidaria > Anthozoa > Malacalcyonacea > Xeniidae > Xenia > Xenia sp. Carnegie-2017. The sequence continues at coordinate 842,781 of NW_025813447.1, read as the reverse complement.
AATCATATGTTTAGGTTCTGCCATATGAGAAAGCAAGATTTAACGAACTAATTAAGACAGAAAATAAGGTAAATTAAACTTTAACTCATCCATGTTTTAAATATTGCGTAAACTATTTTCTCAAGTCAAGATGTGATTTCTATAGATTTTAAATAAAGTCATTCTGGTGTTCTCTGCTATTTGTTCTGAGATAAGTGAGCTGAAACATGAGGTACGTATATTGACTATCAGGTACTTTAATTGACTATAGATATTAGGTGCTATACACCATTATGAAGTATATACATAATTAGAATGTATGGTTAATAGATTGAGTTTGAGCCAATGACTTAAATATATACTAGAAGATTTATAAAACATTAAACTTCATTATCAAAGATGAAAAATTGATGTTTTAGGCAGTTAACAAGTTCTACCATCCACTCTTACTCTTCGAGGAGTCAGGTATAACTCGTCATTATTGTTGTTCACATGTATTTTTCATAAATGTACTTATTGTGATTCATTTACCTGCAGTTTCGGATGCAACACTTCCCGAAGGTGATGCCCAAGTCAAACTTGGTAGATTGCTCCCTCTTTTACAGGTAACAGCCATGTTTGCTATCATTTTGTACTTTAAGTGAGAGATTGGTGTAGTTTTGTGTTTTAAATTTTTTTTTATTACATTGTATCATTGTAGGAGATATCAAGTTTTGTTTATCGGGCAAATGATGTTACCAAACATGTTATCCAACAACTCAGCTTACTCTATGCCAAGTATGTTATAATTTTCTGTATTTTCAGTAGATTTGTTCATATCATATCAGTTTTTCTCATACTGCGGTACCATTTTAAAGGACCGGTAAAAGAGTTCTTGATGTGTCCGATGTCCATTTTGCTGTAAGTTTGAACCATAATTTACTCATTAAATCTTCTAGTGATTGTCAACCTAAGATATGTTATTTTTTGGGCAGACAATATTTGATAAGTTGGGTGATTTGTTTTCAATCCTGATCACTCTTGATGAAATCATGAACGAAAGCACTGGCATTCATGAAAACTGGAAAAGATACAAGAGGTATAAAAATTATAGTTCGGTTCATTTAACTTGCTAATTTATTCCACCAGTAGAAAAGGTGGGGATTTTCACGGGATTGACAACTCAAAAAACATGCATGCTTTAGACAGTTGTTATTATATTTTTATATGCTGGAAAATTGTACCATAAGTTTATAAATAATGTCAATGTTCAAAGCCTTGTGCTCTGGGCAATCCAGCATTGCAAAATGTTTCAAACTCTTTTGCCTAGTACAAAATTTTTCTCTCTTTAATTCCAGAATGCTGAAGTCGGTACAACATAACCCAGGTGTTTTCAGTGTGAAGCCAGATCAACTCAGACCATTAGAGAAGTGGATAATGAAGATTGAAGGGCAAATAATGGATGGTTTGATCTTTGATGTATGTTTAATGTATTGCATGGGATATGCATTGATCGCAATCTTTGCATGTGTGGTACTTTGTAGATTGTATTGGCACGTGCGTTGTATTTTCATAGCATTTCACTGCTGTTTTGGTTTTGTATTGAAAACGCGGAAGTCCGGAATGTGAGCATTATTGGCTACATATTTACCTTTAAAATCCCTTTCGTTCATGTGAAGTTGATATACATTTACAGTGTGTGAATTAACGGTGTGCAATGTGCAATTTGCACATCGTTTTAGCTAAAATGAAAACAATTGCACATCACTTTTTCAAATGATGTGCAAAAATCAGCGGTTTTAACGAAAAACACTGTCGTAAATCATATGAATTTGTTCACGTTTAAAAATATTAATTTAGCAATTAGCGCTATATAATAATTAACGTAATATCGATTTGATTATGCCTCTAAAGAAACACTTTTGTCTAAAATACTGCACATCGTTTTTTCTGAACTAATTCGCACACTGCATTTAGAATTGTGTGAAGCAAATCTTTGACTCGCCAGCTATTCCTGTGAGTGGCAATCGTGAATTTCTTGAAGAATTTTCGCATCATCTACAAGTGATGTTCGCGACAATCGAGCCAAAACTAGGTAGGTGCTAGTTTACAACAAGATCAAAAATTCACGAGATTTGTCGTGAAAGCACCTCGTTTCGTTGTAGGGGAAAACGGTGAAATTGATCAAAGAAAGAATTTCGTTTGTTTTTTGGCTCTCTATACGTTGTATGTGCATATATTTCGGCAATTTGACAAGAAATTTTTGAAGCAAATTTTGGATGTTCATAAAAAGGTATTTGCACTGGAAAATATGAATCAGGAATGATGCCTTAACACATTTGAAAGAGAATTCGCAAATTTCAAATATAGAAGTAAAAAAAATTGAAATGTTAATATTTTTCTATTGTTTTAGATTCCTGCCATTCATTTGGTTGGCAATGTTTTGTTCTTTCCCAACGAGTTCATTCAATCAAAAATTCCGCAACTTCAGAAAATTATCGATCGGAAACAAGAATTACTTGTGAGGTCATCTAGGGAGAGTTTTCTCAGCACTGCTAGTCAAAATCTGCCAAGGTACTTGTTAGGATAGATATGAACACAAGGAGGTAAATGTTTGTGCCTTACAGGATCTTTGTACTTTATAGAGAAGCGAAGAATATGAATTTGCAAGTCAGTGCATGGATGGTTCTTATGGAATCAAGTTTGAACTCTGGAGAGAGTTTGACTGAAAATCTCAATAAGAGATGTTCATTATTTCTAAAGGTAGGACATAGGACAATTACTTTGGTTATTGGAGGATTTCTGTGTACAGTTGTAGATACAGAGTTTGATGCTTACGTATAAAACGCCATTTATTTTGTGATGATATAAAATCATCAGTGGATTAATTTTGTTGCTAGTTCTATTGAGAGGCAATGTTGGGATTTTATGGGTTAGTCAATGCATCCGAAGTGGCGATTAGTGCTTGAGTGAAATTTTTCTGCATCCTTTCAATAATTAAGGATCTCGCGAAAGTGGTTAATGTTATTAATTTTTCCATCTCTTGAATGAAAACAGGGTATCCTGTATGCGTCGACCATTAGTCATCGTGTAAAGACAATCATGAATCTTCACTTAGCAATGAACACACCGATGACGAAATCCGCCGTTCTGGCACTCTGCAAACTTGTGGAACTTCTAAAAGCCATCGAACATACTTTTCATCGTCGTAGTATGTTGATAGCGGAGAGTGTTACTCATATCATACAATATCTATCGTATCTTGCTTTGAATTTGTTGGAAAACGTAAAGGTGAGCTATTTGCTACTACATTTGTATAAAATAGCCGAATAACTTGAGCTTGGAAACTTATTATTGTAGAATCGTATTGCTGCCGATAAGAAATACACTCACAGACGTTTGGTATGTGGAGTTTTTTGTACTTTTTGTGCGATTTGTTTATGTTTTGATATTCATTTTCTTGGCGTTCTGTTTATCTGGTCTACGTTTTTAACTCCCTATTGTTGTAAAAGTAAATGGTTTGAACCCTGGAGTATCGTTGAATGTTTGTAAATGTTGATCGTCCAGGTTGGTATAGTCCTGAGAAGGACTGTTTTTGTTGTTGTTGACTTACCGGTAGTCATCTTCAGAGTCAAAAATGACTTGAAGATGACTACTTTTTTGACTCTGAAGATGACTACCGCTAAGGTTGTCGAAACGTCAGTCAACAACAACAAAAACAGTCCTTCTCAGGACTATACCAACCTGGACGATCTACATTTACAAACATCTCCCTATAGTTGTGTTGTCATTTATTTATTTATAAATAGGTTTACTATAAATTACTATCTTCTTCTTGCTTCGATTCAGGATGTGTTGGCCGCATTGTTAATGGCTCAAAATGCTTTAAATGGAATGGGTAAGATGCAGTAGACTAAGTATTATTTCAAAAATACCCGTTTAGTCTACTTTGCTTTATCGAACCAAATTACTTCTAATTTCTCTGTTCTAGGAACCCGCGAGAGACGTCTTGTGGCAAAACTTGGACTACATGTTGCGACGCAGACGGTTTGTAAAGAGCTTTCTGCCTTATTGTATTCATTAATATAATTTCTTGGCCCCTTAATTTTTTGAGGATGGGGTTCTCGAATCTCCCAAAGCTGACAGTGCGTCGATTTTATTTTATTCTCCATTTTCTGTGTTCGTTATGACATTCTTACTATTTTCTTAAAGAAAACATTTCGCGAAGAAGAGCTGAATAATTTGACGCAGGTTTTGAAGAAACACGAAGTTGTTTGCGAACTGAGAAACAAATTGAAAGAAGTTTGTGATTGCAGCTTCCTCTACTGGCACAGGGTTGGTTATTTGTGATTGGAGTCGCAACGAAAATCGCTCGGTTTCATGATGATGATTGTTCCTTATACTAAAATATTTTGTCTTCTTTTTTTCAAATTTTTAGGTAGTTTTCCCGACCTACTTAAATGATGTTGTAGAAAAAGTTACTGATGCTCAACGAGTTCATGTAAGTAGATTCTTGTATCTTTCATTAAGTCGTTCGTTGTTGACCGCTGACACTCACAACCTTAATATTTAAAGTTGTCTGAGCCCGCATTACAATGAATGCAAATCATGAACATATAACCCATAAAGACCAGTTTTATCATTAAGTTGTTCTTTGTTGACCGCTGACACTCACAACCTTAATATTTTAACTTGTCTGAGCCTGCATTACAATGAATGCAAATCATAAACATATAACCCATAAAGACCAGTTTTATCATTAAGTCGTTCTTCGTTGACCGCTGACACTCACAACCTTACTATTTAAAGTGGTCTGAGCCTGCATTACAATGAAAATATTTCTTTCAGTATATGTTTGGTGCCTTTCGCGATTGCGTTCTACCGTTGAAACAATCCCGCCACGATTCACCAGAAACAATGTTGGAGGCGTTTGATCATGAAATAAGCAAGCAATTTAACGAGGTTTGCCTTTACAAAATCAAATAGATCTGAAACGATGACTTTCATACTGTAATTTTACTACAGAGAGCGCTGAAGATTGATAATTTCGGGTGCTTATATTTATCGTACATTTATATATGTTATAATCCGTTATCCCCTCCCCACACACACATCTCATTAACGATCTTTCCTGTGTTGTTGCTTGATCAGGTTATTTATAATTTCCACTGAATTTTTCTAAATTGAATTTCTTTGAATTTTCACGATATGGCATCCATTCAACACGGAAAAATATCTTGGACCGAATGCTTAGAATTTGTTTTATGTATAGGTTTAGCTGTTATTCTGAGGAATCTTTTTGAAAATTGATCGAAAAGGCTCTTTTAAGAAGTTCTCTTCAATTGGACAAAGTGTAACAGCCTAAAAAAACAGGAAAAACTGTTTTAGTTCTAACTTTCCCTAACTTTTTTCGCCAAAATATATTATTTTAAATCAACGAATTTGAGAGTAAACCCTAAATACACAGATTATCGCTGCAAACTTTGTGTTTATTTTCGTAGCATTTCCTTGAACCCGTTTGTCGACTCATCGAAACAGATCTTCGTCTTTATATTCATCAGCACTTACAAGTTGGCGATAGGAATCCATTCAGAGTATAATAATTTCAATTTGTGACGAATCATCGGCCGTGGGGAATAATTTTATGCTTTGTTGGTTAAGGTTGGCGTGAAGGATCTGTCACAATTCCTCAAAATCAAACCAATTAGATTCTTTGATCGACTCATTAACGTCAAAGGTAGCAGATCCCACAATTATATTTGCAGAAATAAGTGTTGCAATTTTGTTGCAATTACTAAGGAATTTTGCTCATTTCGTACAAACTAAAAGATTTTGTAATTTCTAGAATATGTTGCTCACTACTTGGATGCAACCTTTTATAATTTGACAACGGTTGCTTTGCATGATTGGAAGACGTACGGCGAGATGAAGAATGCCGCTGTACAAAGATACAATTTGTCGATGACAGAGGCTCATCTTCCCAGTCAGACCCTAGAGCAGGTTAGTTGTAAATTGTATTATGTTGCATTTGAAATTTCTTATTTAGCTGGAGTTCCATTCATAGAAGGAGATCACTCCATGCAGCACGTTTTTATAACAATAATTTTATTCTAACCAAGAATACGTAACTTAAATTCGTAATCACCTAACACCTTCACCTAACGCCTAACACCTTCACCTAACACCTTCACCTAACACCTTCACCTAACACCTTCAACCTAACACCTTCACCACCTAACACCTAACACACCTTCACCTAACACCTTCACCTAACACCTTCACCTAACACCTTCACCTAACTTCACCTAACGCCTTCACCTAACACCAAACACCTTTCACCTAACCTTCACCTACACCCACCTAACACCTTCACCTAACACCTTCACCTAACATCTTCACCTTCACCTAACACCTTCAACACCTTCACACCTAACACCTTCACCTAACACCTTCACCTAACACCTTCACCTAACGCCTAACACCTTCACCTAACACAAACACCTTCACCTAACAACACCTTCACCTAAACACCTTCCTAACACCTCACCTAACACCTAACACCTTCACCTAACACCTTCACCTAACACCTTCACCTAACACCTTCACCTAACACCTTCAACCTAACACCTTCACCTAACACCTTAACACCTTAACACCTTCACCTAACACCTAACACCTTCACCTAACACCTTCACCTAACACTTTCACCTAACACCTTCAACACCTAACACCACCTAACACCTTCACCTAACGCCTAACACCTTCACCTAACACCAAACACCTTCACCTAACGCCTAACACCTTCACCTACCGCCTAACACCTTCACCTAACACCTTCACCTACCGCCTAACACCTTCACCTAACACCTTCTAATCGATGTATATAGTCAGTGAATAATAAACAATCTGTCAGTTGCCTGAAGATCGCCCTACGGCGTGAAACTCCGAGTAGTGACAGCAAGTACTTGTCCATTTTATTTCATTTTATCTTAAATACATATACACACACCTTAATAATTGATGTTAATCAACTGTTTGTCTTTTCCGTTGCATTTCTTTGCAATTTATCGTAAATATATACATAACGCATCTTAATAATTTAATACTAACCAACTGTTTTTATTTTTCATTGCATTCCGTTACAATTTATATTTAATATATATACACCTTAATAATTAAAATTAATCTTTCAATAAATTCCATGTTCACACGATCTTTATGAATGAATAGTTCAGATGATTTCATTTCTTCCCATCTGATAAACTTTCGTATCCTTCGGTCATGATAGCGGCCACAGGAAACACACTGTTTCGGTTGCGAATCAATACATCTTTCCATTTCTTAAACTTTAAGCTATTGTCCTTGCCTGTGGTGAAGGATTAAAAATTTTAAGTTTTTAGATTATATATTTATATATGATAATGTCACTAACATCTAAAAGGTCTTTGTGTATTGTGATTGGCAGAGCTCGTCTATTTCACTTCACTGTGATGAGTATTGTTGGAAACTTTGTTTTGACAGATTAATACGATATTTTATGATTTTGAATCTTTTTTACACCGTACCTTTCTTTCCGGCTTCGATATCTATCTTTTCCGAGGAATTATGGACCGTTTCTCTTCCAACATTTTCTTTTGAAACTGTCGACCTTACAGTCTCATCATTCATTTGATTTTCAGTTTTACAATCGTGGTAACTTTTATCTTTGCTGAGTTGGTTACCAGATGATAAGCCATGTTTTGTTGGGACCTTATCAATCGATTTTATGGTCGGGCTCACGGCTGTTGTCTTCAGCTGAAATACATTCTTTAGACGTTTTGCAAGCCGTCTTCTTTTTGGTTGGTTGGAGGTTTTATCACAATTCAGCGAAGTGTTTCCATCTTGTGTTTTATCTCTTCTCCGACATTTGAAATGTGAAGCAGGCGATCTGTTTTCAACAAGTTTTTGTCTCTCTATAAATTTCCAATTAAAAAAATATATATCAACAGAAGCATTGCTTACTTTGCTTACATTAAAAAATACCAAAGTACCTTTGAAATAACGTGTTCTTTTGGCTTGTTTTTCGCCTTGTTTTTCCTAATAAAAGGATGATCGAGAGGAATATTTCTGAGAAATCTTTTCCCACTTTCATCAAGATAAATCTCGGCCCAAATATCTTCGACTTCTTCGCAACAATCGTTTTGTATGTGCTCTTCACGCACTCCACCGATTGATGTATTATCTTCGTGTATTTTCATCGCCATTCTAAATTCTTTATTGTGTTGTATTGAAAGTTTTTTCCTGTGTGCACTTTTGCTTTTGCTCACGCTTCAAAAAAGAACTCGAAAACTGCGTCTTGCAATGCTGTTAATGAAGTTTTATTTGTTACGTCATTAATTGATGCGCGCGCGTCTTTCATGACGTATTAATTGGTGACGTTTTGTTTGGTCAAATTCTACAAATTTATTTCTTCGTGAATTGTTATTCCATTAGGGGCCGATCGCACGATTTGCGAAAAGCGCTATCCACTAGATAGCAATTTTTTACGTTAAAAAATCTCCCAAAAGGAAAAATTATCATTTGAATTGAGCAATCATGCACTGAAATAAAATGATGTTTCTAAGATTGCAAAAATTCTCTGTTGTGAGGAAAATATAAAGACCATTTTACCATAGGCGGCTCAGAAAATCACTTAGCTAGTAGCTAAATAGTTTAAAACAAACGATAACTCGCCCCATTCCACCGTAACAGACCGTGCGCCACGAACTTTAAAAATCAATTAATACAAAGTGAACTATTTAGCTAGTGATTATCTAGCTAAGTGATTTTCTGGGCCGCGTATGATTTTACACACAAGTTTGAAAATTCTACTATCCTACGAAGATTTTTTATTGTTTTTAAAGGGTCTCGATGTCCTTGAAATAATGCGAAACATTCACGTTTTTATATCAAGATACTTGTACAATTTAAATAACCAGGTACTAAATCATCGTCTGGGCTTGCCGCACTACGTTTTGAACCATACTTTTTGTATTTACGAAAAATGTTTTCATTTTCATAGATTTTTGTTGAGCGTTCTTCTAATAACAAACATCTGAATACGATCAACATACGACACATCGCGAACTCTATCCGAACCCACGGTTCCGGCATCATGAATACGACTGTGAATTTTACCTATCAATTCCTTCGAAAGAAATTCTTTATTTTTTCTCAGTTTTTGTACGACGAACATATCAAAGGACGGGTACTCAAGGTAGAGGGATAGTGGGGTACAATTGCTGTAGTTCCTGGTATTTTCGTCTTTAGTGGACTGAAATTTCAGTCAAAGTTAACTGTTTTGTACTTTTCTTTAGGATATTCGATATTTTAAGGAGGTGCGCGAGGAGACTGGGCAAAAGTATCCGTTTGACCGAGCGGAGAAATTCAATAAGGGAATACGTAAACTTGGCTTGACCCCAGACTCCCTTAGCTATCTCGATCAATTTAGAGAGCTCATCACTCAAGTTGGTATGTCATTCGTGAGAAAGGTCTTATTTTCCTTTGCCCGTTTTTTCAACATTTTGCGGGTGTTTTTTGTGTAGGTAATGCAATGGGTTACATCAGAATGGTTAGATCTGGTGGTCTTCACTGCGTCTCAAATGCCATAAGGTTTAGTCAGCATTTTGTCATTTTAAAGACTTCAATTCTTTACGTCACACAAGATATTCCATTGATATTTGTAGGTTCGTCCCAGACTTGGAAGATATTATGTCTTTTGAAGAGCTTGTGAAAGACGAAGGATTATCAGTAGAAACAAACGAAGCAGCTAAGTATGTACTTGAACATACCGTCTACTGTTGTTGAACTGTGTTTTATTGTACGGGTTGTATTGTAGATCGCTAACTTACGTCTTCTTTCATAGGAATCTTGACGCCGCCATTGGCAACCTTGCAAAGAATTTTGCTGAAGGGACGGATTACTTTAAGGTCAGCTGACATGTCTTTAGCATACATCCTTATATGCCCCCTAAGGTCCAGTTTGTACTCTGTATGACATTAGCTATGTGTATTGATTACTTAAGCATACATCCTTATATGCTCCTTAAGGTCTAGTTTATACTCTGTATGACATTTGCAATGTTTTTAGCATCCATCTTATTGATATTCTACCATGTTCGTGTTGTGATTGTATTTTACAGCTTTTAGTCGATGTGTTTGTCCCTCAGTTTCGAGACGTAAAGAACATGCATTTGAGAAATTTTTACATCATAATTCCTCCATTGGTGAGAGATCTTTATGACACTGTTGAGTCAAGAGCTTTTTTACGTTATTCGGTGAACGCAACAAACATCCTTACTGTAATATACACATTTTACTTGTAGACGATAAACTTTGTCGAGTACTCCATGAATCGCAAAGAAAAAATGAACAAGAAAAACAAGGAAGGCGCCGCGTTCACTGACGATGGCTTTGCAATGGGTTTGTGTTTTGTTCTTGTGTTAATATCAATAATTTAAAATGATGACGTTGTTGAAAATACGATTTTATACAGGAGTGGCGTACATTCTTAAATTGCTAAATCAATACAAAGAATTTGATTCTCTTCATTGGTTTCAGTCTGTGGATCAAAAATACCTGACTGACATGGTATGCTGCATAACTAGTGCGTTGTTAAAACCACGAACAATAACAAAATACCTTCTCCTTATCTTAACAAGCGTAAAGTGTCGCTGTCTTTGAATGGCAAAGGAGGACGAGATGAAAAGCTTCAGCAGACGTTGAGTTTAACTCAAAAACGACTTTCAGCTTTTCAAAGGGTATGTTTTTTTAAAGAATTGTGATTAAAAATTGATGAAATGAAGATTCAAAAGGTGACCAAACAATGGTTGTATTTAGTGATGAAACTGCGCATGCCAAGTCCAAGTTTACAGGAAATGATGTATCATAAGCAATTATGAAATAAAAGCAATAAAACGCGTGCGGTGATTGGTCTAGAGCAGGGGTCTCCAAACTACGGCCCGCGGGCCAGATGCGGCCCGTTGGGCCTCTCAATCCGGCCCGCAGAGGCACTTAAGAAAAATTAATATATATTATTATCAATATTATTATTAAACAAAATAAACTTTGTGCAGAAAGTTCACGTTATGTCGCAAGCCAACTAGCAAGAGTGGCTTACGTCAATTTTTCTCCCAACTTCCTACTTCCGTTTCAAGCACATTGCGAAATTTAAAAAGCTGAAGGATAACGTGGAAATTTTTTATATTCTTCGGCCCTCAACATGCTGGATGAAAGTTCATGTGGCCCTCCGGCTGTAAAGTTTGGAGACCCCTGGTCTAGAGCCCTGTTTGCATTTGCCTGTGCAAAACACATCTGAGCTCAACCAATCAAATGAATCAAAACAATCAATCAGTCAAAGAGAATTTGCAAATCGATCACGAATACTGCACTGATCTGCTCTCGAGTTATCCCAAAGGTCTCCTTGGTTTGCATAAGCCCGTGTAAACCATTGAGCTCTATAATAGAACTCAATGGTGTAAACACAGTAAACATCTTTTATTTCTTAATTCAACAAGCGTCGTGAAAATGACGTAAAAATGGCGTTTTTCACATATATGGTTGGTTCCACGTTCCACACTATATTTACGCCATTTTCACGGCGTTTTAGACTTTACGTCTTGTTTGTTTTCTGAATCTCTCTTATATTTCAGGAATTCGAACTTCTCTACTACTCCTTGAGCAGCGCGCGAATTTTTTTCCGAGCGGATAAAACGGAAGCAGAAGAAAAAGAAGAAAAAGAGCAAAGTCAAGGTAAAACTTTCTTTGTGGTTGTGTCAATTTAAAGGTACGGCTGTCCTTACCTTCATCTCTCCCCCACCTTCAGCCGGTGATAATGATACGGAGACCGACGGAAGTGGTCCTTCTACACCAAACGTCAACAGTGATAACACGCCAAATGATTTAGGTACGAAATTTTTGTTGATGGTCGTGATGTTAACTTGTTTATAGTCATTTAAACATCTTAGGTTGTCTAAAAATGGACATTTCACATATATCATGTATTTGATCACATCGCACTGTTATTTCTAGGTAATTCCACATCTACACCTCCCCCACCTCCACCGCCTCCTCCCCCACCCCCACCACCTCCAATGTGAAGAAATTTTAATGAAGAATTAAAGTTAGCGTAATGATAAATTGTTAGATTGAATCTCGATTTTCGATGTAGTTTATAAAATACATAATGAAACGGAAACGGAAATTGTTTATCTTAACTGCTCGGGCATGCTATTTTTTGAGTCTAAAACATTTCCTTTGTAGTCGTGTAATTTTGAATAATTGCTTGTTTTACCCGAAGTAAACTCTGCTTTCTGTCATTTTTTTGAAAAATATATTTATTTGGGAAGAAAGCAATTTGAGCGCTTCACATGAGTGGAAAAAAAGATGGCGGACTTCCACTTTGGTCGTGGGAGCTGACGTGTTATTGTTTGATATTTATACTTGGATTCTTTGGAAATGTTACCGTTATAATCGTTGTTTTGAAAAGCGGTACCAGAAAACATCAATTACGCAAGGTTCCATTCAACATATATTTGATGTCTTTGGCAATAGTTGACTTAATATTTGCAATTAGCGCATTACCTATATATGTAGCATCGACGAACGCCGTACCTCATCCGAATGGATTGAATGGCGAGATTATGTGTAAGGTAATAACTGGATATCTCATTCCTTTTTGGCTGAGTGACACATCAATTTACATTCTTGTCATCATAAGTTTCGAAAGATATTCTGCCATTAGCAAACCATTCTTGACTATAAAACGAGGGATATCTCGCAAAACCTATCTAAGTGTTGCTGCTGCTTATATGGCAGCATTTATTGTACAGATTCCCACAATTGTTGGTTCCCATTGGGCTGGGGAGAATGGTACAGTCAGTTATTGCAAGTATGAATGGCCTAACGAAGCTGTTAGTACTTCCATATATGCTATTGTGCTTATCTGCCATCTTATTTTTCCTGCTGTCACATTCATTTTTAATTTTCATCGAATCAGAAAATGTCTCACTGTGTTGGATACAACCTTACGCAAGTCCATTGCTGACGACAAACAACGTTTAAAGATTCTTAAAAGTAAACAGAAGACTGTGAAAATAGTGTTTGTTGTGATGATGGCATTTTTTTGTCTATGGGCCCCCAATCATATAATGTATCTTCTCTTTCAATTTGGTGGAATACATAATTTAAAGTGGAATTCTACATATTATCAAGCGGGTATTGTTCTTGGTTTTTGTTCATCGTGGCTGAATCCATTTCTGTATGCATTTCAAAGCAGGGACTTTCGAACTCATGCCTACAAAGTGTTAAGAAAAATTTTTTGTGAACAAAGCTCTTCTCGACCTTTCGAAGACAGCCATGGTACTATCAGTTCATTGTCATCTGGTCAAACTAAAAATGGGTTTCGAAAATTAAAAAGCCCAGTAGTTTAGATTTTAGTTTGACTTTTTCTATTTCTTTTATTATACATGCATTGCAATAAATGAATTACTTGACTTGCAACCCGGAACTAAGTCTTGTTCATCTTGAGAATTTGTAGAATTAGGATCAGTTTGGATTATGAAATACCAAATCTATTTTCACGATTGTCGGAAAGTGTTCGTAGTGTCCCGTGACTTCCGATGATTTATTTATAATGCCACATGGAATAACACCATGTAATGTACAATTTTTGAGATTTTAGGGAAAATTACTGTCTTTGTTGATGTTTTAACACGTTTCATTTCAAAAAATCAAGTATGGATGACGACGAGGAAAGTTCAGTTACTATTCCTACGGTCGAAAAGCCAACTATTCCTTTGCTCAAAAGTTCGAAACGTGAAAACCGAGGTTGTTTTGTGTATATTTTGACATTTTTTGCTGCCGTCGGTGGCTTTCTGTTTGGTTATGATACGGGTGTCATTTCGGGTGCTTTGATAATCTTGAAAAAGCATTTTGATCTCACATTTTTTATGGAAGAGCTTGTAGTGAGCATAACCATTGGTTGCGCTATTTTCGGAGCTGTATTTAGCGGGCCGATAAGTCAATATCTTGGTCGAAAATTCGTTTTGATACTTTCTGCCATCGTTTTCACTGCTGGTGCTTTGGTTATGGGACTTTCTGGCAATGAAGAAACACTTCTTGTTGGTAGAGCTATTGTAGGACTAGGAATTGGTAGGTTTTTGTTCAAAATTTCAATTAGCTAGGAGTTTCTAATGTTTTGTTGTCTTTAAATGATTTTTCTAGGTGGTGCGTCAATGACCGTTCCTGTATATATTGCTGAAGCTGCTCCGGCAGATATGAGAGGAAAACTGGTCACACTTAATAACATTTTTATAACAGGAGGTCAATTTGTAGCCAGCGTTGTTGATGGGATTTTTGCGAGTCAGTCTGATGGATGGAGGTAGTGAGATTCATTCTTGATTACCAAGTGATAGCAAATGTTTATACTAGCAGATGACAGATGACTTTAGTGGATATCAAATCTTCCAAGTTCAAACTTTTTTTATTGATTTCAGGTTCATGCTTGGTCTCTCTGGTGTACCATCAGCCATTATGCTTTTTGGTCTTTTTTTCATGCCCGAGAGTCCAAGATGGCTTGCTAGTAAGGGACGCATTGATCAGGCCAGAAAAGTCTTGAAAAGGATTCGTAATTCCGATGATGTTGAAGAAGAAATTGAGGAAATATTGTCATCAAAACAAAGAGAGCATTTAGCCATAAATGATGAAACAAATTGTGGTATATTTTGGCATATCTGGAAAACACCATCAGTTAGGAAGGCGTTATTAGTTGGTTGCGGTTTGCAAGCATTTCAACAGCTATCAGGGATTAACACTGTCATGTAAGCTTTCATGATGTATTCTTGATTGCACAAATCAATTGAGTGTAGCATTATTTTTATATACTACTGTCTTCACTCATTTCAGGTATTACAGTTCAACAATCATCAAAATGGCTGGTACTAAAAGCGACGAGGAGGCTATATGGCTCGCGGTTCCTGTAGCTTTCACAAATTTTGCATTCTCTCTGATTGGATTGTTGGTAGTTGAAAAAATGGGAAGAAGAAAACTACTTTTGATTAGTCTCGCTGGTGTTATATTCAGCCTTTTTTTACTCAGCGTTACATTTTATTTGGACTTACGAGAATCTCCAGCCGTAACATTGAAACCACATATTGATTCTTCATGTGTTCATGATTACACTCATTGTTATTCCTGTGTTGAAGATATTCATTGTGGATTTTGTTATGAAAAAATTAATGGGTTATTTTCAAACAGTTCCTGTTTACCAGTAATGTCGAACTCCATGTTAGACCATGCCAAAGATGGATTGTGTAACAAAACTACTAACGATAGCTTTCATTGGAATTATGATCACTGTCCTTTTCCATTGTCTTGGTTGGCAGTACTTGGCCTGGTTTTATATCTTGCATGGTTTGCTCCAGGCATGGGGCCAATGCCATGGACAATAAACTCTGAAATTTACCCGCAATGGGCAAGAAGTTTTGGTAATGCAAGCTCGTCAGCTACAAACTGGATTTGTAATCTTCTTGTGTCCATAACATTTCTCCATCTAACTAAGCTATTGACTAAATGTGGTGCATTTGGTCTTTATACGGTCATAGCTTTTATTGGCTGGTTATTTGTTTTTGCTTTTGTACCAGAGACGAAGGGAAAAAGTCTCGAAGAAGTGAACAGGTTGTTTGAAAGTAATCAACCCAAATTCCACAATAAAGATGCGACTAATGACTCACTTAACAGTTTAAATAATGATATAGTTGAGTCATAATGCTTAGCTAAAATGTTCAATAATAAAAATTCTTATGGTATTTTATTTTTTGCTTTTAACTAGAGTTTTTAATGTTTTGAGTACATGGTTAAGTCCAAACTTATTTATGTGACCATGCCATTGAAATGAAGAAAATATATATATACAAATAATGAATATATAACATTGGAAATGAATATTTTTTATTGATACTGCTATGACTAGGAGCCCGCAATCTCTATCATTTATGAATACTTTATGTTAATACATGATGTGAAAGCAAGATGTCGCTCTACGATGATATAGATGGCGTTCCGTTGAAGGAGAACAATTCATCTTCAGCAGGTAACGTAAATTATCATTCGGCTTTTAGAAATCCATTTTATCTCTTGAGTAGAAACTGCTTCGAATATTACTCGGAAATTCGGCGTTTCCTGGACTTGTGACGATGAATTCACTGACTGGTGTAGAAATTTTGGAGCTGACTCAACTCAACTGATCAACTGATGTTAATCTTTTTGTCTTTCGTTATTTTTAGCGGGTTGGTCGAACAGCTTTAGTTTTATGCAACAGCAGTTGAAAAGGCAGAAGGTTGTGCAAGGAAGACCACAGTTCAACGTAAGTTGTAAACTTTTAATGAAGGGACTCACTACTGTTAAGTTGATGTATAGAGTCTTTAAGACTCAGTCTTATAGATTATTGACGTATGTAGTTGTTGATTAAATTAATTTCTTTATGATTTTTTGTTGCATTTAGAAATCAAATCGTTCAACAGGATTGGCTAAATCTGGCATTACAAAGGTAATCCTTTATGCAACCATGTGATTAAATATCCTTATTGGATTGTACATAATTGTTGTTTTGAAGCAGGAAAATTCAATATCAAATGATGAGAATAAGCAACCTGAGGTAGGCTTTCACAAATACAATACAAATTAGTTTTCCTTGAATGAAACATCTAGCTTTAATCTCTTATAGAGTACAACAGAGCCATTTGTTCAAACAGAGGCTTCAATGGCAGTGATTTTGGATGAATATGATCCTATGAAACCCAACGATTATGAAGAATGCAAACAAAAACAACGAGAGAAAGAAAAACAAGAAAGAGAACTTGAACGAAGTCAAAAAGATCACGATGACAGGTAGAAATGATCAAAAATGAAACAATTTTTAACACAAGAAGAAAAGAAATATTTTAGAGATGTGTTGTGATTTTTTTTGGGAATGTTATTTAGTGTATTCCTGAATTCTTTATGGTTGACTAAATGATGTAGCTTTTATTGAAATTTGTGAAGAGTTTACTGATAATTTTTTAAATTCAGGTATAGAGATAGAAGTCGTGACCGAGATCGTGATGATTATAGAAGTCGAGGCAGACGTCGAAGATATGGTGACGAAGATGAAGAACCAAGATCCCTTGCTGCATCTTCTTCAAGAAAAAGTGGAGCGGCCATTGCACCTCCAGCTGCATTGACAGCATCTACCAATCCTGATGATGACAGTAAGTGTTGCACTTGACAAAATATATTGCACTTAGCAGAATGTGTTGCACTTGGCAAAATGTGTTGCACTTAGCAGAATCTGTTGCACTTGACAAAATATATTGCACTTGGCAGAATGTGTTGCACTTGACAAAATATATGCACTTAGCAGGATCTGTTGCACTTGGCAAATTAAGCTGCCCTTGTCATGAGATTGAAAGTCAAAAAATTATCATGCCTTTTGAAATTTCATTCATTATTTATATCAAAATGTTTCGTGATACATGTTGTTTCATAGTGTTATTTTATAAGTATAATTTGTTGGGTTTATTTATAGATAAACCATTCTCTGGAATTCCAGGTTTATTTGGTAAGCCAGCAAAACCAGATGTCGGTTTTGACAGGTATTTTAACTACGGTTCAGTCAGTTTCAAACATAGTAATGCATAATGGTCAAATTTTTTTTCATTCAAAGTTGTATTCTTTGTGTAGTCCTGTTGCATCTAATATCATGGCAAAATATGGGTGGAAAGATGGACAAGGTTTGCGGAGGACATCTTGTTATTTTCTTCATGATGCTTCAATTGCAAACTTTCACGAAACCTCAAAATGCACAATGATTATACAATTTTGACTGTTGAATAGATGTTTAATTTTTTAATATTTAAACATTACAAAGAGCATTTGAACTTTTACATCTCGCATTTCAACATCACAATCAACTTTATAACCTTTTGCAAAAGAAATGCATAAATGCTTTGAAATGCAACAATTTCACCTCATTGCTCTTCACTCAGACTTACAAAAGCTTAAACGAAACATTGTCTTGAAAGTTGTTAAAAAACTTTGATTTCTTTTTTAGGACTAGGTAAACAAGAGCAAGGCATTAACCAGTGTTTACAAGTTGAGAAGACCAGCAAAAGAGGCGGGAAGATTATCAACCAGGAGAAAGGTTGGTTCCCATTCTTCTGTTCATATTGCATGTTGCACCTTAATTGATGCGATTTAAGTGACAGTATCCAGGTAGCCTGATTAAGAGGATGATATTTTGCTCCACAACACTGTGATCCTTGTTGGATCACTAAAATGATGGATTTCTTTCGGCAAGTTTTAGGCCGTCTTTGAAAACCTGATTTTGAATTTTGGTGGAAATTTTTATGAGAAAGTAAATTTACAAGCTTAAAGCTAAAGTTAAATATGACAGACATTGCGGAAAAAATTATAAGGGCTAGTTAGTTGTGCAATTTTTCATGTTTTACTACACAAAGTCCGTGCAATTTTAAAGAGCATTGGTTTTGCTTGCACATAATCTTTTGTGGAAACAGTTTACTATTTTCAACTTTGTAGCTCAAACTTTTCAATCTTTTGTTGGAAAGTGACCTAAAATAGTCTCTTGGATAATGAAATGGTTTGATTTTTTTTACTTAGCTTTGGTTTGTGGCTCCTTAAAGAATTTTTTCTCTTCTAAGTTGCACTTGAGGATTTCTATACATGTTCTTGTTTACTTGTAGAGTTACCCCAAGCACAAGAAAATGAGTCTATTATTGGTAAAATGAAGAATCCAAGCAAAGTTATTTTGCTTCGTGTGAGTCAGAATTTATAGAAGCACTCAAAGTTGAACGCTTTCATTTTAACATTTGAATAAAAATGAATAACAATGAACTTTTTATATACTCTACAGCCCAATTGGGTCTTTTACAATTTGACTTTGGAAGGTTTCTAAAAGTCACTCAAATAGCTATGAACTAGAATAGGCATCTAGTATATCTTATATATCTTAATATATCCTAATATATCCTAATATATCCTAATATATCCTAATACATCCTAATATATCCTAATACATCCTAATATATCCTAATATATCCTAATATATCTTAATGGTTGTGTAGAACATGGTTGGACCTGGTGAAGTGGATGATGAGTTGGAACCTGAGACAGCTGAAGAATGCAGCAAATATGGCGAGGTTCAAAAAGTTATCATTTACGAAGTACGTTGTTATCATCAATGTTTTTATCGTACGTATTGTTGGAAAGGTTATTTATTTTGAGTTTGATACTCTCGTTCCCAGATCCCCCAAGGTGTCGCGGAAGACGAGGCTGTAAGGATATTTGTCGAATTCAAAAAAATGGACTCCGCAATAAAAGGTATTCATGTTGTTTTTCTTTTTGTTATCGTATGTTTAAACAAAGTAAATTATAGCACCAATCTGCGTTTGAATTGAGAAATTGATGCTCTGGTAGGAAAGCATTAATATCTTTAATAACCACGAAAGTTAAAAAACTAACCCTTCCCTTCTATTACCTCAAAATTATTTGGTTATTCTTTAGAATCAACGGTAATCTCTGGGAATATTTTGTTGAAACTATTTGATTGTATCTTAGGACTTCTTGATCATACTTTCGAGTAATTTGATCTCACTTTAGAACTATTTCGTCTACATTTGGAACCATTTGATCATAACTTAGAACTATTTCGTCATCATTTAGAACAATTTCCTCTCCCCTTGGAACCACTTATCATCTTAGAACAATTTTGCTAATAACACGTGGAAATTACATATATCACATCGTTCATTAATCCTCTCGCGTTAATAATTATTCACCCTTCATTTTCTTGTCTCTACAGCGATCATTGACCTCAATGGTCGATTTTTTGGTGGTAGGACAGTCAAAGCAGGATTTTATAACTTGGATAAGTTTCGACGGTTGGATCTAACGGACGATTTAGAACTTCTGTAGCCGTATGTACATGAATGTATGATGTAATTTTATTGGGAAGGGAGAAGGTCGGGGGGGGGGAGGTAGAGCTTAAACGGCAGATATTGGTTGCAAAGTCGATAATGGACAATTTCGTCGTTCGCCATGATATTCCAGTTTAAACGAAGGTTTCATTTTCGACATAGTCACAACACATACGCGCGTGTTCTGATTTGCAATCATTCGTTGCTATTTGTTTTGAACTACATAACGCTGTGTGCGTTGTGGAACACAAAACAATAATCTAGCGCATGGCATGTGTGTTCCAGCAAGTGCCTTCAAAAGAAATCTTTCACTTGTCGATTAATAGCGATGGTGCCTCGTTTAGGCTCAAAATGAAAGGATACTGTTGTATTTGCGTTGTCATTTTTAGAGAATCAAAAATTCTGTTCATTTTGTAAGCCTAACATGATACTGCCATGCATTGTTTACCAAGAATTCAATCTCATACTATGCCAAACAATTAAATATAATTAGTAAACGCGCTAAATACAACTCTACAATGAACAGTTTACGATTATTCTATGTATTATTCAGTGTTCAGTCTTTTGCGTCCGTCCGAGCTCTTTTTTGCAAACATCTTTTCTCTTCATTGGCAATATCTGTCTTGCGGTCTAAAAAAATTCATTCGTTTACTGTACATGTCGTAGAAAGTCTGCTAATATAAAGTAAACGCCAAATGTTTGTTTACGCTGTACAAAAAAACGTCGTTGCTTGTTATAAATAAATATTATATATATTGTGGGGTAGGACTATATGATAAATTGTTAAAATTTACAATGATTTTTATTGTGACATTCCTCCATAACAGCCCGCGTGAAAAAATTTGAATCTACTACTTTATATTTGTGTCACGCAATTATGAGTTATGGTTGATTCAACTTTGTACTATATTATGTTAATATACACCTTAAATTAGAAATACTTGATGAGGTGCTTCTTGCATTTTTTCATTTGCCATATCAAAGCTCAAAATGTATGACAATTAGTCTATCATCCGAGACCGAGATTTCCACAAAATGGTCTCAGTCATGGGGACCAAATCCAATTAGACATAAAAATTAATTTGGTTTTTCGATTATATGAAAACGAGTGTTGGACATTTTAATTTTACAGTTTTTTCAACAATAAGTTGAGCAACTTGATCACATATCATAGCCGTCATTTTGGCATATTTTTCCATCACGTTGAACAGTAAAAGGCAAGATAATGTGTACAAATGTAATGAAACCATTTAAAATGTATCAACAGATAATCTTATAAATTTAACCTCAATTGCATGATTGAATTCACTCTCATGACTCTGATTGGTCTTCGTATCTTTGCGATGGATGGTAAACAATAACATTGCGTGTTTGCAGATGAAGTTACCCTAACGTACAACAAAGATCCTATACTTTGTAAGGTGTTAAGTTTTGCATATACCTTGGAGCCAGGAGTAACAGCAAAATTATAATGTAAATGTCACACAGGTGACGCGGGAGAATCGTCCATTATTAACGTAGAATCAAACAAGACAGAAATTATTTTCTTTTTTGAACCTTCTTTAAATTTTCTCCGCACTTACCTATTTCTCGTCACAGGACATGTATATCTGAGATATCTCTTTCCAGGCCTCAAACAACAATCTGTTCTCAGTTCGCAGTACTTTCCTATGGGCACACAGCGCCCACGTCTTGTCAAATAGAGAAGACGTTCGTATTTCATTCTTATCAGCTTCAGAAGGGGAGAGAAATATTTTACTTTAGTGTGTTGTGTGATGAGTTAAAAAATCCCTGTAAACATTGAAGAAAGCGTGACGACAAATGTAAAGGAGGAATTTCTTACCGCAAAGCTATTGCTACTGTGCAGCATCGCGAAGGAAACAACAGCAAAAAGAAATATGGCGAAACCTTTCATTTTTCGGCAGTGTCTTCGTACGTATGACAAACTTTTATGAAAAGAGTTAAGCTCAACTTTATTTTATATCCTTTTGAAACGTGCGATTACTGGTTTATATTTCAAAACTTCGTATCTTGTTCTCAAAACTTTGCGTCAATGGAAGAAAAAACATTGGTTAATGTTACAATGACACCTGGAAAGCTCTCGAGATCTTTATCGGATGTTTTGATGGGTTTTTTCAAGTGCAAAAATCTTTGGAGTTTTCAAGTTCTTATCTTTAAGGTTGTTTTGTCTATTCTTTATCAAGAGTAATCGCGCTTGTGTGCATAGCTTATTTAGTTGCTGTTCATTGCCCTTTTAATAACATCTTCATTTTCTACTGCAAATGGAACGGTGACCTTGAGCAGTTGGTCAGCGGCCATAGCTTTTTCTGTGGTGAGTTTGGCATTTTCATTTCCGCTCCAGCATCGTCTTGCGACCTATGTAAGAAACCGCCGCATGAGAATTAGTTAACTCAAAAATTGTAAGGTTTCAATCATAGCGCATTTATTTATGGCTCTGACTGTCGTTGAGGATCAATGTAGGTTTGGTTAGGTTCGGTAAAAATGAACAATTGTCCTTTTACGATAACATTTGCATTTCGTTATGTATGTCGTAGCGCTAATGATTAAGGCAGCATCGGCCATGAAAATGTTGACAATTAGCACTCACTCCATTAGAAACATCCCATGACAACATCATTTTAGCGCGATTTTCAGCTTCTTCTGAGCCATCTAGCACCAAACCAAAGCCTCCATTAATGACTTCCCCCCTGCAAACACATGTGATATAGTTGGTTTGATGTTATTTGAGATTAAATTGGGAAATGGTCTTAGGGGGGGGTGTTTGGGGCAACATGCAAGAAAATCTCTAGATTTTGTAGCAGCGTTTACAAGTTGCCACTTGATACCAGTCACTTACCAGCCCACTCCGCCACCGTTGTGTAAGCTTACCCAGGTTGCACCGCGAAATGAGTCACCAATCACATTTTGAACGGCCATGTCTAGACACGTAAATAAAAATATTTCAAGTCAAGTTTAAGCTAACATTAAAACAAGACAAAATATCAACGTTTACCGGCACAAATCTTCGAACCATCATAAATATTTGATGTTTCCCTATAAAGGCTGAAAAGATTTCATAAATACTGTAAATTTAGTTTGTCTTGAAAATGATCCAAATTCCTTTGTGGATTATACCTGTCCGTACCGCTGACGTCATGATGATCGCGACTTATCACGATGGCAGCCTGGGAATGAAGGTATAGGAATGACGTAGTTGATTTTCTTTAAAGAGAATCTTTAAATTGATCAGCAATGCACTCACTTTAATTCTTTTGTTCTTTATAGCTTTGTTGAGCGCAACAGCAATTGAAACTCGTCCTTTTCGATCAGCGTACAAGATACGTGCTTGGGAACCAACGACAAGTTTGTTGTCATGAGCATTTTTAATCCATTCAATATTGTCTACGTATTGCGGTTTCGCCTCTTCAGCAACTTAGACAGAAATTAGCGTTTACTCAAAAATATGCGCACAAACAACGCTTACTTTGAGTCGTAATAGCGCAGAATCAAGAGTAACTATGGGTGCATACATTTTTGAGTCCCATATACTCAGGATTTTTTGCAGTGCATGAGTCCAGCTGGCACTGGCATCTAATGTGCTTCGTACAGTAAGAAATTTTTTTTGTAAGAAATGCTTGGTATTCTTACCTTCTCCTTTTAGACTTTGCAAAACATCTGCAGCAATTTTGTCTGATTCTTGTAAGTCTTCCTCCAATCCAGAGGTGCAAACCCATCTGAGAAGCATAAACAAATTGTGAAAATTCAGTAAAACAACCTGAAGTTGTTCTCTCGACATTTTAACGTTCTCGTACCGGAATGGACCGAATCCAAGGGAAAATATGTCACTGAAATAAATACAATGTGAGATGAAGCTGGAGTTTATTTAGTATTACAAAACTTGACTTAATTCAATTGAATTTTATACGGTTTCTGTCTAACCCCATGATGTCTTGTACGTAAGAAGGATAACGAAATGTCCCGTCCTTTTTGACGACATCCGCGCCTTAATTGAAACACGTGAAGAAAACGTGATTTAGTTCACCTCATCAGACTCTCTTGGAAAAACGACAGCGGAGCTGTGATAGAATACCGGCTCTTCTGGCTTCCAATAAAAATGCATTCCCGTAGTCAAAGAAGAACATTCCCCGACCGGATAATGTATTGATCGCCAGCACGTGTCGTTTTAGGCTAAAGACAAGGAAATGATTACTTTTTATAAGACGAGGCAGATAGAGGTATGACAGGATGGGATGTCACCTTTGTTGAACTGCCTTCTTAAACTCGTCTGGCTTAGTATTCATTAATTTGTTTGCTTCATTCAAAGACATTCCTACTGGATAATATCCTCCATTATATGGATTATGTAACGATGATTGATCCGATCCTAGTTCTACCAACATTTCGTCTTCCTTGGCAAGTCGCTCCCTTATCATGAGAGAGGGAATGTTCAGAATATCAAATCAACGATCATATTTTATAATTGTTGAAAAATAAAAATGAAAAATTATCTCCAACCAAAGATCTACAACGTTTCCATGATAGCCAAGGCTTAAGGCTTTCTTGTCCTTCCGGGCTTTTCTGGAAGATAAGGAAAGAATGGGTCCGCCTTGAATACCGTTATCTAGGGACATTACATAATGTCAGGAGGAAATTCTCACTTTATTCTTTCAATACATTCTTCTAAATCATCTGTTACTTCCATCAACCATCTGCAGAGAAAAGGAAAACTTGTTTTAATCCTCCTTCTAATATTATTTTGTTGTAATCTTTTAACTAACCCTTGACGATATCTTTTATGCAAGGCATCTTTGTTTATCTAAAATAGAACGTTTCATAAGCGAATAAATTGAACCAACTTAACGACTTTATCCTCACGTGTACCTCCGCAATCACTCCAATGCAACCGCATATCGTTGCTGCTTTGGCCTGGGCCCTCATTCCTCCCAAACCGGAAGTAACAAAGACACGTCCAGCCAACTGGGAGGTATGGAGATGACGCCTGGCTGCGTTAAGTACAGTAAGCATTGTACCATGTACAATACCCTGTGGACCAATGTAACAATAACTACCAGCTGTCATTTGACCATACATTGTCACACCTAACGCAAACAGTTTGTCGTAGTTCTCTTTACTGGAATGGTTTGGGATCATCTGTGGATAAACAGGATATTTGAATACTGATGGGTCATGTGGTTATCACCTATCAACCAATTTTTATCCTTCTTCATTCAACTAACCATGCCGTTCGTGATAACGGCGCGAGGACTTGATGGGGAACTGGGGAAGAGTCCCAAAGGATGTCCGGAATACATGACCAGAGTCTGTTCATTGGTCATAATTGATAAGTAATGCATCACTATACGGAACTAAATAATAAGAAACTGTTTTATTAAGCATTAAATGAAGTAATGACGGGAGTCTTCACGTGAATAAAAATATATTTTTCATTTTATCTTGGTGGCCTTTCTTCAAATGTCTACGGTAATGAAGCGAATGATAAAATTTGTTTTATCTGGCCTACAGACCACCCATCTTAACGCTACGTCACATTTATTCATATTACCTGCGCCCAGTTGGAAAACACCTGACCATTACCTCCGTATGTGACCAACTCGTGAGGAAACTATATTGAAAATAACAAAATAACATGAAGTAACCATGATAAGGAAGGTTTGCACAGCACTGAAATATGACGACACTTAACCTGGGCGACTTTTGGATCGAGATTGTTCATGATCATCAGCATAATGGCCGCAGCATTTTGACATTTGCATGGATACTCGTTGATGTTGTAAGCTCTGTGAAAAGAAATGTTTGATTTTGCCTTCATGATGATGTAGGCGATAACTGATCTTTTTTAAAAATCTTTAATGGCACATACTTCATTTCTAAAAGTGGTCGAAAGCGATACATGTATATGTGCCCATAGTTATTCAGCTCGTCGACAAAATCTTCCGTTAGCTCTTTATGTGTTTGAGGAGGAAAGTAGCGTAGAGCATTCTTTACTGCTAGCTAGAAGAACAGAACAACATAAGCGAATATGATCTTGTTTAACGTCAGCTTTATACGATTTTCAAAGTTTGTTTAATCAAAATGAACTGTCAAGAATGCTCGCTAGCCTGTATTTATTATTCATTACATTGTATTCTTTTACACTAAGTTTGCAATCAATCCCAATCCTCTTTGACGAATATTTTTTACTTTATAACATGATTTCTGTGCTAACATTAAAAGTTTCTCCAAAATTTCTGACTACGTTACATAATTTCTCACAATTTTCTCTGCTTCTGTAAGATTCGTGTTGCGTTTCGGTGCATGTGGTATCGTCTCGTCTCGTGCTTGTCGTTGCGGTAGAGGATCAAGAGGCAGACCAGAGCAAATTTCAGTTAATGATGACATCATTGGAATAAACTATTGCTTTCCTAAATGGTTTAAGTAAATGTCTTAAATGTCGAAGGATGGAAATCAACTTGACTTAGTCATTTCTATGCAAAATTATTCAATTCGATGGCTCCTACCATCCAATACAGCATGCTTATTGGTCGATTTGTCGCCATGTTAGATCATACGTGTATACACGCGTCAAGATGCGAGGTTAAAAACCTCCAAACCTCCAAAGTCAACCTTAATAGCTCCTGTATTCGGATAAATTCATTTAAAGATAGTTTTCTTTCTCATTAGCAAGTAAAAATATGTTATACGCAAAGTTGCCCAGCGAAATTGCACGTGCAATCTGTGTCTTTGAAAAATGCTCATTAACGTGGATCATTGTCACTACTCAAACAATATAAATATTATTTCCTGTTTTGTCATAAAAATTATCTTGTTCTCGGTCAAAAACTAAAGAAATTGGAAGTATCAAATGAGATATAAATACAATTCTGTATGAGAAAAGAAGTAGAGAACAGTGTCCTGTCTTTCTTCTCTTTCCATGTATTATAGGCGTTGTGAAGGCGTGCTTCACAAGTGGATGTAATTATAATACTAAATCAAGAAACCTTTATTTTATACCGAAGATTTTCGTATTAGTGCTATCATCATGCGAGTTCATGTTAAGTTTGACGAGAAATGTGTCGTTGTTCCTTGTGAAGACGGCAAGCACAGCGTAAAATGGCTCTTGACTCAAGCCTTACTAAGATTTCAAACCTTGGGCGAAGTGATTTCAAGAAACGACAGTAACGCGTGTTTGCAACTGCCTAATGACGGTGGAACGCTCTGGTCTGATGATGTAATTCAAGATGTTTTGGAAAATGATGACTTCGTTGAGATGAGATGTGAGATTTTATATCTTTGTAATCTAACTCTGTTTGGCTTCGAATGGTTTTATTTAGTCTTGGTCGAGATTGAAAAAAATGGTGTTGTTCGTTTTACTTTTAAAGTTGAACCCTTTTATTACCCTGTGTTTTTCGTATTCGAGATGAAAAGTAGAAATACAAGCTCTTTCGATAAGAAGAATGGTGTTTGCGATGGTTTGGTTGAAAGTAGTACGGAATGAGGACCTGCGGACATAGATGCTAACACGTGGTGTTGAATTTTGGTTGCAAAATTTCAATGTTTTTAAAAGAGTTTTTTAATAAATTTGAATGTATAATTGAGGTGGTTATCATACAACATGATAGGGCAAATTGAAAATTTTGTTTCGAAGCACGTATCAATCAGTTTAGAGTAACATTGGTGTTATAGAAACGTGTTAGTCAGTTTTTTGTGTATAGTGTACTTTCATACGACTCTGACCATACATTTTCGCGTGGATTGATTGTGAGATAATTGTTCATTGAATTGAATATTGTGATAATTTCATTTGCCAACTTTTGTTTCAAGTCATCTTTTGTCGCAGCAAAGTTTGTTGCAGTAAACTTCGCTTTTCTAAACAATACGCACTTCACTGGAATGACGCAGTGGTCCGCCCACTGTCTGACTTTGATACAACCGACATGACCAGCATACAATATCTTTTTCTAGAGATAAGCATGCTTCACACGTAATTACCGTCTATTACAATTCCGTGTTCGAATATATTCGAAATTTGTCCTCGCGCTCTCACTTTCAACCTTACCGCGTACGATGTTATAGAAGCGGGTAATATTTTGCTATATTTACATACGAGTTTATCTTTGACAGTGTGTTTACCCATACTTAATGATTTTTATGAATGGCGTTCATGTTCACAAAACCATGTCTTTATTTGAATCAAAAGTAATAGCAAGGCCTTGTGTAACAAACCAATAATATAGCATTTGCAAAATTAATCTTTTTCGTTATGTGCAGCTCGTATCACAGAAAAAACGAATCACTACTTTTTCGGATTATGGAAGCTGTTTTGTCATTATACGACTTGTCTAAACTTTTCTTTTTATATTCGTATTTCACTTCTTTTTTTTGCTGTCTTATATCTTGCTCAACTGGCTTCATCGAATTCATCTTTTCTACTTTCCTATATTAAAGAGACGAATAAGTAACCTTCAATAACTGTATCTGTCAATAAAGTTTTCTGCTTTACTTACCGATGAAATCTTTTCTTACCTTTAGTTACGACGGCTGATGATGTATGCGATCCATATCCTTTATGTTTGATCGTTTGATGTTATATAAAAGCACTTTGTTCATTCTGCTAGGCTTTAATATGTTATATCAGAATTCCATTTTCCACCTCATATTGCCTAGCTCACTATTCTGATTTTGTAATGTATAAATTTGACCATAAATGCAGTGAAAAAAATGAAAACGGGACGTTCTTGTTCCGTTAGCTAGATCGTCGTTATGTCGCCTGTGTGAAAGTCTACATTCTTAAAGTTTACCTTGATTTATTTTAAAAACCAAGACAAAGGTCTTTCTTCAAAGAATCCATCTCTTCCATCACAACAAAAGGTATTTTTTTCATCTGAATTTTATTTGTTTCATTAAGTCCTCTTTAAGTCCAATTTGGTGTTTAGATGATTTTGGATGGCGAGAGTCTGACTATAGAAATACTTAAACATCTTGCAAGTGGAAACTGTAAAATAGAGGTATTTCTCATTTTAAATAAGCGAGAAGGTTTTAGGAGTTAAAGAAGTAAGGAAAGTGATCTCTATTTTTCTTTTTGCGTGTCTTTTGAACGTAGATAGATACGGTAAAATGGTAAAACGTTTGCATCAAAACCGAAGTTGTTTGTTAATCAAATATGAGTTTTCTTGTATATTATAACTATAAGACAATCGTGTTTGTAGATCTCTCCTGAAGCAATAGATCGCGTTAAAAAAGGCCGAGAACTTGTGGAGGACATAGTTCGTGAAAACAAAGGTACATGCATATGTTTCCAGCTCTTTTGCCATCAGCGACTTGGGTTAGGTAGTTACTTTATCTGAGCCTTCATGAAGTGTATCAATATCTTGTTATAAAGGAACACACGTAATATCTTCCTACGTAATCTTAAGCTTAGGTAGTGTAAGTATAGCTAAGGTTGTCTAAAGAGAACTAAGTATGTCTAACGTTGTCTAAGTATGGCTAAGTATGGTTAAGGTGTCCTAAGTATGGTTAAGATGTCCTACGTATGGCTAAGTATGGTTAAGGTGTCCTACGTATGGTTAAGTATGGTTAAGGTGTCCTACGTATGGCTAAGTATGGCTAAGGTGTCCTACCTATGGTTAAGTATGGTTAAGGTGTCCTACGTATGGCTAAGTATGGTTAAGGTGTCCTACCTATGGTTAAGTATGGTTAAGGTGTCCCACGATGGCTAAGTATGGCTAAGGTGTCCCACGATGGCTAAGTATGGTTAAGGTGTCCCACGTATTGTTAAGTATGGTTAAGGTGTCCCACGATGGTTAAGTATGGTTAAGGTGTCCCACGTATGGCTAAGTATGGTTAAGGTTTCCTACGTATGGCTAAGTATGGTTAAGGTGTCCCACGATGGTTAAGTATGGTTAAGGTGTCCCAATGGCTAAGCTATGGCTAAGGTGTCCCACCTATGGTTAAGTATGGTTAAGGTGTACTACGTATGGCTAAGTATGGTTAAGGTGTCCTACCTATGGTTAAGTATGGCTAAGGTGTCCCACGATGGCTAAGTATGGTTAAGGTGTCCCACGTATGGCTAAGTATGGTTAAGGTTTCCTACGATGGCTAAGTATGGTTAAGGTGTCCCACGATGGTTAAGTATGGTTAAGGTGTCCCACGTGGCTAAGTATGGTTAAGGTGTCCTACGTATGGCTAAGTATGGCTAAGGTGTCCGACGTATGGCTAAGTATGGTTAAGGTGTCCCACGATGGCTAAGTATGGTTAAGGTGTCCCACGATGGGCTAAGTATGGTTAAGGTGTCCCACGTATGGTTAAGTATGGCTAAGGTGTCCTACGTATGGTTAAGTATGGTTAAGGTGTCCAAAGTATGGCTAAGTATGGTTAAGGTGTCCCACGATGGTTAAGTATGGTTAAGGTGTCCCACGATGGCTAAGTATGGTTAAGGTGTCCCACGATGGTTAAGTATGGTTAAGGTGTCCCACGTATGGCTAAGTATGGTTAAGGTGTCCCACGATGGTTAAGTATGGTTAAGGTGTCCTAAGTATGGCTAAGTATGGTTAAGGTGTCCCACGATGGTTAAGTATGGTTAAGGTGTCCTAAGTATGGCTAAGTATGGCTAAGGTGTCCTACGTATGGTTAAGTATGGTTAAGGTGTCCCACGTATGGCTAAGTATGGTTAAGGTGTCCCACGATGGTTAAGTATGGTTAAGGTGTCCCACGATGGTTAAGTATGGTTAAGGTGTCCCACGTATGGCTAAGTATGGTTAAGGTGTCCCACGTATGGTTAAGTATGGTTAAGGTGTCCTACGTATGGCTAAGTATGGTTAAGGTGTCCCACGATGGTTAAGTATGGTTAAGGTGTCCCACGTATGGTTAAGTATGGTTAAGGTGTCCCACGATGGCTAAGTATGGTTAAGGTGTCCTACGTATGGTTAAGTATGTTTCACGGTGTCCCACGTATGGCTAAGTATGGTTAAGGTGTCCCACGTATGGTTAAGTATGGTTAAGGTGTCCCACGATGGTTAAGTATGTTTACGTGTCCCACGTATGGCTAAGTATGGTTAAGGTGTCCCACGTATGGCTAAGTATGGTTAAGGTGTCCCACGTATGGCTAAGTATGGTTAAGGTGTCCCACGATGGTTAAGTATGTTTCACGGTGTCCCACGATGGCTAAGTATGGTTAAAGTGTCCCACGATGGCTAAGTATGGTTAAGGTGTCCCACGTATGGTTAAGTATGGTTAAGGTGTCCTAAGTATGGCTAAGTATGGTTAAGGTGTCCCACGTATGGCTAAGGTGTCCTCACGATGGTTAAGTATGGTTAAGGTGTCCTACGTATGGCTAAGGTGTCCTACGTATGGTTAAGTATGGTTAAAGTGTCCTACGTATGGTTAAGTATGGTTAAGGTGTCCTATGGTTAAGTATGGTTAAAGTGTCCCACGTATGGTTAAGTATGGTTAAGGTGTCCCACGTATGGCTAAGTATGGTTAAGTATGGTTAAAGTGTCCCACGTATGGTTAAGTATGGTTAAGGTGTCCCACGATGGCTAAGTATGGTTAAGTATGGTTAAAGTGTCCCACGTATGGTTAAGTATGGTTAAGGTGTCCCACGATGGCTAAGTATGGTTAAGTATGGTTAAAGTGTCCCACATATGGTTAAGTATGGTTAAGGTGTCCCACGTATGGCTAAGTATGGTTAAGTATGGTTAAAGTGTCCTACGTATGGTTAAGTATGGTTAAGGTGTCCTACGTATGGCTAAGTATGGTTAAGTATGGTTAAAGTGTCCCACGATGGTTAAGTATGGTTAAGGTGTCCTACGTATGGCTAAGTATGGTTAAGTATGGTTAAAGTGTCCTACGTATGGTTAAGTATGGTTAAGGTGTCCTACGTATGGCTAAGTATGGTTAAGGTGTCCTACGTATGGCTAAGTATGGTTAAGTATGGTTAAAGTGTCCTACGTATGGTTAAGTATGGTTAAGGTGTCCTACGTATGGCTAAGTATGGTTAAGTATGGTTAAAGTGTCCTACGTATGGTTAAGTATGGTTAAGGTGTCCTACGTATGGCTAAGTATGGTTAAGGTGTCCTACGTATGGTTAAGTATGGTTAAGGTGTCCTACGTATGGCTAAGTATGGTTAAGGTGTCCTACGTATGGCTAAGTATGGTTAAGGTGTCCTACGTATGGCTAAGTATGGTTAAGGTGTCCTACGTATGGCTAAGTATGTTTAAGGTGTCCTACGTATGGTTAAGTATGGTTAAGGTGTCCTATGTATGGCTAAGTATGGTTAAGGTGTCCTACGTATGGCTAAGTATGGTTAAGGTGTCCTACGTATGGCTAAGTATGGTTAAGGTGTCCTACGTATGGCTAAGTATGGTTAAGGTGTCCTACGTATGGCTAAGTATGGTTAAGGTGTCCTACGTATGGTTAAGTATGGTTAAGGTGTCCTACGTATGGCTAAGTATGGTTAAGGTGTCCTACGTATGGCTAAGTATGGTTAAGGTGTCCTGCGTATGGTTAAGTATGGTTAAGGTGTCCTACGTATGGTTAAGTATGGTTAAGGTGTCCTACGTATGGCTAAGTATGGTTAAGGTGTCCTACGTATGGCTAAGTATGGTTAAGGTGTCCTGCGTATGGCTAAGTATGGTTAAAGTGTCCTACGTATGGCTAAGTATGGTTAAGGTGTCCTACGTATGGCTAAGTATGGTTAAGATGTCCTACCTATGGCTAAGTATGGTTAAGGTGTCCTACGTATGGTTAAGTATGGTTAAGGTGTCCTACGTATGGTTAAGTATGGTTAAGGTGTCCTACGTATGGTTAAGTATGGTTAAGGTGTCCTACGTATGGTTAAGTATGGTTAAGGTGTCCTACGTATGGTTAAGTATGGATAAGATGTCCTACGTATGGTTAAATATGGTAAAGATTGCGTAGGAAGATATTACGTGTGTTCCTTTATGACAACATATTGATACACTTCAGGAAGGCTCAGATAAAGTAACTACCGTGACTTGTTCAAATAACCGCTGGCTTGCTTACCTTCATTCTCTACTTTGCAGTGGCGTATGGTATCAATACTGGTTTTGGAAAGTTCGCCCAGAAAGTTATATCGGGAGAAAAGCTAGAGTAAGATGTGAATTTTATAAATATAAAAAAACGGATGTTTTGTAAATTGAACTGTTCTTGCTGTCTTAACATGCAGACAACTTCAAGAGAATTTGATTAAATCGCATGCAGCTGGTACAGGAAACCCACTTACAATTGAACAAACAAGAATGATGATGGCACTACGTATTAATGTGCTTGCTAAAGGATACAGGTTTGTACTTGAGGATATTTTGTTATGGATTTGTGTTGATGGCCGTCTCTTTCTTTGCTTTTTTTCCGTCCATTGTCTTTCTTTCTTTATTTTCTTGTTGTTATTTTTACACAAGCTTCTCTTTGCGTTGTTTAAAGTAGACGAACACTTTATATTTTACCTCAATAAGTTGCGTTTAATCATCTGTTAAATAACTCTCTTGCAATTCTCCTTTAGTGGAATATCTTGGGAGAATTTGCAGTTGATCGTGGAGGCTTTTAACGGTATTATAGAGAAAACCAAATCAACTACTGTGAATGAAAGAATTTATAAAGTGAAATTTTCTTTGCAGCCAATCTATTTCTCAATATATATAGCATCTTGTTTACCTTGGATTCCGGAGCAGGGAACTGTAGGAGCAAGTGGGGATCTTGCACCACTTGCTCACCTCGCGCTTGGCCTTATGGGAGAAGGGAAAATGTGGAGTCGTAAAAGTGGTTGGAGCGACGCTAAACTGGTTTGTTTATGTTTACAACAGATTTTTTTATTGTTTTAGCGTTTAGTTCGGGTTCTCTGTGAAAATAATGTCCACGGACCTTTCTTTTTTACAAAAGAATTTTCGTTTATAGGTATTGCTGGCACATGGCTTAAAACAGATCGTGTTAGGTCCAAAGGAGGTGATGTCAAGCAGATAACTATGCTTTATAAGGAGGTTTTCATATTTTTTTTTTTGTCTTTAAGGGTCTTGCAATGATCAATGGAACCCAATTAATAACTGCTGTTGGATCTGAAGGTCGAACATTTTTTCAAGCATTGTTTTGATGTTCATCGAGACGACCTAAATTTGTGTTTTCGTCTGTTATTGACTGTATATAGCATTATCTCGGGCAATCGCAATTTCACGGCAGACAGACGTCGTTGCTGCATTAACATTGGAAAGTCTTAAAGGAACACCACGGGCTTTTGAAAGTCGTATTCATAAGCTAAGACCACACAAGGGGCAAGGAATTGTAGCAAAAAGAATAAAGTCTCTACTACATACCGAACGTTATCCTTCTGAAATTTATGGTAGAAAACCAACTTGTACTTTTCTTGAAATAATGCTTTCGTCTATGATACAAATTTTATATGAATTTCTGGCACTTTTACGTTGCACTAATAAACACGAAGACGAATTTCGTTTATAGAAAGCCATCGTTTTTGTGATCGCGTGCAAGATGCATACACCATGCGTTGCTGTCCACAGGTAAAAGAAAGAGAAATGACGACGATGTTAAGTTGAACTTTTTTTGTACTGACTTTCAGTCATCTTTCAAGGTTCATGGAATTGCGTTGGATACAATCGAATTTGCAAAAGATATTCTCACCACCGAGATGAACAGCGCAACAGATAATCCTGTATCTTTTATTTGATTGAATTTAATCTAAACTGAAGTATTTCGACGTTTACTAAACGTTAGTAGTTCTGTGAGATGATAAGTGAAATGTTTCTGTGCTTATGTCTTTACGAATGAAATCAGATGATCTTTGCCGAGTCACGTGATGTTATTTCTGGTGGAAATTTTCATGGAGAATATCCGGCAAAGGTATTTTATTCATCATGTACTCTATGTCATCTTTAGTGATCTTTTTAATCATCATGTAGTCCATGTCATCCTTTGTGATCTCTTAATCATCATGTACTCCATCTCATCTTTAGTGATCTTTTTAATCATCCTGTACTCCATGTCATCCTTAGTGATCTTTTTAATCATCCTGTACTCCATGTCATCCTTAGTGATCTTTTTAATCATCACGTACTCCATGTCATCCTTAGTGATCTTTTTAATCATCACGTACTCCATGTCATCCTTAGTGATCTTTTAATCATCACGTACTCCATGTCATCCTTAGTGATCTTTTAAATCATCATGTACTCCATGTCATCCTTAGTGATCTTTTGATCATCACGTACTCCATGTCATCCTTAGTGATCTTTTTAATCATCATGTACTCCATGTCATCCTTAGTGATCTTTTTAAACATCACGTACTCCATGTCATCCTTAGTGATCTTTTTAATCATCATGTACTCCATGTCATCCTTAGTGATCTATTTAAACATCACGTACTCCATCTCATCCTTTGTGATCTTGATCATCATGCACTAAATATCATTTTCT
This sequence comes from Xenia sp. Carnegie-2017, assembly GCF_021976095.1. Classification (NCBI taxonomy): domain Eukaryota; kingdom Metazoa; phylum Cnidaria; class Anthozoa; order Malacalcyonacea; family Xeniidae; genus Xenia; species Xenia sp. Carnegie-2017. Next base: position 807,395 of record NW_025813447.1, on the reverse strand, counting down.
GAGATATTTTTTTCCGGTAAATTATATTCGTTTTAATCCTTCTCAAGACTTAAATCATACCCTTCATATGATCCTCTGCTCCTTCTCATCATCTCCGTCTACGTCATATCTGTTTCAGGCGTTAGATTATCTAGCAATTGGAGTCCATGAGTTATCAAGTATCAGTGAACGTCGTATTGAACGGCTTATGAATCCAGGTGGAGATTATTTATTTATGAATAATGATTTGTATATGTACAATGATTGATTAAATTTAATCAACGATTCTCTACATTTTAGCTTACAGTGGCTTACCAGCCTTCCTTGTTGAAAACGGTGGCCTAAATTCTGGTAGAGCTTTGCTTATTATGAGTTTCGTACTATTATGTCCGCAAGATTTAGTTCTTTCAAAAGCCTGTCGATAATTTTATTTTTAGGTTTCATGGTGGCGCATTACACAGCGGCGGCTCTAGGTATTAAGTAGTTACTTTGATTTTTAATGCATTATTAGAAAAGCTTTCTTTTCCAAATGTAGTTAAGGAAGGTTTTGCTTCAAAACTCCGTTTTGTACTGTTCATAACTCAACTTCGAAAGCTTAATTCTCTCTTCAGTATCCGAAAATAAAGTGTTATGTCACCCATCTTCCGTCGATTCTTTATCTACGTCAGCGGGTACTGAAGATCACGTGTCCATGGGTGGTTTCTCAGCGAGAAAAGCGTTGAAGGTCGTGGAAAATGTTGAACGAGGTGTAATATTTACGAAATCTTTCATTGTTTTTCGCTCTCGAGATGAAAGTTAGTCAGTGAACATTGATTGTTTATACTGCAAGGATTTGCATTTCGTCATTTCTCGAGTTGCAATTTGGGTTATTTTTGCAAACAAGTATTTTTATTATATGACAAAATATTTTCTTTGTTTTAGTTATTGCTATCGAGTTGTTAGCTGCTTGTCAGGCGATCGAGTTTTTGCGTCCTCTGAAGACGACCGAACCACTGGAAGGTGTTTATGAATTAGTTCGAAAATACGTCAAGTAAGTTTTCATACACAGACACGTGATCCGTTCAAGTCGAAATATGATTGTTACTTTAAAGGGGCTACTCGAAAAACTTGCAATTTAGAAAAGGTTGCTTCATTGATGGTGCAAGATTTCTTGGTGTTTACAAAAAGGCCTATTTCAAACGTGGCATTTTACGTGAGCCGAATGCAGTTAATGAGGAATTTTATCTCATTATCTTTTGCTTTAGGTGCATTCAGCGCATGTAAAATGCGACTTTTGAAACGGACCTAAGATGGTAAATACCCTGCGTTACGTAACATCAAGAACATAATCATTGTCGTAGTTTTATCACCTAGGGGTTTATTTACCATGTATTTAATTACTAGAACCTGGGACAAAGACAGAATAATGGCCCCTGACATTGAAAAAGTTACAAATCTTCTGCGATCGGAAAAGGTGGGATGTTTATGAAACATGACATTGACGTTATTTACTGTTCACTGAAATTGACAACTACCATAATCACCAACATCACAACCACTACTATCATAAAAAATCAACACTACTCCACCATCACCACCACTCTCATCACATATTACCACTACTCAACCATCACCACCACTACTATCATCACATATTACCACTACTCCACCATCATTACCACTACTATCATCACATATTACCACTACTCAACCATCACCACCACTACTATCATCACATATTACCACTACTCCACCATCATTACCACTACTATCATCACATATTACCATTACTCAACCATCACCACCACTACTATCATCACATACCACTACTATCATCACACCACTACTATCACACCATATCCACTACTATCATCACATATTACCACTACTCAACCATCACCACCACTACTATCATCACATATTACCACTACTCAACCACCACCACCACTACTATCATCACATATTACCACTACTTCACCATCACCACCACCTCTAACACCACTGCTAATACCACCATTACCGTAATTGTAAAATCAACGATAAAGCACCAAACCTAGACAGTCAACATTCATTATGCTGTAATGAAAATCTCGTATTAAAACCATTTCCTTAAGATCGTTGTTTCTAGATAAATAGCAAGTTTATTAAAATATTGTGTCATTACGATTTCAATATTTGTGCAGGTCTGGGAAGTGGTCTCACCTTACATTGACGACAATTGCATCGCCATTCAATCGACGTAATCTTAAAAAAGCGTAATGTATAGATGAAAACATTTTATATCTTAAAGAGCACTTCAATCAATGACGATTATTGGTGTTGTGAAACATTCATTATGTAACATTTTTATCTCACAGAAGACGATAAGTTTACTTTTATTTGTTTCTTATATGTTATTTACATGATATGCTAACGCTTTGAGAAAATTCCCGATTATTTTGCAGCAAAATCTCTTAATTTTCCTCCAACATTTTCATCCCATCCTTTACGACATGTTTTCATGATCCACGCATGCTCGTCATCGTCTAGAGTGAAAAGAAGGAAGAAAGTCTTGAAAGTACTGGAAACATCAAAATCAGGTACAGGCAGCGGTGATAACCGACGACGATGGATATTTGTCATTGGGTCAAATTTAATTACCCGCATTTCGTAAGAATTGCCCTTCATAATCTACAACAATACGCGTCACTGGGTTGTAAAAACCGTCACCACAGTCATAGCAGCCTTCGAGAATGTCACGTGGTGGCACGCGATTGGTGAGCTGGGAACGACCTAAAACAAAATCCAATTAAGCATTGTTGAATCTTGAATTTGTCTTAATTTATTGAATCGTTCAGTACAAATACGATCTTCGGCCATGACTCAAGGATTAAGGTTAAGAATACCAAGTAGCTTATTCAATAAAGACAAATCAACGTTTAAAGTGGTACATCCTCACCTGCAGGTCTCAATCCGTTGCAAATTTCGGTATAAAATCGTCTGTCATAACCATCACAGTATTCCCATTCCTGATGTTTATACTCCAGACCATCATGAAACGTAAATTGACCCTTTAATAAACGATGAAAACGATTGACAACAACTAAGGACGGACATAAAGCTTTTGATGTAGAGAAAATATGTTTGTAAATGTAGATCGTCCAGGTTGGAATAGTCCTGAGAAGGACTGTTTTTTGTTGTTGTTGACTGACGTTTCGACAACCTTAGCGGTAGTCATCTTCAGAGTCGAACGAGGAGTAAACGTCAGGTTAGCCGTATTTGTTATCTGGTTCTTACGTCATTGTATTGTGTGTACAGGAAATGTGTATTGTCATTGTGGATTAGTGTGAAGTGAAATATTTTATTTCTACAATACACAATTGACACCCACACATTACAACTAAATACGTGACACCTAAATCACACATCACAACTAAAAATAAAATATTTCACTTCACACTAATCCACAATGACAATACACATTTCCTGTACACACAATACAATGACGTAAGAACCAGATAACAAATACGGCTAACCTGACGTTTACTCCTCATTTGACTCTGAAGATGACTACCGTTAAGGTTGTCGAAACGTCAGTCGACAACAGCAAAAACAGTCTTTTCAGGACTATACCAACCTGCACGATCTACATTTACAAACATGTAACGATGCTCCCGGGTTCAAACCATTTACTTTATAGAGAAAATGTATTACCTCTAGTGCAATACCATTTTCCCATTTTCCTTCGTACTTGCTGCCATTATCAAAGAACAATGTACCTGAGCCATGAAACCTTGTAAATAAAAAACAATTCGATTTAATTGTGATCTAACGCATACTCTTTGCGTAAGCATTGGGATATTTACTGATGATTTGAATCTTGTCCAACAATTGCTTAATCATAACGTTCAGTCGGACTAGGGCACAGGAAGCCAAAGGATTGTCGAAGACATTTACCAATTGACTTTAGCAAGTCTCCATCTCCCCCAGAAGAACTTATACAGCTAATACGCTTAATTTTATTGATAAGGGGGGGTCCAAATGAGATATTAGGGAAAAGTGACCTTGCCTTCCCAAGCTACCTTTCCCAAAAATCGTGGGAGAGGATTTACTCGTATTTAAATACAGAGGATTCGTGCTTAAATCATGATTGCAGCAAGAAACTAAATTTGAACTTAATTAAGTCTATATTGCAGTCCAACACAATGTAGACACACAGAACAAAGACGGTTTAGTGTGGACCTACATCCCATCCTTCATTTGTCCCACATATTTAGAGCTCAAAGCTTCGGGAAGCTTGTATGCGCCATTCCCTTCCATTCTAAATAAAAGTTTCAAAATAAAGTTTCACAACAAGTTATTACTAAAGCTAATAAATTACGATTTTAATTATTATTTCAAATTGTTATTTTAAAGGAATTATCACCTTCCATTATGAAATTCTCCGTCGTACGAACTACCAGTATACTCCATTTATAAACAAAAATTCCACAAAAATACTCTTCAAACGAAAAAACACTTCAATTACTTCGCCATATTGCTTGTTAGAAGTTGTCATGACAACATTGTAGGGAACACTTCATGTAGTATAGCTATAGCAGTTCAAGTCCGAGAACTGCTTCACCATGCGTGAAGTTTTGGCTTCTCCTTAAAATTATTTTGATTATTATAAATAAGGAAATGTTTTAAAATTTCGACCAGCTGGAGAGTCGACGTAACTGTGTCAAGAGTCTTTATATTATAAATCCGCCCTTGGGTGGAACAATGTCAATATGGTAATATGTCTTTCGTACCAACTTTTATTTGTAAAAATCTTTGAATTCTTGAAATCGTGAGAACGTGCGTGCCGTTTGGTCTTTGGTTGTCATCAGAGCTTATCTTTATATATAATCCATTTATTTTGAGTGGATGGTGAATGTTTAAAGGTGTCATATTTCACCATCGAATTTTAATCAAGACAATTCTGAGATTACGAAATTCCTGTGGCACGATCATTGTATAAAATAAGATTGTAAAATATCATAATGACGCTAGTTCAAAACTTACAAAAATGGAAAGAGGCCGTGGAATCATACAATTCAGGCGACTTCGAAACATCGTTGAGTAGATTCAGAGAAATGAACGATTCAACAGCAAAAATTTTATTCAACATTGGTCGGACATACATATCACTTTGTGATTTACAAGCAGCTTTATTGGTAAGTTCATATGCCAAAGAATTTGTCAATTTTCAAATCAATCATGCCAACTAGATGATCTACGGTACAAAGTGTTGCTCTTTAGGAAGAGACATGCTTTTTCAAATAGCACTTACACGAGTTAAAAACACTCTTTGCCCTTGTTTTTAATTACACAAAGTTTCTCTTTCATTAGTCATTTCAAGATGTCATAAAGAAAGATGCTCACATGGCTATAGGACATTTTATGTTGGGAGTTGTCAATCTTATGTGTACCAGGTATCAAAGGGCTTGCTCTAAACTATTTATTTCATGAGATGTCTGTATTTGTCCTACCTGTTTTAGTTATGCAGATGCATTAGTGAATTTTAATGAAACATTGAGGAAGCTAAGAGATGGCAAATTTATTGACTACAGACAACTTGGCTTAAGATATAAACTTTACAAGTGTGAGGTGAAACATTTTTTTCAATGTATAAAAGGTTACAGATAATGCCAGTTATACATATCTCATCTTATCTTTCCACCTATAGGTTCTTTTGAATCGAGCTGTTTGCCTCTCAAGTCTTGGATATGAGGACAGTGCTGTTGAAGATCTTTTACTTGCTTTGCAATGCAAGGTTGAACCACGGCATAACATTGTAGATATTAGTTTAACAAACTTAAAGGTACTGAGATATTGTAGTGATTCCAACCACTAGGTTAACGTCCATGTTGCATCTATTACTAAAATTCTTTGTCATTATGTACATCATTTGTTTAGTGCATCTAAAGTTATCTCATATTTGTTCCCACTCAAAGGTTCGCATCTAGGATTACCAGCTTTTTTCAACATCAACAGTTTTTTCATAGAATGGCCAAGCACTTGAATTTATTGTGATGGATGCCATTTTTCAACCTCCAAAATCAAAAACTGCAAACTTAGAAAAGCGGGATTATCTTGGAAAATCGCAGGTAATGTTTCACATTGCCATTGAAAATTGGGTTTGTTACTTCGAGACTTGGAGAATCAATATCTGTTTACAATTTTCTTGAAACAGGTTGTTGTTGACTTCGACAATTATGAGAAAATGGAATCTCCTTTAGCATTGGTAATAAAGATGTTAGAAAGAAATGTTTGTGATTGAAAACACGAGGACATGACATTACAGAGTGATTTCTTTAAAATAAAAGATGTTTACTGTGTTTGCACAGGCTTATGTAAACCAATGAGACCTTTTAGAGAACGCAAAAGCAGATCAGTGCAAGCCCGAGACCAAAGGTTGAGGATATGCACCTTCCCAAACAAATCCTTTGATTTTTCCTTCAGCATATATTCATGATTGATTTTAAAATTCTATTTGATTGATTTGATTGGTTGAACTTAGATCGGTTTACGCGGGCTGATGCAAACTCACCCATTGACCAATCAGCGCACGCGTTATGTTATGGTTATTTTATAATTTTTGATGAAAACCAAGCTTGTAATTGACGTGGTAAAAACACATTCAAAACAACAAATTTGAAGAAGGAACCTCGTGAAACCTGTTTAACTTGTTTTTGCCTATAACTACTACCGGTTTTTACCCGTTTTTAGTTACTGAAAACTTGTTTGCGTACCTGTTTTCCAGTATTCATAACTGGTTTTTCACCATTTCAAATCTTTTTTCACCATGCTTTTCACGCATAGCGCGGACGTGTAACACCGAAAGGATCACCAACGTTGCCAACGAAAGTGACGGAGATTGGCGAACTCTACCGAGTATTGTACGACTTCATAGCACAAAATGAACACGAAGTGTCGGTCAAGGCCGGTGAAATCATCCGAATTGTGGAAACTGCGGACGATGGATGGTTTACAATGATCACCAATGATTCACGAAAGGTAGGTAGGATTTTTTATCCTTTTCTTGCAATCTAGTAAATAACACTATGTCATTACTGAGTTTTAGTCGAGGGAGGGCAAGGGGGCAAGTGCACCCTGGGGCAAAATTAGAACGCTAATTGGGAGGAGGGGGGGAGGATGAATATTCCTATATTCAGTTCTTCCTACTGATTTTCTTTGTTAGCGATTTTAACTTCAAAAGAAATCAGCAGGGCAGAGCTTATTGTATGAATATTCACTCTCCAATTAGCGTTCTAGTTTTGCCCCTGATTGCATCCCCTTTTTCTCGACAATTTTAAATTAACATCTATATAAGTTGTATGTTTCGGCGTGTCTTTAATGACTTGCCCGCCCCCCTTCATAAATGCTGCCTACACAACTGCATTGGTAATGGTGCCTGCGCTGAGATTGATGATTGATATTTTGTTCTTTAGCGAGGCTTGGTCCCAGGCTCTTACGTCGAAAGACACGACAACGGCACTGAGGTATTTAACATACATTGATTGAAAGAAATGAAAATGTTGTTTTCGTTTGTTTGTAAATTTTGTATTGTCATCTGTTTCTTTAAAACACAACATGTCAAAGTTTGTTTATTTTTTTCTTCAAGGATGTAACTTCTCGTGAAGCTCTTCTTAAAGATTTAAGAAAAAAAGAAGCTAGATTATCTTTACGAAGAGTCCAGCCTCCAATAAAATCAGATCAAAAGACACCCTCGGATCTGAAATCTGCAACGCCAAATAAAAATCAAAACAATGGACACGTCTATGTTAATGGCTTTGCCATGTCTGCCCCGAAAGAAAGACCAAAGTCGCTTGATCCAGGAAAACTTGGGAGACCTTCTAAATCTTCGCCAAAAGCTGAGCCAAAGCTTCATGCAGGACCTCCAAAATTTCGACGGAAAAATTCTCTTGAAAATCTGCTTTCTAGCAATCGTAATTCAAAAGAATCGCCTGTTTTAGGTAAGAGAATATCAGAAGTAAAAAAAAACGTTGAAATTGACACAACTGACGATGATGATAATGAATATGAGGAAGTGCCTGATATTCCGGAAGTAACTCCTTACGCAGTAGCAGCAGTACGTGATGTTGTCGGTGATTCACGACGTCTCACGGTATATTCCGATCGAAAGGCACCCCGACGACCTGCTCCTCCACCAAAGGTTGTAACAACCATGAAACCACCCCCTTTACCTCGTGCTCAACGCAAGAATACAACTGAACGAAGTCGAGCAAAATCTGCTCCACCTGATCCTCCACAGAGACCAGTTAAGATTCCGAAACTACCTCAAAACTCCCCAACTGTACCTAGATCTCCCCGATATCATCGAAAAGAAAATCTTCCAAAAGAGGTATGTTGTATACTTAGTGTAAGCATTTTTTACTGTATCTTTGAACTTTAAGAAATTACTATGTAGTTGAGCTACAGGAACCGTTTCATTATTTAGGAAAAAGAAGTTTCGCTGAACTTAACCATTACGACGCAAGTGAGGATTAAACAGTCTACAACAGCTGAAGATATTAAAAATTCTGCCAAAGACGCCGTTCAGCGTTTAGTTGCGTCAAATTTATGGTGCGTTTTAAATCGTGTCAATAACTTGTTTGTAGCAAAGTCAATTGTAGAATAAATATTTTTGTTGAGAAATTTATCGTGGATTGTATAGAGAGGCGAAATGTTTAAAGTTGATGATTTATGTATTTTTTTGCTAGGTGTGAAAAGGCTGGAAAACAAATCCGACTTGACGACCTTAAAACATCAAGCATTTTGGAGCTTGTAAAGGATGGTACTTTGAGTATTTCATGTAATCCATAATATTTTCATCAGATATTGGTATTTAAAATATCCATGGAAGCAGTTGAAAGGTTGTTTTGTGTTTAAAGTAGTGTCCCGGAATATTTAATCGTTTGTCTCCGAGTAAAGGTTAATTAACTGTTTTTAGTCTTTAGAGCATTCGCTCCGTTTGAGATATTTTTCAAAGATTTCAAAGATGAAAATTCACCAACATTTTCATGAACTGAAATCTTTGAATAAGGAAGCAAGTTTAGACAACTACATTTCCCTTGATTTACCCAACGCGATCATCGTTGCAAAATTAGAAAGTAATCGAAAAATTTTACTCCGAACAGATTAACTATGCACCACGATAGTCAAATACGCCACTAGGAAATTCTTAAATTTTCGCCGTTTGCTGAATGGCTCTCATTGACCGCGTGATTTTTTGCTTGGATTGTGTGTGGAGCGACGCGGAGAAGTTTGGCACTAGTAAAGCACCAAGAAATTAAACGTAGTTAGTGTGAAAGTGCTATATCAGGAGCCTCGTACCCAGGCGCTTTGAATGTCACATTGCTTACTTGCGCGGGACGAAACGCGCGAGCAAAAAATGGGAAAATCGCTGGGAAGCTTCCACACGTAATCGGCTTGTTACAGCCACGCAAATGCGCCATGCTCACGCACACCATGTGAAGCGCCAGGGTACGAGGCTGCTGTATGAGCTTTTCTGGATTGCTCTTTCGTATCCGGTACGCCGTACTCTGTCGTCTGTATCTGCATGGTATCAAAAGCATAGCGATTATATAGAATAGACTCAATAGAGTGGGGAAACGATGGTATGAAGGAAGTTCACATGTTGGTAGATATTCATCGGCCAGTTTACAGCATTCATAACCATGTACCTCTTTGCCCCGTAGTTTATTAACGCTTTTGATTACCGATTATTGTGTGAGCCACTGAGCCTCTTTAGGAAACAACTTATCAAAGATGTTAAACGATTTTATAAACTTAACTTGACATTCAAGAAAAATAACACACTTGTTTTGAAACATTCACGACATCATTTTTATTTAAATCGTCGAAGATACATCGTGAATAGTGTTGAGTTTTATGAACTTCATCACAATGTAGTTTATTCATTTGATACCATTCGATAAATATTTGTGTGACGAACAATTGAAATTCAATATTGTCTCTGAGAGACATGAGGTTATCAGTCATGATCACATGTTTACATTTTTGTATGCTTGTTATTCTGTTCTAGTGGTTAAAGGAATCAAAACTTTAGTAGATTTTGCTTGCTCTATTTTTAAAATAGTTTCTTGATAAATAGTTTTCATTTAAAACATCAAAATGCTTTCAATAATATTGTATATTTTACTCGCAGTATTGACGATCTTTTGTACTTTGTCACTCTATATTATTATATATTTGATCTACATACATTGGATTACTGCTCATATACCAGGACCACCTCGTTCAAGTTTCTTTCTTGGTCATCTGCCAGATATTTGGAAATACAAAGCAAGAACAGGACGAATTTTGATTGAGTTTGTGCTTGAGAAGAGATTTGAATACGGTAAAATATTTGTGTTGTTTTTGGCTCATCAACCCGTGGTATTTTTAGCACATTTGGCCTATTCAAAACATATTTTCATAAATAACCATAAACATTTAATGAAACCTCGTTTCGTTTATGATAAACTTGGCTTCGTCTATGGTGAGCGCTATGCGGGATATGGATTGGTTACAAACACTGATGAAAAATCTTGGCAAATACATCGACATATTATGAATCCAACATTTCATCGAAAATCTCTTCGTGATTTTATGAAAAATTTCAACAATGTTTGTGATCGTTTTTTAGTCAGAATGGACGCAATTGTTAAAGAACAGAAACCAATAAGTATGTTGGTTGAATTTGGTAAAGCAACATGTGAATCTATCAGTCAAGTATCATTTAATATTGATACACAAGTTATTGAAAATCTAATCAATAAGTATGATCTTTTGAATGCACTGTTTCCCATCTTCCATTTCATTCATCAATGCGATGATGATTTTGTTGACAACCTTTAGTTCATAGTTAAATTATTATATATGTTTGTAAATGTAGATCGTCCAGGTTGGTATAGTCCTGAGAAGGACTCTCCAGGGTTCAAACCATTTACTTTAAATTATTATATCTCATTCAAGACGTTAAACAATGTAACACTCTACCATGATATATTTTTAAAGCTTAAAAAATGCGTTGTTGTTGCTCAGACTGCTATTGAGGAAAACCTTGGTGTTCCATTGTCTCTTTCTTCTCCTCTCCAGTATTCATTATAGTATCACTGGATTAATATGATATAACTAAACTTTGCTTTATCTTTATAATGCGAACAAAAACTGTCTTGTGTCAGTTGTGTGAATGAAATTAAATTGACGTTTTATGTCATAATCGTCACGTTTGTCTTGACTAAATAGCTACTTCAGTTTTCTTTTTTAGAGATATTTGGACCGGAAAAGTTTCACATGGTGTAAAAAATCCCAAGATACTGACATTACAGTTATGAAACTGCGTGGTAGCAGAGCTGCAGAACGAAACTTGAGTCATTCAGAAAACACCGCAGATCCATTGTGCAAAAAGGAAAGACAGGAACATTTTCATGAGGTTTGTGTTTATGCTTAGTTTATTTTTTACAGTTTTCATTTGTCGTTCAACTTTCCGATTATCGTACGATGTTCAACTGTGGCTAAAAGTTTTTGTTGAACTACTCCTGCATGAAAGAAATCTTTCTTCTATCTCCACTGCGTATTTTTAGCTAAATAGTAATTAAGCACTGAAATACAACCAAATCAAAGCTAAGTACAAAGTAAAAGTTTCAATATATATAAAGATTTAATTATGCCTCTACGAAAGAAAATAACTTAGACATACCCATCACGAATTCTATTTTCATTTTAGTTCTTTACCAAAGCCGTAACTTTTCTTTGTAATTTACACATTATTTATTTATTTATGTATAAATGAATAAATAAGTAGTTGAAGTTCTAACTTTGTTTGTTTCACTTTTTCCAAGAATCAATTGTTGTTTTCGTCTGACCTCTTTTTCTCGATTCTTGCATTTTTTAAAGTTTGTGTAATTGCTCTTGTTTATAGTTTCCAATTTTCAAAAAATAATGTATTTATGTCCATTTACCACGAATGTAATGCTATGTTTGAGCGATGTACGTAAGTTCCAATATCCACCGCGTGCTTCTCTTTGTTTCAATCAACTCTCCGCTCTTATTACCATGTATTACCCATAAAGCTTCCACGTGCTTAACTCGTTGGTTTCTTCTCTTTCTTTTGACAGATGAGTTTGTGATATTTGTTTATGTAATGGTTGTAACCCATTTTGAGTGTGACATTGCTGCTATATACTGTATGATTATTGAGTTTTGGTTGGCTGTTCTGTCATTTTGTTATACCTAGATTATCAATTGTCCCCACAAGCTCGCTACTCTCCACTCTCTCAAGTAGCTATGTATTGCACTTCTAGATATCATACGTAATGCTTGTGATTACAATTTTTTTACTATTTATAACTTAAACTACACGTTTGAAAAATAATATTCAACACTTTCAAGACATCATCTGTATTGAAATCGTACATATCCTGTTAAAACATTATCGTTCCTTTGAATGTGTTGTGTGAGCTTTATCACGTTGCAGCTCATTCAGGCATTACATGTGATATCGTTCGATGAAATTATTGTGTAACGAACTAATGAAATTCAATATTCTTTCCTGAGGTAAATTCACATGTTGTTTGAGAAACATAACATGTATTTTTGTTATTCCGTTCTGGTTGTTCAAGAAATCAAAATAGTTTCTTGATAAATGGTTTTCTTTTAAAACATTAAAATGCTTTCAATAATATTCTACATTTCACTCGCAGTTTTGACCATCTTTTGTACTTTATCACTCTATATTATCGTATATTTGATCTACATACATTGGATTACTGCTCATATACCAGGACCACCTCGTTCAAGCTTCTTTCTTGGTCATCTGCCAGATATTTGGAAGTACAAAGCAAGAACAGGACGAACTATGGTGGAGTTTGTGCTTGAGAAGAGATTTGAATACGGTAAAATATTTTTGATATTTTTCGCTCATCGACCTTACGTATGTTTGGCAGATTCAAGATATGTAAGAGAAATTTTTATAAAAAACCACAAACATTTGGTAAAAGATCGATTCATTTATGATAAAATTGGGTTCGTCTATGGTGAGCGCTATGCGGGATACGGATTAGCGAATAACACGGATGAAAAATCTTGGCAAGTTCATCGACATATCATGAATCCAACATTTCATCGAAAATCTCTTCGTAATTTTATGAAAAATTTCAACAATGTTTGTGATCGTTTTCTGGTCAGAATGGACGCAATTGTTAAAGAACAGAAAGCGATAAGTATGTTGGTTGAATTTGGTAAAGCAACATGTGAAGCTATCAGTCAAGTATCATTTAATATTGATACACAAGTTATTGAAAATCCAAACTCAAAGTTTCCCAGTGCAATTCGTCTTGCAATGGAAGGTGTTGAAGATAATCTTAATTCTTTTCTGAGTTCAACTCTATTGACTATGTTTCAGTGTAGTTTCCTACAAAATGAGAAAAAGAAAAGACAAATTGAAGCTGTTCAATTTGTACGAAATTTTGCTTCTCAGAATGTTGAAAAGCGTATGGACGACTTAGAAAAGAATAAGGATGTTCCTAATGATTTGTTGACTTCTTTAATCAAAGATGGTAGGTTAACAATGGATGAAATAGTTGACGAATTCTTAACTATATTTGTTGCTGGACAGGAAACTACTTCAAATTCATTATCATTTTTGCTCTATGAAATTCTCAATCATCCACATATTGAAGAGAAGATCCTTAATGAAGCTAATGAAGTGCTTGGTGATCGTGAACACATGGAGTTTGAAGATCTGGCAAAGTTTAACTATTTTAACAAGGTCATGGAAGAAGGACTTCGTAGACATCCTGCTATAATTGCACCGTCAAGAATATTGTCTAAGACCTTGGAAGTGAATGGTTTCAAAATTCCCTCTGGTGTGGGTATTGACACTAGTCAATTATTTTTTTCAACAGATCCCGAAATTTGGCCAAATCCTGAAATATTTGATCCTGAAAGGTTTGAAAATGTCGATCACATTCGAAATTTCACCACAACACATTTTCCATTTTCCATTGGTCGACGTGATTGTATTGGACGAATGTTTGCTAAGTTTGAAATCAAAGTTTTTATGGTTCGAGTTTTGAGAAAGTTCAAATTTCAACTGTTACCAGGACAGACTGAAAGAATGGAAGCTAAACTAACAATTAAACCTCGCGATGGTGTCATGTGCCATGTTATGAGGCGTTAATAAATGGATTATTTTCAAATGCTTGATTTTCATTTCGCTAGATTAAAACTGAGAGAAAACGCAAACTTAAACAATAAGAGAGGGTTTTTAACGCCTGTTTCAAACGTCAAACTTTACATGCCCCAAACTGTTAAGTTCAATGTTTGAAACAGGCTCAAGACTTTTTCTAATGGAGAATGAATATTAACAGATGAAAGTATTTAAGCACACTGTTTTGAATTAGTTATTTCGTAATGTAGTCAAATTAATACTTCTGTCATGTTTTATAGAATTTATTCATTTCAAGGATGAAGTGGCAGGCCATAACTGTTGTATTAGTGGTATATAATATTTCTAGTACAACGCACTGATATAGCGTTATTAACTAACTGTCAGTAAACTTATTAAAATATTTAACTCTATAAGTTGACCTCATTGCCATCTTTATATGGCAGAACAACACTAAAATTCAGTGTATTCAAATATTTATGCAGAAAATTATCATTTTCCAACTTCCTGTTTTTTGAGAGTCAATGTTCATCTTGATCATGTGAACAAATAATTTTAAATTTACATTTTGTGGGGGCTGACCAAGCTCTGTTTGACACTTTGATTTTCGAATTTCCATGCTTTAAAGCATTAAAATGCTTTCACTAATATTGTATATTTTACTCGCAGTTTTGACCATCTTTTGTACTTTGTCACTCTATATTATCGCATTTTTGATCTACATACATTGGATTACTGCTCATATACCAGGACCACCTCGTTCAAGTTTCTTTCTTGGTCATCTGCCAGATATTTGGAAATACAAAGCAAGAACAGGACGAATTAATGACGAATTTTTTCTGGAGAAAAGACTTGAGTACGGTAAAATATTTCTGTTGGTTTTGGCACATCGACCCATGGTATGTCTGGCAGATTCTAGTTATGTAAGACATGTTTTTATAAATAACCATAAACATTTAATGAAACCTCGTTTCGTTTATGATAAACTTGGATTTGTCTATGGTGAACGCTATTTAGGATATGGATTAGTTACAAACACTGATGAAAAATCTTGGCAAATACATCGACATATCATGAATCCAACATTTTATCGAAAATCTCTTCGTGATTTTATGAAAAATTTCAACAATGTTTGTGATCGTTTTCTGGTCAGAATGGACAGGATTGTTAAAGAACAGAAACCAATAAGTATGATGGTTGAATTTGGTAAAGCAACATGTGAAGCTATCAGTCAAGTATCATTTAATATTGATACACAAGTTATTGAAAATCCAAACTCAAAGTTTCCATGTGCAATTCGTCTTGCAATGGAAGGTGTTGAAGATAATTTTGAAATTCCTTTGAGTTCAACACTATTGACAATGTTTCAGTGGAGCTTCCTACAAAATGAGAAAAAGAAAAGTCAAATTGAAGCTGTTCGATTCCTGCGAAATTTTGCTTCTCAGAATGTTGAAAAGCGTATGAATGAAATTGCAAATAATAAAGATGTTCCTAATGATTTGTTGACTTCTTTAATCAAAGATGGTAGGTTAACAATGGATGAAATAATTGACCAATTCTTAACCATATTTGTTGCTGGACAGGAAACTACTTCAAATTCATTATCATTTTTGCTCTATGAAATTCTCACTCATCCTCATATTGAAGAGAAGATCCTTAACGAAGCTAATGAGGTGCTTGGTGATCGTGAACACATGGAGTTTGAAGATCTGGGAAATTTAAAATATTTCAACAAGGTTATGGAAGAAGGATTGCGAAAACATCCTGTTGCAATTGCACCAACTAGAGTATTGTTAAAATCTTTAGAAGTTGGTGGTTTGAACATTCCTTCTGGTGTGAGTGTTGTTAGTAATCAGCTTTTCTTTGCAATGGATCCAGAAATTTGGGAAAATCCTAAAAAAATTTGATCCGGAGAGGTTTGAAAATGTTGATCATATTCCAAATTTCACCACAACACATTTTCCATTTTCCCTTGGTCGACGTGATTGTATTGGACGAATGTTTGCTAAGTTTGAAATCAAGGTTTTTATGGTTCGAATTTTGAGAAAGTTCAAATTTCAACTGTTACCAGGACAGACAGACAGAATGGAAGCTAAACTTACTATTAAACCTCGCGATGGTGTCATGTGCCATGTTATGAGGCGTTAATAAATGGATTATTTTCAAATGCTTGATTTTCATTTCGCTAGATTAAAACTGAGAGAAAACGCAAACTTAAACAATAAGAGAGGGTTTTTAACGCCTGTTTCAAACGTCAAACTTTACATGCCCCAAACTGTTAAGTTCAATGTTTGAAACAGGCTCAAGACTTTTTCTAATGGAGAATGAATATTAACAGATGAAAGTATTTAAGCACACTGTTTTGAATTAGTTATTTCGTAATGTAGTCAAATTAATACGTCTGTCATGTTTTATAGAATTTATTCATTTCAAGGATGAAGTGGCAGGCCATAACTGTTGTATTAGTGGTATATAATATTTCTAGTACAACGCACTGATATAGCGTTATTAACTAACTGTCAGTAAACTTATTAAAATATTTAACTCTATAAGTTGACCTCATTGCCATCTTTATATGGCAGAACAACACTAAAATTCAGTGTGTTCAAATATTTATGCAGAAAATTATAATACCTACAACTTACACATTTTCCAACTTCCTGTTTTTTGAGAGTCAATGTTCATCTTGGTCATGTGAACAAATAACTTTAAATTTACATTTTGTGGGAGCTGACCAAGCTCAGTTTGACACTTCGATTTTCGAATTTCAATGCTTTAAAGCATTAAAATGCTTTCACTAATATTGTATATTTTACTCGCAGTTTTGACCATCTTTTGTACTTTATCACTCTATATTATTGTATATTTGATGTACATACATTGGATTACTGCTCATATACCAGGACCACCTCGTTCAAGTTTCTTTCTTGGTCATCTGCCAGATCTTTGGAAATACAAAGCAAGAACAGGACGAATTAATGCGGAATTTTTTCTGGAGAAAAGACTTGAGTACGGTAAAATATTTCTGTTGGTTTTGGCACATCGACCCGTGGTATGTCTGGCAGATTCTAGTTATGTAAGACATGTTTTTATAAATAACCATAAACATTTAATGAAACCTCGTTTTATTTATGATAAACTTGGGTTCGTCTATGGTGAGCGCTATGCGGGATATGGATTAGCGAATAACACGGATGAAAAATCTTGGCAAATACATCGACACATCATGAATCCAACATTTCATCGAAAATCTCTTCGTGATTTTATGAAAAATTTCAACAATGTTTGTGATCGTTTTCTGGTCAGAATGGACAGGATTGTTAAAGAACAGAAACCAATAAGTATGATGGTTGAATTTGGTAAAGCAACATGTGAAGCTATCAGTCAAGTATCATTTAATATTGATACACAAGTTATTGAAAATCCAAACTCAAAGTTTCCATGTGCAATTCGTCTTGCAATGGAAGGTGTTGAAGATAATTTTGAAATTCCTTTGAGTTCAACACTATTGACAATGTTTCAGTGGAGCTTCCTACAAAATGAGAAAAAGAAAAGTCAAATTGAAGCTGTTCGATTCCTGCGAAATTTTGCTTCTCAGAATGTTGAAAAGCGTATGAATGAAATTGCAAATAATAAAGATGTTCCTAATGATTTGTTGACTTCTTTAATCAAAGATGGTAGGTTAACAATGGATGAAATAATTGACCAATTCTTAACCATATTTGTTGCTGGACAGGAAACTACTTCAAATTCATTATCATTTTTGCTCTATGAAATTCTCACTCATCCTCATATTGAAGAGAAGATCCTTAACGAAGCTAATGAGGTGCTTGGTGATCGTGAACACATGGAGTTTGAAGATCTGGGAAATTTAAAATATTTCAACAAGGTTATGGAAGAAGGATTGCGAAAACATCCTGTTGCAATTGCACCAACTAGAGTATTGTTAAAATCTTTAGAAGTTGGTGGTTTGAACATTCCTTCTGGTGTGAGTGTTGTTAGTAATCAGCTTTTCTTTGCAATGGATCCAGAAATTTGGGAAAATCCTAAAAAATTTGATCCGGAGAGGTTTGAAAATGTTGATCATATTCCAAATTTCACCACAACACATTTTCCATTTTCCTTTGGTCGACGTGATTGTATTGGACGAATGTTTGCTAAGTTTGAAATCAAGGTTTTTATGGTTCGAGTTTTGAGAAAGTTCAAATTTCAACTGTTACCAGGACAGACTGAAAGAATGGAAGCTAAACTAACAATTAAACCTCGCGATGGTGTCATGTGCCATGTTATGAGGCGTTAATAAATGGATTATTTTCAAATGCTTGATTTTCATTTCGCTAGATTAAAACTGAGAGAAAACGCAACTTAAACAATAAGAGAGGGTTTTTAACTAACGCCTGTTTCAAATGTCGAACTTTACATGCCCCAAACTGTTAAGTTCAATGCTTGAAACAGGCCCAAGACTTTTTCTAATGGAGAATGAATATAAACAGCTGAAAGTATTTAAGCACACTGTTTTGAATTATTTATTTTGTAATGTAGTCAAATTAATACGTCTGTCATGTTTTATAGAATTTATTCATTTCAAGGATGAAGTGGCAGGCCATAACTGTTGTATTAGTGGTATATAATATTTCTAGTACAACGCACTGATATAGCGTTATTAACTAACTGTCAGTAAACTTATTAAAATATTTAACTCTATAAGTTGACCTCATTGCCATCTTTATATGGCAGAACAACACTAAAATTCAGTGTGTTCAAATATTTATGCAGAAAATTATAATACTAACAACCTACACATTTTCCAACTTCCTGTTTTTTGAGAGTCAGTGTTCATCTTGATCATGTGAACAAATAATTTTAAATTTACATTTTGTGGGGGCTGACCAAGCTCTGTTTGACACTTTGATTTTCGAATTTCCATGCTTTAAAGCATTAAAATGCTTTCACTAATATTGTATATTTTACTCGCAGTTTTGACCATCTTTTGTACTTTGTCACTCTATATTATCGCATTTTTGATGTACATACATTGGATTACTGCTCATATACCAGGACCACCTCGTTCAAGTTTCTTTCTTGGTCATCTGCCAGATCTTTGGAAATACAAAGCAAGAACAGGACGAATTAATGCGGAATTTTTTCTGGAGAAAAGACTTGAGTACGGTAAAATATTTCTGTTGGTTTTGGCACATCGGCCCGTGGTATGTCTGGCAGACTCGAGTAATGTAAGACATGTTTTTATAAATAACCATAAACATTTAATGAAACCTCGTTTTATTTATGATAAACTTGGGTTCGTCTATGGTGAGCGCTATGCGGGATATGGATTAGCGAATAACACGGATGAAAAATCTTGGCAAATACATCGACACATCATGAATCCAACATTTCATCGAAAATCTCTTCGTGATTTTATGAAAAATTTCAACAATGTTTGTGATCGTTTTCTGGTCAGAATGGACACGATTGTTAAAGAACAGAAACCAATAAGTATGTTGGTTGAATTCGGTAAAGCAACATGTGAAACTATCAGTCAAGTATCATTTAATATTGACACACAAGTTATTGAAAATCCAAACTCAAAGTTTCCATGTGCAATTCGTCTTGCAATGGAAGGTGTTCAAGATAATTTTGAAATTCCTTTGAGTTCAACACTATTGACAATATTTCAGTGTAGTTTCCTACAAAATGAGAAAAAGAAAAGACAAATTGAAGCTGTTCAATTTGTACGAAATTTTGCTTCGCAGAATGTTGAAAAGCGTATGAACGACTTAGAAAAGAATAAGGATATTCCTAATGATTTGTTGACTTCTTTAATCAAAGATGGTAGGTTAACAATGGATGAAATAATTGACCAATTCTTAACCATATTTGTTGCTGGACAGGAAACTACTTCAAATTCATTATCATTTTTGCTCTATGAAATTCTCAATCATCCTCATATTGAAGAGAAGATCCTTAACGAAGCTAATGAGGTGCTTGGTGATCGTGAACACATGGAGTTTGAAGATCTGGGAAATTTAAAATATTTCAACAAGGTTATGGAAGAAGGATTGCGAAAACATCCTGTTGCAATTGCACCAACTAGAGTATTGTTAAAATCTTTAGAAGTTGGTGGTTTGAACATTCCTTCTGGTGTGAGTGTTGTTAGTAATCAGCTTTTCTTTGCAATGGATCCAGAAATTTGGGAAAATCCTAAAAAATTTGATCCGGAGAGGTTTGAAAATGTTGATCATATTCCAAATTTCACCACAACACATTTTCCATTTTCCCTTGGTCGACGTGATTGTATTGGACGAATGTTTGCTAAGTTTGAAATCAAGGTTTTTATGGTTCGAATTTTGAGAAAGTTCAAATTTCAACTGTTACCAGGACAGACAGACAGAATGGAAGCTAAACTTACTATTAAACCTCGCGATGGTGTCATGTGCCATGTTATGAGGCGTTAATAAATGGATTATTTTCAAATGCTTGATTTTCATTTCGCTAGATTAAAACTGAGAGAAAACGCAACTTAAACAATAAGAGAGGGTTTTTAACGCCTGTTTCAAATGTCGAACTTTACATGCCCCAAACTGTTAAGTTCAATGCTTGAAACAGGCCCAAGACTTTTTCTAATGGAGAATGAATATAAACAGCTGAAAGTATTTAAGCACACTGTTTTGAATTATTTATTTTGTAATGTAGTCAAATTAATACGTCTGTCATGTTTTATAGAATTTATTCATTTCAAGGATGGAAGTGGCAGGCAATAACTGTTGTTTTAGTGGTATATAATATTTCTAGTACAACGCACTTATATAGCGTTATTAACTAACTGTCAGTAAACTTATTAAAATATTTAACTCTATAAGTTGACCTTATTGTCATCTTTATATGGCAGAACAACACTAAAATTCAGTGTATTCAAATATTTATGCAGAAAATTATAATACTAACAACCTACACATTTTCCAACTTCCTGTTTTTTGAGAGTCAGTGTTCATCTTGATCATGTAAACGAATAATTTTAAATTTACATTTTGTGGGAGCTGACCAAGCTCAGTTTGACACTTCGATTTTCGAATTTCAATGCTTTAAAGCATTAAAATGCTTTCACTAATATTGTATATTTTACTCGCAGTTTTGACCATCTTTTGTACTTTATCACTCTATATTATCGCATTTTTGATCTACATACATTGGATT
Source organism: Xenia sp. Carnegie-2017 (assembly GCF_021976095.1). Taxonomy (NCBI): domain Eukaryota; kingdom Metazoa; phylum Cnidaria; class Anthozoa; order Malacalcyonacea; family Xeniidae; genus Xenia; species Xenia sp. Carnegie-2017. The sequence continues at coordinate 786,064 of NW_025813447.1, read as the reverse complement.
ACTGCTCATATACCAGGACCACCTCGTTCAAGTTTCTTTCTTGGTCATCTACCAGATATTTGGAAATACAAAGCGAGAACAGGACGAATTAATGTCGAATTTTTTCTTGAGAAAAGACTTGAGTACGGTAAAATATTTCTGTTGGTTTTGGCACATCGACCCGTGGTATGTCTGGCAGACTCGAGTTATGTAAGACATGTTTTTATAAATAACCATAAACATTTAATGAAAGCTCGTTTTATTTATGATAAACTTGGGTTCGTCTATGGTGAACGCTATTTAGGATATGGATTGGTTACAAACATGGATAAAAAATCTTGGCAAATACATCGACATATCATGAATCCAACATTTCATCGAAAATCTCTTCGTGATTTTATGAAAAACTTCAACAATGTTTGTGATCGTTTTCTGGTCAGAATGGACACGATTGTTAAAGAACAGAAACCAATAAGTATGATGGTTGAATTTGGTAAAGCAACATGTGAAGCTATCAGTCAAGTATCATTTAATATTGATACACAAGTTATTGAAAATCCAAACTCAAAGTTTCCAGGTGCAATTCGTCTTGCATTGGAAGGTGTTCAAGATAATTTTGAAATTCCTTTGAGTTCAACACTATTGACAATGTTTCAGTGGAGTTTCCTACAAAATGAGAAAAAGAAAAGTCAAATTGAAGCTGTTCGATTCCTGCGAAATTTTGCTTCTCAGCATGTTGAAAAGCGTATGAATGAAATTGCAAATAATAAAGATGTTCCTAATGATTTGTTGACTTCTTTAATCAAAGATGGTAGGTTAACAATGGATGAAATAGTTGACGAATTTTTAACCATATTTGTTGCTGGACAGGAAACTACTTCAAATTCATTATCATTTTTGCTATATGAAATTCTCAATCATCCTCATATCGAAGAGAAGATCCTTAACGAAGCTAATGAAGTGCTTGGTGATCGTGAACACATGGAGTTTGAAGATCTGGGAAATTTAAAATATTTCAACAAGGTTATGGAAGAAGGATTACGAAAACATCCTGTTGCAATTTCACCAACAAGAGTATTGTTAAAATCTTTAGAAGTTGGTGGTTTGAACATTCCTTCTGGTGTAGTTGTTGAATCTAGTCAACTCTTCTTTGGAAATGATCCAGAAATTTGGCCAAATCCTGAAAAATTTGATCCAGAGAGGTTTGAAAATGTCGATCACATTCAAAATTTCACCACAACACATTTTCCATTTTCCATTGGTCGACGTGATTGTATTGGACGAACGTTTGCTAAGTTTGAAATCAAGGTTTTTATGGTTCGAGTTTTGAGAAAGTTCAAATTTCAAATGTTACCAGGACAGACAGACAGAATGGAAGCTAAACTAACAATTAAACCTCGCGATGGTGTCATGTGCCATGTTATGAGGCGTTAATAAATGGATTATTTTCAAATGCTTGATTTTCATTTCGCTAGATTAAAACTGAGAGAAAACGCAACTTAAACAATAAGAGAGGGTTCTTAACGCCTGTTTCAAACATCAAACTTTACATGCCCCAAACTGTTAATTCGATGTTTGAAACAGGCCCAAGACTTTTTCTAATAGAGAATGAATATTAACAGCTAAAAGTATTTAAGGACACTGTTTTGAATTAGTTATTTTGTAATGTAGTCAAATTAATACTTCTGTCATGTATTACAGAATTTATTCATTTCAAGAATGGAAGTGGCAGGCCATAACTTTTGTATTTGTGGTATATATTTCTAGTACAACGCACTGATATAGCGTTATTAACTAACTGTCAGTAAACTTATTAAAATATTTAACTCTATAAGTTGACCTTATTGTCATCTTTATATGGCAGAACAACACTAAAATTCAGTGTATTCAAATATTTATGCAGAAAATTATCATTTTCCAACTTCCTGTTTTTGGAGAGTCAATGTTCATCTTGATCATGTGAACAAATAATTTCAAATTTACATTTTGTGGGAGCTGACCAAGCTCTGTTTGACACTTCGATTTTCGAATTTCCATGCTTTAAAACATTAAAATGCTTTCACTAATATTGTATATTTTACTCGCAGTTTTGACCATCTTTTGTACTTTATCACTCTATATTATTGTATATTTGATGTACATACATTGGATTACTGCTCATATACCAGGACCACCTCGTTCAAGTTTCTTTTTTGGTCATCTGCCTGATCTTTGGAAATACAAAGCAAGAACAGGACGAATTAACGCCGAATTTCTTCTGGAGAAAAGACTTGAGTACGGTAAAATATTTCTGTTGGTTTTGGCACATCGACCCATGTTATGTCTGGCAGACTCGAGTTATGTAAGACATGTTTTTATAAATAACCATAAACATTTAATGAAAGCTCGTTTTCTTTATGATAAACTTGGGTTCGTCTATGGTGAGCGAAATATAGGATATGGATTGGTTACAAACACTGATGAAAAATCTTGGCAAATACATCGACATATTATGAATCCAACATTTCATCGAAAATCTCTTCGTGATTTTATGAAAAATTTCAACAATGTTTGTGATCGTTTTCTGGTCAGAATGGACGCAATTGTTAAAGAACAGAAACCAATAAGTATGATGGTTGAATTTGGTAAAGCAACATGTGAAGCTATCAGTCAAGTATCATTTAATATTGATACACAAGTTATTGAAAATCCAAACTCGAAGTTTCCATGTGCAATTCGTCTTGCCATGGAAGGTGCTCAAGATAATTTTGAAATTCCTTTGAGTTCAACACTATTGACTATGTTTCAGTGGAATTTCCTACAAAATGAGAAAAAGAAAAGTCAAATTGAAGCTGTTCAATTCCTACGAAATTTTGCTTCTCAGAATGTTGAAAAGCGTATGAATGAAATTGCAAATAATAAAGATGTTCCTAATGATTTGTTGACTTCTTTAATCAAAGATGGTAGGTTAACAATGGATGAAATAGTTGACGAATTCTTAACCATATTTTTTGCTGGACAGGAAACTACTTCAAATTTACTATCATTTTTGCTCTATGAAATTCTCAATCATCCTCATATCGAAGAGAAGATCCTTAAGGAAGCTAATGAAGTGCTTGGTGATCGTGAACACATGGAGTTTGAAGATCTGGGAAATTTAAAATATTTTAACAAGGTTATGGAAGAAGGATTGCGAAAACATCCTGTTGTAATTACACCATTTAGAGTATTGTTAAAATCTTTAGAAGTTGGTGGTTTGAACATTCCTTCTGGTGTGAGTGTTGTTAGTAATCAGCTTTTCTTTGCAATGGATCCAGAAATTTGGGAAAATCCTAAAAAATTTGATCCGGAGAGGTTTGAAAATGTTGATCACATTCAAAATTTCACCACAACACATTTTCCATTCTCCATTGGTCAACGTGATTGTATTGGACGAACATTTGCTAAGTTTGAAATCAAGGTTTTTATGGTTCAAGTTTTGAGAAAGTTTAAATTTCAACTGTTACCAGGACAGACAGACAGAATGGAAGCTAAAGTTACTATTAAACCTCGCGATGGTGTCATGTGCCATGTTATGAGGCGTTAGTAAATGGATTATTGCCTTCAAAAATTTTTTTCATTTAACAATATTGCGAATTGTGACCAGGGATGTACCTGGCGGGAGGCGAATTCTTATAATAAATGTTAAAGCCCAGCAGAGTTCTTTTCAAAGAGCCATTAAATATGCAAAAATAATGTATAAAAAAGAAATATCTATTCAATAGTGTAACATTTCGTTTTGATGCTCAAGACATCATCAGAGAAATATTAAATTACATGGTGGGATAAAAAAAATGAAAGGAAATATGGGATAAGATGGTATAAAGTGGGATAAGGGGAAATAATGAAAGATATATAAAACACATACCATCACAAAGTATACAGACATAATGACAGACAAAATTAGATTAGAGCAACTGAAGGTAATAATATTGCATTTAGGTATAGTTAAAATTTTAACATAACACATATATTTGGTTTAAATGAGATAACATGCATAAAGTATGTGAATCATTTTTTGAAAACAACCGCCAGTTTGATAATTGAAAGAAGGATATTCATATATTTTTGTTCTGCCATATTTTAAAATCAATTGCAGATTATATCATGCATATATGATTATCTCTGCCTCCCTCCCTCCCCACCAATGATCAATGCGAGTAATGCCACTGCAGTTTAAACTTAACCATAGTTTTTATGTAATAAATGTGATGTTTTAATTGATTGTGGTAGATATAAATGACAAGTACTTTGATCATCTTTTCATTAGGTATTATATAACTTTGCATGTAATCATTGTGATGTCACACTTTTACCATTTGCGTGTAGAAAGTCCATGGTAGATATTTGGTTCGATTGGTTTATATTGATGAGAATACACCACATCTGACTACACCATCGGTTATTGTTTCTTACTTGTGTATTAAAACATTAATAGGATTACTTGAAGTTAGTTGTTCGATTTATTTATCATAATCTCAATAATTTATTTGGTAATGTAGTCAAATATACCAGGTAACATGTTTTGTAGTATATATAGTATAGTGTAAATAGTATAACCTAACTTCCTATGTGACAAGTTTAGGAGTCACCATTGTGCTATGGTGATAGCCGTGTGGGTACATTGTACATGGTTATACACATTGTATAATAATAGAAAAGTAATAATATATATGTTGTCATTGCAGTGTAATTTGGTATAAGTTTAGTAAAAATAGTATAAATTCCAAGTATAATGTTGTTAACTGACAGTCAGTAAATTCATTAAAATATAACTTAATCGGTTGACTTCGTCGCCATATCGCCTTCAGTGTCGTCATCTTGTTGCGTTTAACAGCTGCTTAATGACTTGATTTGGTTAACCAATCTTTGAATTGCCATGAATTATAATGTCAAAATGCTTTCAATAATATTCTATATTTCACTCGCAGTTTTGACCATCTTTTGTACTTTATCACTCTATATTATTGTATATTTGATGTACATACATTGGATTACTTCTCATATACCAGGACCACCTCGTTCAAGTTTCTTTCTTGGTCATCTGCCAGATATTTGGAAGTACAAAGCAAGAACAGGACGAGTTTTGCTGGAATTTATGATGGTGAAAAGATTTGAGTACGGTAAAATATATCTGTTGTTTTTGGCACATCAACCCGTGGTATTTCTGGCAGATTCAAGTTATGTAAGACATGTTTTTATAAATAACCATAAACATTTAGTGAAACCTCGTTTCGTTTATGATAAACTTGGATTTGTCTATGGTGAGCGCAGTGCAGGATATGGATTAGTTACAAACACGGATGAAAAATCTTGGCAAATGCATCGACATATCATGAATCCAACATTTTATCGAAAATCTCTTCGTGATTTTATGAAAAATTTCAACAATGTTTGTGATCGTTTTCTGGTCAGAATGAACGCAATTGTTAAAGAACAGAAACCAATAAGTATGATGGTTGAATTTGGTAAAGCAACATGTGAATCTATCAGTCAAGTATCATTTAATATTGATACACAAGTTATTGAAAATCCAAACTCAAAGTTTCTTAGTGCAATTCGTCTTGGATTGGAAGGTACTCAAGATAATATGGAAAATCCTCTGAGTTCAGCACTATTGACAATGTTTCAGTGGAGCTTCTTACAAAATGAGAAAAAGAAAAGTCAAATTGAAGCTGTTCGATTCCTGCGAAATTTTGCTTCTCAGCATGTTGAAAAGCGTATAAATGAAATAGCAAATAATAAAGATGTTCCTAATGATTTGTTGACTTCTCTTATCAAAGATGGTAGGTTAACAATGGATGAAATAATTGACCAATTCTTAACCATATTTGTTGCTGGACAGGAAACTACTTCAAATTCATTATCATTTTTGCTCTATGAAATTCTCAATCATCCTCATATCGAAGAGAAGATCCTTAACGAAGCAAATGAAGTGCTTGGTGATCGTGAACACATGGAGTTTGAAGATCTGGGAAATTTGAAATATTTCAACAAGGTTATGGAAGAAGGATTGCGAAAACATCCTGTTGCAACTGCACCAATAAGAGTAATGTTAAAATCTTTAGAAGTTGGTGGTTTGAACATTCCTTCTGGTGTAATTGTTGAATCTAGTCAACTCTTCTTTGGAAATGATCCAGAAATTTGGCCAAATCCTGAAATATTTGATCCTGAAAGGTTTGAAAATGTCGATCACATTCAAAATTTCACCACAACACATTTTCCATTCTCCATTGGTCGACGTGATTGTATTGGACGAACATTTGCTAAGTTTGAAATCAAGGTTTTTATGGTTCGAGTTTTGAGAAAGTTCAAATTTCAACTGTTACCAGGACAGACAGACAGAATGGAAGCTAAGCTAACAATTAAACCTTGTGATGGTGTCATGTGCCATGTTATGAGGCCTTAATAAAATGATTGTATTTCTTATCAGAATATTTATTTAATGAATAATTTTGCCATTAGCTATAGTTAAGATTTTAAGATGACATACGTATTTGGTTTTAATGACATGATATGCATAAATTGAGTGAATCACTTTTTTTAAATTAATAGCCAGTCAATGCTAGCTTTGCCATTATAGTTACACAAATGTTATTTTTTAATGCAATGAATGCGAATTTGAGATTGATGGAAATGTGATATTTATACATGCTTGTCATGAATATAAATACATACACCTACTTTTTAATATTTTATCAGCAATGATGTATTTAAAACTATTATATTAATTTTAATTTGGTATATTGTATTTAAGAATGAGCTGTTGTCATTAGCTTTACTTAATTTTTTAATCCGCAATTGAGAAGTGTGCTGCTGCCCTTCTAAATCGCTCTCTTATCTTGAACAAAGGGATAATCCTTTTTTATAATCACTGCCAGTTTTAATTTTAAAACATGTATTCATCGTTGAAACACTTGGTGTTTTTTTGTCTAAACTGTTTCTTCCTTTCAATAATTCCCATTTGATTTGTTTGATAAACTCATTTTTTCTAAAATGAGTTTCTGTTTGTATTCATTAATTTCCTAGGGATTTTTATCTCTTTGAAAAGGCGAGAATTTATGCAAGCCGCATATTTTTAGAAAGAAACATGACTTAAAATGTTTAACAAATACAACGCTCGAATAATCTTGTATTGTTTTACAAATATTAATGAAAGAATGATCTTGAAGTCGATGAGTTATTAAGGTCAATGATTCGCATACAAAGGCAATTTACTGACTTTTATGGGATTTTAAGTTGACCTCATGTCGAGCTAGAGACTCGTGTAGTGTTCCGCCACTTGCCATCTGTTTTGGGCAGAATAAAAAGTACCTGTGATTACACTTTCGTATCAAAGCCACAATCTGTTGTGCTTTCGCCCACAAAGAGTTTGCTCAGAGAAGATTTAAAAGTGAAATCAACGTTACTTTTAATTTATTCAACTCTTAATTATTTCTCAAGAAGGCCGAAGTTGTACTAGTGAATTATCGTTGATTGTTTCCTGGTGACACGTGATGTCAACACAACCAATGGGGTTGCTATGCGGCAAACCTCTAATCATTAATCAAGTATGAAATGATCGCTTGACGAAGGTTACAAGTTGAAGAAAAAACAAGAGGAAAATGTTAAAGAAGGCGGGTTTAACCACTTCTTGGGAAGTTCCTTTGATGTTTTTGAGACATGTTGGTCATTTGGGGATGGTATATTTTGAGTTCATAAGATTTTCATTTCAATTTATGTTATGAGAAGATTGTTTACACAAACAGAATCGTTAATATTTTATACCATGGCGCGTGCGTTTCGTCTACTATGTTTAGCTGTGCTGACTGCCCTTTTTACTGGAAAGCTCGTGAAGGGTGAAAGGATTCGCTTGTCTCCCGACATGACGGCTGGCACAGAACTTGACTTATCATTGAACCGTGAACAAAGAACAAACTACTCGCTCGTGATTGAACAAAGCATGAGATTTCTTTATGATTTTTTGTTTATCAATCGAACGAGTGGAGTTCTAACATTAAAACGTGACTTAAACTGTGGCATCTTTCTCAAAAAGAAAATGTTTGTGATAGCTGTGCATTCTATGAATACCAGCACGAAACTCCAATCATGGACACCTATTGTGATAAGTTTACATAACAAGGAACGCTGTCTGGAGAAACCTAAGATGCTCACGAAGTACAAAATTCCTAAGCGTGTATCAAAACATGCTAATAGCAAGCTAAATACACAGGACTTTAGCCAAAAATTACGAACAATGGGAAATAAACCTTTTTTATTAGAACGCCTTAGGGTTTCAAAGAAGGATTTTATGCATACTTTGCTCAACGCTGGAAATAGTAAAGAACTTAACAAAGATGTGTATTTCAATAATAGATTAATACCACGATCAATTACCAAACTATATGACATCTCAGCTAACCCAAGGCAAGCAATACGTTTTCCCAGGACCAAAAGATTCACCCCGAACCATCCACCGAAATTTCCATTACGTTCCAAGACTGTGACTATCAAAGAGGATGTAAGACTTTGGAGTTTAGTGTACAATGCCACAGCAACAGATGTTGATTACTACCAATCTGGAGAAATTGAGTACAAGATGACTCCCATGGGAAATATTCGCAGCGGGGATTATTTTGAAATTGACACAAATACAGGTGTGATCAGGACGAAAGCCTTGCTTGATCGTGAAAGCATGGAAAAGCATGTCTTTCGTGTAATAGCAACTGATAAAGGAAACCCGCCTTTGAGTGACCGTATGGTTTTAACAATAAAACTTATAGATGTTAATGACTACATGCCAGAGTTTGATAAGAAAGTTTATAGAGAAGAGATATCTGAATCTGAGGACATTGGTTCGACAGTTCTAGCTGTCAGAGCTCATGATTATGATGAAATTGGACCAAATAGAGATATTCAATACAGCATTGTTAATGGAGATGGTGTTAACAAAGCGTTTACCATTGATTTTAAAAATGGTGTGATTACAGTAAATAAAAAATTGGACAGGGAAACAACAGCCTCATACCACTTAGTTGTGAAAGCTCAAGACCAAGGAACACCTCCCTTAAATTCTACTGTTGATGTGTTCATTGTTATAAAAGATGAGAATGATTGTATGCCCATGTTTAATGAGAGTAAATATAATTTCTTTGTTGCAGAAGATAGTTTGAGGGGTACGGCAATTGGAACTGTCAATGGAACCGACTGTGATGTTGGCAAGAACCAGAGAATTCGTTATAGCTTTGTTTCTGGTAACGAGAAGCAATTGTTTCAAATTAACACCACTTCTGGAGTTATTGTCTTAATTGGGTCACTGGATTATGAGAAGGAGTGAATATATTCTACAGGTTATGGCTGAAGACTCCGGTACTGTGCCACTTTTTAATGAAGTAGATGTCTCCATCACCATTGTGGATGTAAATGATAATTCACCGGAGTTTTTAAATAAAGAATATTATTTCAAAGTGAGTGAAAACAAGTCAACGAACTTGCTCGTTGGAACTGTTCAAGCACAGGATGCAGATACCAAGGAAAATCAAGAGATCAACTATTCAATAAGGGCTAAAAATATTCCATTCAGAGTTGGTGCTCAAACAGGAAAGATTTGGACAACATCGATAATTGATCGTGAAGCAACACCTCGTTTTCGCTTTCAGGTGTTTGCCCAAGACAAAGGAAAAGAACCATTGGAGTCTTCAGTGTTCGTGAATATTGATGTTGAAGATGTGAATGACGTTGCACCAATTTTTGATCAGATATTTTATAATGTAACAATTGACGAAATGTACAGATCCAGTCGACCATTTACCACAGTGACAGCAAGTGATAAAGACACCAAGGGTCAGATCAACTATTTCATTCGAAATGACCCAACTAATTGCTTTTCAATCAACTCACTTGGTGGTATCACGAAGAGGAGATCGTGCAGGCTTGATTACAAAAAGAAGAGATTGTATCAATTCAAAGTAGGTGCATACGATGGTAAACGAAGGACATTGGTGGATGTTATGGTACATGTTATCGATGCCAATAATAATTCACCAAAGTTCACGCATGGTCGGTACATCGGTAATATTTACGAGAACGACACCGTTGGGACAATTGTCACAAAGGTGACGGCTCTGGACGATGACGTTGGTAAAAATGCTGAGATTACATACTCCATAATTGGTCGAAATACCAAGTTCTCAATCAATTCAAAGACTGGAGTGATTACGAATCTTGTTGTGTTAGATCGTGAACGTCGACCAAAGTACAAGTTGAAAATTCTCGCAAAGGATAATGGCGACCGTAGACGTTCTGGACGCGCTCATGTTGATGTCATTGTCCTTGATATCAACGATAACAAACCAAAATTTGATCAATCTTTGTACGTGGTTGCTGTTGATGAAGATGCAAGAGTTGGTCAGCTTGTAACAGAGATAAAAGCAACGGATAGTGACGAGGGTATAAATAGAAAGATAACATATAAACTGAAAGAAAAAGGTTTGTGCTCGCAATGAAATAAAATTTTTCCATCTATTTTGTGTGTTGCAGTGTTAGTGAACTGTACATAATAACCGAAGACTCGTGTCTTAGTGTCACGCCAATGGACGGAACGAAACATTGTGTGTACATGTTTGGAAATTTTTTGACTTGCGATTTTTACACATTACAGGAAACGTGAATTCAGCTTTCAAAATCAACGAAGATCTTGGTGAAATAACGGTGAATCGACGCCTTGATCGTGAAGTGACACCTGAGTACTTGCTCACAGTTTTTGCTACCGATCATGGTCAACCACCGTTAAATTCAACTACTCAAGTTAAGGTAAGTCAACCACCATTAAATTTATCTGGTCAACCACCATTAAATTCATCTGGTCAACCACCATTAAATTCATCTGCTCAACCACCATTAAATTCATCTGGTCAACCAACATTAAATTTATCTGGTCAACCACCATTAAATTTATCTGGTCAACCACCATTAAATTCATCTGGTCAACCACCATTAAATTTATCTGGTCAACCACCATTAAATTTATCTGGTCAACCACCATTAAATTCATTTGCTCAACCACCATTAAATTCATCTGGTCAACCACCATTAAATTCATCTGGTCAACCACCATTAAATTCATCTGGTCAACCACCGTTAAATTTATGGTCAACCACCATTAAATTCGTCTTGTATTGAAGTTCTACTTCATTATTGGCTATTTTTCAATGTTTCTAGGTGACTCTTAACGACATCGTTGATAGTCCGCCCGAGTTTGAATCGTCACCTTACGAATTTAGCATTCCCGAGGATTTTCCTCTCAATCATGAAATTTTAAAAATCAAAGCTGTAACGCGAGACAACGTGAAAGACGCCAACATTCTGTACGATATCACTGGTGGTAATTATAAAAATACGTTCACCATACTCAGTAGCAGCGGAATTATCGAACTTGCAAAGCATTTAGATTACGAACAGAAGACCAGCTATCGACTAACGGTCCAGGCCATATACGCGTCGTTTTTGGCCTGGGGCGAGGTGCATATTAATGTAACGAATGTCAACGATAATGAACCACAGTTAACAGAGAATTTTCAAATTGTCATCAACGTTCGAGAAGGTCTCTTTCCGTCGGATGTAAACTTCACTATTCCTGCATATGATCCGGATGAAGATTCTCAACTTAGTTATGACATCGTGTTGAATGATGATCGTTTAAGAAATGCCGTAACTGTTGAAAAACATACAGGTGTCCTTAAAGTAAAAGAATCTGCTCTTGTTAACACAAACACAATTGTCTTTGAAGTCACTATCTCAGACGGTGTTCACGTGATTTCAAGATTTGGCAGTGTTAATCTTAACATTATAACTGAATCTATTCTTCAAGCAAGTGTGCCTATTTATGTAAAGAATGCAACCACATCCAAATTCTTTGCTTTGTCGACAAGATTTAAGAAAAGTTTGGCATCCATGTTTCGGCTTCACGAAAGCTCCGTCATTGTGTTCTACCTAAGAAATGTCACAAGATCTTACATGAAGTTTCGTGAAGGGATTGGTAATGTTCTTCATACTGATGATTATTTAACCGTTTGGCTTGCCATTCGTAATGGTCGTAATGGTTTTGTGAATGGACAGTTGTTGCTAGAGAACTTGTTTTTAAACTTAACATCTTTTGAAAAGGCAACTGAAATGATTGTTCTGTCATCAGATAAAGAAATCAATCCGGGAAAGCACTCAAATCATTTCTTACTTGTCGGTGAAGCGTGTAAAACTAAGAAAAATAGTTTTCTTACCTGTCAAATCAATAAGACGTTTGTGAATGGACTTGGTCAACTGTTGATCACACCGTTTGCTGTGTTTTATGGTGTCCGAGCCCGCGAAGTACTTAAACCTGTATGTTCAGCGGGTTTTTACGGACACCAATGCAGTCGGCAGTTACACGCATGTTACTCAAGCCCTTGTCATAACAATGGAAGATGTATAGATTACGAAGGAGGATATTATTGCGCATGCCCAAATAACTTTGTCGGGCGAAATTGTGAATTTGATGTTTCGAGAACAAGATGCCACAGTCTACCAGGTATTTGATTTAATCTTGCTTTAATTGGACTGGATTTAGAAAGATGTTTAATGCGGGACCTTGTCTTGTGAATTTACCAGGACAGTGTATGGTGCATATTTAAGATACGAACCCCCTGCCTCCATAGGGTTGTTTTAAACTGCGCACCCCCCTATCCATTGATATCAACAACCTGTATCCAACGGTTTTTATGTGTAACTAAAAGCATATCTTTTGTTGATGTAAACCTTGGTTATTTTACATAGATGGTATCTGTAAAAATGATGGTTTATGTCGTGACTTGCCAAGGCAAGGCTTTAACTGTCTCTGCAAGAAAGGAACTGGTTATGGAAAATTTTGTGATGTCAATAGTAGAAGCTTCGAGAATGATTCCTTTATCGCTTTTACAGGTTATAATTATATCATTAAAACGCTTTAAAATTGCAAGAAAAATGATTATAATGCTCGCAAAGAATTATATAGACTTCTACGTGACTCTACAGCTTTTCTTGAATAATGCACAATCTTCCTTGAAATCTTCCTTGAAATCTTCCTTGAAATCTTCCTTTCAATTTCCCTTTAAATTCTCTGTTATCGTCCTCGACATTCTCCTTTATCTTCCTTATATTCTTCATTATATTTGTTGAAATGTGCAATAATAACATGCTGTTGTTGTTCGTCCGTTTTTATACTAAATAGGAGAATTGCGTGAGTTTGTTCTAAAATTTGAAGCTATATTACATGTTCTTTTTCATCAAGGTCTAAAACAAAGATGGCATATTGATATTTCATTGGAATTTGCGACCATAAACTCTGATGGATTACTTCTTTATGTTGGTCGTTACGGTTTTGAAAATGACACGATGGCTCTCGAACTACGCAATGGTCATTTGTATTACGTATTCTCTGCCGGTGAAGACGTACAGACCGTCAGTGTGGGGCCTGGGGATAGAGGAAGTATCACCAATGGTGTATGGCAAAAAGTGATGATCTCATATAGATTTCAAGTACGCTTTGAATTGTCATATTTAATTAGCAAAGTACCATGTCATGCATATTTTATAAAAATACCTCTGCATATCACATATTAAGATTTCTTACATTCATGAGCATCATAGTCAAGACATTTATCTCTTAAATTAATCGTCTTTAGGAATCTAAGCATACAGTTGAACAGTCTATATGTACACTGTTGCTTAAGTTTTTTCGTTTGTTTTATTCTACCTTAGATTGGCTCCATTGTTCTTGGTGAAAATTGTGAAACCGCTGTGGCAGTTAAGTTTGGTGAGCAAGTCGGTAGTTTTGACTGTGCTGCTGCAAAGAGAGGACGTGGTAAATTAAGGTATGTTGAGAGGTTATGGGATATGTAGTGATGTGATGGGATATGTAGTGATGTGATGGGATATGTAGTGATGTGATGGGATATGTAGTGGTGTGATGGGATATGTAGTGATGTGATGGGATATGTAGTGATGTGATGGGATATGTACTGATGTGATGAGATATTTAGTGATGTGATGGGATATGTACTGATGTGATGGATATGTAGAAGTAAATAGTTTTCAATAAGGTGAGGTCTGTCATAGATAGAAAGTTCATGTCTGACTCGTGATATACCTTTTACTTTCTCTAAGTCAGCGGATGTTTACTTGATACATGAGTCAAAATTAAATGGAGTTTATGAAGAAATGTGAAAAATGTTTGAAACATTTTATGATTGTTTGAAGGAGTCAATGTCAAGGAGTCACTTTGCTCTATCCGTGGATTTCTTGTTCAAGTTCTAGTATCAATTCTTTTTTTATTTTCAAAGATCAATGGACCTTACATCACCTCTTTTCCTTGGCGGCATACCAAGCTCTACACCATACCTTCGTGGGCTCGGCTTTAACGGTTGCATACGTAATGTAAGAATAAATGAAGTTCCTTTGGACATGGGTTTGCCGATATACAATAGAAATACTCGAATTGGTTGCAACAGGAAACGTGATTTTTGTAAAAGTGATTCTTGTTCCCAACATGGAACATGTGTGAATAGCTGGGATAGAATGATCTGTGTCTGTGATGAAGGATATGCTGGAGAAAGGTGTGAAAAAGGTTTGTGTTTTTGTCGTTGTGGGTATTTTGTTGTTTTCGTGTTCACGCAATGTTTTTAATACGATTTATCAACCAGTAAGGTAAATGCAGTATCATTTGACTTTCCAAGCAAAGGTCCTTTCTTGGGGAAAAGTTTTGCATTTTAAATGAATTTTCAAACCGACTTCTTTGTTTTCGTATTTTATTGCTCTGTTGTATTTTAAAAGAGATTTGTAAACAGATTGCCCGTGTGTTCTTTCTGTTGTTTTGTCATTGAGAGTTTTCATTTCGTTTTTCATAGCAACCGTTCCCTATAGCTTCACTCGCCTGAGTTACACTTCAGTCAGGATCGAGCATGTGGTAATTGCACCCACTTTGACAATATCGCTTGTTTTACGAACGGTCGAGAAATCTGGGACTCTCATGCAAATTGTTGCAGCCAATAGTACGTCTTTCCTTGAGGTATCCTCTCTTTTTGTTTTATGTTGAATTCGAAAAAATATATTAAAGTACATTTCGACAAAGATTCCTTTCGATCCCCTGCTGTCGAAATTTTACAAATGAAGAGACAGTTCAGGAATTCTGACATTCACAATACAATCTTTATCACAATGTTAGATGGTTGACGCTGCTCTCTATTTCACGTACAATAATCAACATTTGAACGTCAACAATATCAAACTGGCAGATGGGAAATGGCACGATGTTGAAGTAGAGTTCTCACGCACCTCCATCCAGGTCGTTATCGATCGTATTCATCGTAAAGTCTTGTTTGCCACGGCGAGTGCAGAGACTGGGGCGAGTTTCTTGGATGTTTTTCTTGGTGATATTGGAAGATCTGGTTCAGGATTTGACGGCTGTATTCAAGGTATACAATGTTGTTGTTTGTGTTTAAGTATTTTTCATGGAAAGCGTTTTTATCTTTTTGAATTGTTATCCTTATAAAAGTCGTAAAAATGCCGTCGTTGTGATAAAATAAAACTTATAATTTCTTTCCAATAATTCATGGTTAAGCATATCAGAAAACTGAATGATTGTAATGAGTCAGTACACGATTGGGAAGGCTCCTCTATTGTTTGTGAAATTTCCCTTTCTGCAAATTAAAATATTTTGTTTAACATCATTTTACCATTTTTAGGTTTTGCCGTAAATAATGTATCTCAGAACATATCGTCTGCTTCATCGCATATTGTGACCAGCGGCTGTTTGTCTACGGCTCATTGTGTCTCGAGTTCCTGTCCTCCGACCAGCAAATGTGAAAAGTCATGGAGAAAGACGAGTTGTGTATGTCTCCCTGGGTATTATGGTGAAAAATGCGAGGATATTTGTCGTTTGAGCCCATGTCAGAATGGTGGCACATGTCAGCGGACTGATGATGATGTTGGTTTCACGTGTAGTTGTAGGAAGAATTTTTTAGGTAAGTTAAAAAAACTTTCCGACATATACAAACCTCGTACAGGGGGAAAACTTCCCACACATACAAACCTCGTACAGGGGGGAAAACTTCCCACACATACAAACCTCGTACAGGGAGGAAAACTTCCCACACATACAAACCTCGTACAGGGGAAAACTTCCCACACATACAAACCTCGTACAGGGAAAACTTCCCACACATACAAACCTCGTACAGGGGAAAACTTCCCACACACAAACCTCGTACAGGGGAAAACTTCCCACCCATACAAATCTCATACAGGGAGGAAAACTTCCCACACATACAAACCTCGTACAGGGAAAACTTCCCACATACAAACCTCGTACAGGGGAAAACTTCCCACCCATACAAATCTCATACAGGGAGGAAAACTTCCCACACATACAAACCTCGTACAGGGGGAAAACGTCCACACATACAAACCTCGTACAGGGGAAAACTTCCCACATACAAACCTCAACAGGAGGAAAACTTCCCACACATACAAACCTCATACAGGGAAACTTCCCACCCATACAAATCTCATACAGGGAGGAAAACTTCCCACACATACAAACCTTACAGGAAAACTTCCCACCCATACAAATCTCATACAGGGAGGAAAACTTCCCACACATACAAACCTCCAGGGGAAAACTTCCCACCCATACAAATCTCATACAGGAGGAAAACTTCCCACACATACAAACCTCGTACAGGGGAAACTTCCCACACATACAAACCTCGTACAGGGGAAAACTTCCCACACATACATCTCATACAGGGGAAAACTTCCCACCCATACAAATCTCATACAGGAGGAAAACTTCCCACACATACAAACCTCGTACAGGGAAAACTTCCCACACATACAAACCTCGTACAGGGGAAACTTCCCACACATACAAACCTCGTACAGGGGGGAAAACTTCCCACCCATACAAATCTCATACAGGGAGGAAAACTTCCCACACATACAAACCTCGTACAGGGGAAAACTTCCCACACATACAAACCTCGTACAGGGGAAAACTTCCCACACATACAAACCTCGTACAGGAGGAAACTTCCCACACATACAAACCTCGTACAGGGGAGAAAACTTCCCACCCATACAAATCTCATACAGGGAGGAAATTTTCCCACACATACAAACCTCGTACAGGGGAAAACTTCACACATACAAACCTTGTACAGGGAGGAAAACTTCCCACACATACAAACCTCGTACAGGGGGGAAAACTTCCCACCCATACAAATCTCATACAGGAGGAAAACTTCCCACACATACAAACCTCGTACAGGGGAAACTTCCCACACATACAAATCTCATACAGGGAGGAAAACTTCCCACACATACAAACCTCGTACAGGGGGAAAACTTCCCACACATACAAACCTCGTACAGGGGGAAAACTTCCCACGCAGTTTTAGGTAAGTTAAAAAACCGACATCCGAGATTTCGCAATTCTTTTGTCTTGTTACTAGATAACTTCTTCACTAAAATATCTACATAGATAGAGATCTCTTCCTATGTAAAAATCGTCTCTAACTAAGCCAACATTCTTTGCAAGAAGATTCCACTCTTTATTATTTGTGCGTGAACGAAAGGAATCCTAACTGAATTAAAGCTTTCGTTTGTTAGGAAAATATTGTGAAAGGGAAAGTGAACTGCCATGTCGTGACGAGTTCTTCAGTGCATCAAATAGCGGAACTTGTGGTCCATGTAATTGTGCCACCGAACTCGAGTATAATCCAGTTTGTAATAAAACAACTGGTGAATGTTATTGTAAGGTAAGTTGTCGTATTTCACAAATGATTTAAAAAAATCTCGATGGAAACTTTATGCGCAAAGCATTTACATTAAGTCACTTGTATCTCAGGAGAAATGTAAGAACCACTTCATTTTCTTTTTTGCATAAAATTTCGCTAATCGTTGTCGATTACTACGATACTTGCATCGATATATTCTCAGACATTGAATTATTTCGTCATCAGTATATCATCTGCGTTTATGTTTACTTCGTCCTTTTTTAAAGTTGAAAGTTTTCCTCTTTTTCATACACTTAAACAAATCAATAATTTGTACAGAGGTCGGGTTAACTGTAGTTTTCGAGGCTTTTCCTTACGTGTGCTATTTCGCTTGCTTACTTTAGGAACGTTATTTTCGCGCGTTTCTTCCCCGAGGAAAACTGGACGATGTTTGCCAGGAATGTGATTGTGATGAAACCGGAAGCATGAACGACATGTGCGCACCAGTCGGAGGGCAGTGTCCTTGTTTGCCAGGTGTGATTGGTCGTATATGCGATATGTGTGCTGCGAAACAGGGTGAAATCACCAAAAAAGGATGTGAAAGTATGGATAATTATTTGTTATGTTTTCATCGAGCTTTAAAGTGCGCTCTCTTTCCAGATTTGTATTATCTTTGTATCATTTAACTCGCAGCATCCTATTTATGCACTTTCGCTAACTTAGCATACTTTATCTCCCATTACCCCCTAGTGTACGCGCATCTCTTTACAGCAATTCACATGTGTTCAACGTTTTATTTCTTTTAGTCATAAATACTTCGTGCCCTAAATCCAAATCAGAACGGATAAATTGGCCACGAGAATCATTCGGTGTTTTATCTAAACGGAAATGTCCTTTCGGTTCTATTGGTGTGGCTAGCAGAATGTGTGCGTTCCATGATGGCTGGCAGGATCCTGATCTCTCGGATTGTGTCTCCCAAGCAATCGTTGACATCTCCAATACTGTAAGTGCGTTGTTAGATAACATTTTGAAGTCTTTGATTCTTGCTGCAGTACTTTAGCATGCATTAAATTTGTTTCCGTTGAACTACGTGATCGAATTGAAGATATACATTTCTCTGTTTTAGACTACAAAATAGCATGCAATTCTCTGTTGTTGACTACAGTATAGCATAAAGTCTCTATAGCTAATCGTACTATTGTATACAATTACTCTGACTGACTACAGTGTAACATAGACTTCTCTATGACTGACTACAGTGTAACATATACTTCTCTATGACTGACTACAGTGTAACATAGACTTCTTTATGACTGACTACAGTATAACATAGACTTCTCTATGACTAACTACAGTATAACATAGACTTCTCTATGACTGACTACAGTATAACATAGACTTCTCTATGACTGACTACAGTGTAACATAGACTTCTCTATGACTGACTACAGTGTAACATAGACTTCTCTATGACTGACTACAGTGTAACATAGACTTCTTTATGACTGACTACAGTATAACATAGACTTCTCTATGACTAACTACAGTATAACATAGACTTCTCTATGACTGACTACAGTGAAACATAGATTTCTCTATGACTAACTACTGGTAATATACAATTATCTGTTTGTAAATGTAGATCGTCCAGGTTAGTATAGTCCTGAGAAGGGCTGTTTTTGTTGTTGTTGACTGACGTTTCGACAACCTTAGCGGTAGTCATCTTCAGAGTTAAAAAATGACTGTGAAGATGAAGAATGACTACTTTTTTGACTTTGAAGATGACTACCGCTAAGGTTGTCGAAACGTCAGTCAACAACAACAAAAACAGTCCTTCTCAGGACTATACCAACCTGGACGATCTACATTTACAAACATGTAACGATACTCCCGGGTTCAAACCATTTACTTTAATACAATTATCTGTTTTTCACTTTAGGTTAGCTTACACTTTTTTACGGTCGACGTTGGAATTTAGTGGAAATGTTGCACGGGGAATGTTAGTAAAAATGTATTCTGTTTTTTTTTCATATCGTATTTTGTACATTATTTCAGTTGAAACACTATGGAAACCTGACGACAGAGAAAGCAATATTAATCTCAAATTCGTTGAACAACATACTGTTCCAGACGAAGGAATTTTATCAAAAAGATGTCCCTTGCCTATAATGTCATTCTTGCATTGCTAAAATTTGAAAGCGATCATGCTGAAGATGAACTTGCTTCCTCACAAGATGACGAGTTTCTAGATGTAAGAAAAGCATTAAATGTATTCTGTTAATTTTCTCTAAGTCTCAAAACCTAATCAACATTACAACAATACTTCATGTTTGAGCCATTCATTCACCTTTTTCTTGGCGTTTTTGCTTGGATTGTTTTTTTATTGTTGACTGTGATTGGTACATATTTATTAACTGTGATTGGTACGTATTTATGTTACCTGTGATTGGTACGTATTAGAGTATTGCTTGCTATTGCACTAAGACTTCACCTTTCATCTGTATAGACGACGACAAATGCTGTCAGCACTTTTGTATCTCCAGAATACTCAATAGGATGGTCATTGATAAAAGAGGTAAGCCAAGGATGAAAATGGTTGTTCCAGTGTAGCCAGCATGCTATTTTGTCCCGCCATGTTAATTTTTCTGTGTTCACTTTGCGTGAAATACAATAGATTTCTAAAGAAAGACTATTACGCATAGCAAAACAAGCGAGCTGTTTTCTCTTTCTTGGTTTTGCATCACAAATTTTAAAGGTCTGTGGACAATGTCAAATTGTCGTTTCTTAATTTCTACTCTGTTTTATAAAGACACCTTCAGCAACTGTCACATTGATGCATCAACTTGAAATGTTCGGCATAAGTTTGGCGAGTAGTATGGTGTACATTAAAAGGAAAGGATATCGTAGAAAACGATCCACCTCTAATCTCTTATCTTACGTGAAAGTTGAGGAAAACATGTGTAAGCCTGGAAACGAGCTTTTATTCATTATCATGAAATGAACGATACGTTTTTAAGATGTGATGTATGACTTTTAGTGATGCAGTTGGAACCTGTTGATCCGAAGCGTTTTTTCGGCTTGACTTTTCCTTTGGAAGAACATAAGTCGAGTTTATTGTCTTCTGAACGATGGCGCAACACAAGTAATCGTGTCGAGATACCGTCATCTCTGTTTGAGAACAGTGGGGCACCAAGTAAGCTGAAGGATGTTTTCATGTTGTTTATGTTTACTTCGATGAAGAATTTGTTCGTTTACTCAAGATTTATATTTTTTATCTATATTCGCCTTGTTTTTTCAATCTTTTCTCATACATTAAAAAAAAATTAATTTGATTTAGTGTGCATTTAATCTTTCTTCAACTATTTTTTAGCTTTGCTAGTTCTCTATGTTTTCATGCGAACGTTGACGTATTTTATTGTTCTGCATATTCTGTGATTTCGTGTATTTTAGAAGACGAATCAGCAATTGCATTCATCGCCTTAAAATATCTTGGTGATCTTTTACCGTTTTCGTTTGATGTCAAAGAAAGGTTAGTCAATCCTTTTTGGTTTATCTGCCTTATCCTATAGTGAATTAATGGGTGGATCTCATCTTCCCATGACCTTCACGTGTTTCACTTTAATTGGTCATTTGATCTTGACGTGTTTCACTTTGATTGGTCATTTGATCTTGACGTTTTCACTTTGATTGGTCATTTGATCTTTACGTGTTTCACTTTGATTGGTCATTTGATCTTCACGTGTTTCACTTTGATTGGTCATTTGATCTTTACGTGTTTCACTTTGATTGGTCATTTGATCTTTACGTGTTTCACTTTGATTGGTCATTTGATCTTTACGTGTTTCACTTTGATTGGTCATTTGATCTTTACGTGTTTCACTTTCATTGGTCATTTGATCTTCACGTGTTTTATTTTGATTGGTCATTTGATCTTCACGTGCTTCACTTTGATTGGTCATTTGATCTTCACGTGTTTTATTTTGATTGGTCATCATTTGAAAACCAAAATATTTTGAAATTTACCATTAAATGAGCAAGTGCAGCGAAGCTTCCACTTGTGCTTGTTTACTTTCATAAACATCATTATCTTATTTTTACATTGTAGTTTTAGCGACCTTTCTCTTGACGTAAACTCTGACGTCATTATTGTTGGGATCAAAGGAATGGAGTCGTTGTATCTTAAAGAACCTATTATCATCGAATTTGAAATCCACGAGGTTAAAATCAATCTTTTTTTGAAAGCCGAGCATGCGCAGATCTGTGTTTTCATGTAATTGGTTTTTTTTTCATTTCAGGTCAATCGTTCACAATATGATTGTGTATTTTGGAACTACTCAATACCGTAATGTTTTATATATAAAAACCTTTATTTTTAGATATTTATCGTATGTAATTGTTCTTACATTGTGATAATGCTTATAGCGGCAAAATTTTCTGTAATTTGGATTTTCTTTGATGAAGCTAAACGAACAGAAAAGCTTCAGATTTGATCGCGGGTACGATTGTGCTCAAATCTGAAGCTATCTTGTTCCTTTAATACCATTGGTAAATGGCTGTATTCAAGGTTTACACTAAGCTAATGTAGGCTTGCTGTTTTTTGCTGTGCAAGTGTAGATTTTAAGTACACACTCTAAGATGATTAGGTAAAGATAAATCTATAATGATTTAGAAATCGTTTAGAATGACAATCCGTACAATATCAAGATAAATTACGTCATTATATCTTCCAGTGGTTCTAATGGTGGTGGATGGTCAAAAAATGGTTGTGAGAAAGCTCCAAGTAATTTTACTCATACAGTTTGTAGATGTTATCATCTTACGTCATTTGCTGTCGTCTCTGATCTTAAGATCGAGGTACGCGCATGCTCATCACCGCTCTCTTCATGTTTATACGATATACATCACGTGATATATTATCCCTTTAGATCCCTGTGACATCCCCATATGACATACAACTTGTGACCTACGTTGGTGTGTCTATATCTCTCGTCATTCTTCTATTCGTTATTTTTTCATTTACTTGTTTAAGGTGAGTTCTGTTGTTGATACCACGAGGACATACTTCATGTTATTCATGTGTTACTTCATGTTATTCATGTGTTACTTCATGTTATTCATGTGTTACTTCATGTTATTCATGTGGTACTGCATGTTATTCATGTGTTACTTCATGTTATTCATGTGTTACAACATGTTATTCATGTGGTACTTCATGTTATTCATGTGTTACAACATGTTTTTGACAGCGATCTTCAATCCAATACGAACTCTATCCACAGAAATATGGTGTTAGCCATTGTTCTAGCTGAAGTTGCGTATGTTTTTGGCATCAACCGTACATCATACGAGGTATAATAATTTTATATTATACATAGAAATTCAACAAGACTACACTTATGATTCATGTATAGGTTTCTTTTGTAGCTCTACTTACGTCAAATAATTTTGCTAGTTTTATTTCATGAAGTATGCAACCATCCTTTTTCTTACTTTTTTGTAATTTCTATTTTCCTCAGCTCATCTGCAGATTTATTGCTATCATCTTACACTACTTCTTTGATGCTGTCTTTGCCTGGATGTTCGTGGAGACTGTGCATATGTATCGTAGGCTCACAGAAAAAAGAGATATTGACTCGGGGCAAATGACGTTTTACTACTTTCTTGGGTGGGGTAAGTGCTACTCTGCATTGGAACTTATGAGCATGTTTCGCAATTTGTAAACAAGATGTCCATTTTTTGTGTAATTTTTAGGTTGTCCAGCCATTGTTGTTGGTTTGTCAAGTGGAATGGCGATCGAAGGATATGGAAATGAAAGATTGTGAGTGCTTAATCATTTAAATTAACGCATTTGTGAAGCATT
The DNA here is from genome assembly GCF_021976095.1 of Xenia sp. Carnegie-2017. NCBI lineage: Eukaryota > Metazoa > Cnidaria > Anthozoa > Malacalcyonacea > Xeniidae > Xenia > Xenia sp. Carnegie-2017. Next base: position 762,445 of record NW_025813447.1, on the reverse strand, counting down.
TCACTGCTGTGTATATCGTGAATAATTTTTGCTCTATCGTTGTAATAATTGATTTCATTTGCTAAACATTTTCTCGATTTCTTTTCTATCCAGTTGCTGGATGACAACAAGCGGAACTTTGTTTTGGACGTTTACTCTTCCTATCGCTGGTGTTATTTTTGTGAGTTTTTATTGGAAATTTCACATCTTTACTCTTTTTTCATCAGTTCATCCTTTTTGTTTTTTGTTGTCGTTTAGGTCAATTTAATCGTTTTTCTTATGGCACTGCGTTTGTCCTGTACAAAAGGCAGGAAGAAAAGAAAACCAAATGCGTTCATTCCCAAGAACACACCCGTCACTAGTGTTTATAAGAATGCACTAAAAATTAAGTAAGTCAAACCCTTTGATATCTTTTGCCTATTCTTTCATAGTGAATCTTTAGGACACACGGGGATTCGTAGAGAATCTGAACAGGCTATATTGACTATAAATCCCCAGATGTCTGAAAGGCTCACTATGAATCCCTAAATGTCCTAAGGATTGCCTATGAATTTCAAGATGCCCTATGGATTCTCTATGAATCCCCGGGTGTCTTATGGATTCAATACGAATCCCAAGATGTTCTGAAGATTCCCTGTGAATACCCAGGTGTCCTAAATATTCATTATGAATCCCCAGGTGTCTTGAGAATCCCTAAGATGTTTCTCTTTCTCCTTTATAATAGATATGCTTTAAAAGTTGGTGCTTTGTTTGTACCTGTCCTTGTTGTGACCCTCGCCTTTGCTGTGCTGGCTGTTAATGAAGAGCACATGGTCTTCCATTTTCTATATGCCATTTTATGTTGTTGTCAAAGTCTGTTCATTTTATCTTTTATGTCGCTTGTGATCCCAAGGTTAGAATTTCCTCAACAATATTTATTGCTCTTGATCTTAACGACGTTTCTGTTATATTTTATTGTTATCAGCCATAGTCAAATGCATGCTATGTTGTTTATCTGACGTAGAAAAGTTTATGCTTCACTGTACAACACATAGAGCAGTGTAAGGCCTCTTGAAATCTGATGTAGACTAACTTATGCTATTCTGTGATTCTACCTACTGCATTGAACTAAATATAAATGCAAAGGTATCTCCCTCCAAAATTTGAAGCTAGCAATTAAACCAGTCTCAATCTTTCCACGCACAGCCCAAAAAACTCATTACGACGATAAGAAAAATTCGGGATTTGACCCCCAGGCGCGCGTGTAAAATTTAGCTGTATGCAAGATTTACAAGTAGGGATGTTTACATCTACGTAAAAGTTTCTTTCAGTATAAAATTAGTTCATTGGCTTACTGTCTCTTTCAAATTGCACTTTATTCTCTGTATCAGGTACGTGAAGAATACAGAAACGCGTTCATTCGCTGGAGAACTGGGGACAAGACGTACGGACGACCAAGACGAAGAAGATTATATGTAAGTAACATAAAGTAGCCATACAGAATCGTATGTATTTTTGTTCTTATAATCTTAATGTACACATATAACATACAGACAGGTGTTAAAAGATTGTTTTCACCTCAAAAGCGCTCTAGTTTAGTAGATAAAATCTACCGGCGTGAATATTTCGTGTTTTCAGTTCCTTTTCATTTGCTAATGATTGAGGAGAAGCTTCGAATGACTTTCACGTAAATCTCTGTGTACTTGATAACAGGAAATGTCATATCATCCCGGAAGTAACTTGGCCGGTGAGGATGGTTATGGCTTAAAAAGACATAATGCTGAAACATCTTCAACTGATCGATCATCAAGTACTTTACATAGTTCAAGTATGACAAGAACAAGTAAAACAGATCAGTTTAGTACATTTCTTGATGATGAAGACAGCGAATCAGGTAAAAGAAATAGTGCCCACTGTTTATGAAATCGTAAGAGCTTCATCCCGTTTCTTTGGCAAATGAGTTCCATATTGCTCCATTGTTTATGAAATCGAGCTTCATCCCGTTTCTTTGGCAAATGAGTTCCATATTGCTCCATTGTTTATGAAATCTTAAGAGCTTCATCCCGTTTCTTTGGCAAATGAGTTCCATATTGCTCCATTGTTTATGAACTCGTAAGAGCTTCATCCCGTTTCTTTGGCAAATGAGTTCCATATTGCTCCATTGTTTATGAACTCGTAAGAGCTTCATCCCGTTTCTTTGGCAAATGAGTTCCATATTGCTCCATTGTTTATGAAATCGTAAGAGCTTTATCCCGTTTCCTTGGCAAATGAGTTCCATATTGCTCCATTACATTGCCCACAAGAACAACAAAGCGCATTTCGATCTTCCAAAACTTTGTTTAGTGTGGAAATAGGTCTGTGGATCAATATTTGACGATCAAATGTGTTTTTTTAACTAGATTATCGAGAAATTAAGAGAAGAAAGCCTCGCACAGAGGATCCGATTAACATGGGTTAGGTCTTTGTTAAATTTACAACATCAGATCATTTAATGTGTTAATTTGTGCTTCATTTTTTTTGCCAGAGGATGCAGCAAAAATGTGGAATGCTCCTGAAAAATCTGGTGAGAAGATTTTATAAAATGCTTTGATTTTGTCGAGAAACAATGTCGAAGAAATTGCCATTGCTTTTTCTTTAGAATACAGTACGACTCAACCTGAATCATCAGACTCCTCTGACGGAAGGCGACGACGTCGAACGATGATCATCTCATCGGATACGGGCAGTTCCGACGAAGGTTGTACAAATTTTAGCTAATTTTAATGGTATCGACACACGTTTTTGAGATAATTTGAATTTCAATTTTTGAAGAAACGGCTTCGTGGGAACAGAAATCTGAAAATGGTGTCCACAAGAAGAAAGCTGCTGGTTTGTCTGCGTATTGATGTACTTTTGATATGTAGGGCATTTTTATTTTAGATTTTTGTACGTTTCTTTAGCACCATTATATGCATCTGACGGGCCTATGCATAGTACTCCTCAAGGTAAAATGACATAGCCTACGGAAGAAATTTTTTCCTGTATAATAACCATTTTGCGTGTTTTGGGTTTGTAGAACTTGAGCGAGAGAGAGCGAGTTTGGCGAAGAAGAAACCGCTGATCGAAACGCCCGTGTCGCTAGTGAAGCCGATGCTTCAAAAGCCTTCGATATTAAAGAACAGCGGTTCACGTTCTCATCCTGTCCCATCTACACCTCAACTTGCAAATAAAGCTGTGCCCGAAATGGCGAAAGCAGGTTCTGAGGCGAGCTCCGGTAGCTCTGATAGCTCTTCTAGTGATAATGAAAAAGATTTGTAAGTGTTTCTATATTTGATGATTTGATGTCAATTTTTATACCTATAATGTGACTTACTATTTTTCCATAATTGATTTCTTATTGCATTGTAGAGTTTGTTGTTTTTTCATTTTTATTTTTCTGTCTTTCTTCAATGATACAGGCAATTGTAGTTGAGCACTTATTTTTCAATTATGTTTCATCTTTAAAAATCAGAGCGTTGCAAGCCAGATTAATGTCTCAATCTGAAGGAGGGATTTCTACGCTGTCCAGTCAGTCGAAGAAAAAACGAAGCAGAAAGTCACGTGACATAAAACACGGCAAAACGAGTCGTCATCAACGAGTTCATTTTCAAAGAAAGAAACGCGACGATTCTCAAAATGTCCCCGAGGATATGGCCCCGGAAGAAGGGAAACTGTAGGTTTTTGAGTAGAAACTCAACTATTACTATAATGAGAAGAAATTTTAACAACGTAATCTTAGTACTTATTGGTAAAGAAATTCTTTCAAATGTTTTCATAGGTGAAGTAAAGTAATACAGCTCGTTATATAATACATGCTTCCATTTAAGCTAGGCTATTTTTATTCTAGTACCATATAAGCACAAGACATTTTAGACATGTATGTGCGAACACAGTACACTGCATTACTCTAGACGAAACTGGAAATTGAAAAAGTATTTTAAACCGCTTATAAAGATATTTTCTGTTTCATAGACTTGGCCAGCATAAGGTATGAAAGAATGAAGTCGTCGTAATTTATTTGGACAAACTGTGGTCACACCCCCGTGTTTTTACAACCAACTGTCTTCATGATTTGATATCAGAAAATCTGATTTAATGTTTAGATTGCCAGTCACTAACTCTGATGTTCTTTTGTAAATATTGAAAAGTGTGAACATTATTTTACTTATGTAATTTTTAATTTATGTTTGTTTATCGAAAGTTTTAATCATAGACCAATGAATAGAACTATTTTAACGATTTTAATAGTATTTGTATTGAAACATTGAAATTAACCTTCCGCCCTCTCCCCTCGACGATTTGTTCTCGTTCGAGTTTTATGCAGTGGTTTTATGGTTTTATCCTCTCCCCCCTGTATGCTGCATGAGGTGAGATCTGGGTGAGACAGACCAGCGAAGAACTTATATCCGTCATGTTGGAAGAATTGCTCTTGTGACCATATTTGGCTTGAAAAGTTTTATTATTTTACTTTGAAAGTTCTTTAAGGTGGAAACCATGAAAGAATTAACAAAGGAGGTTAGAAATTTCTTTTCAATTTGCTTTATTTTCACGTAACATGTGTGAATAACAAACAAGGTTTGCAAGCGTAGTTTCACTTGTTTCATTTTTCGTTTGGCATGATAAAATACAGATTTTCTGCAATTTGAGCTAGTTTTTTGCTAGCGCGCGTTGATGGTTTGTTTGAAGATCTTATCACATCGATTTTAAAACTTATGGCAACTAAATAAACACTATTTAATGACAAAGCATCTGTAAAGTATGAAGAATTTGATTGATTGTTTCGAAGAAGGAAACTTGTTTATTCAAGATAGCTCAACATATTGTGTGTTTATCCTTGTAGTCGAGGAGTTGAGCAGTGCTGATATTGCTGGTGATATTAAAATGCAGGAAATTATTTGAAGTGGGATAAAAGCTTTTCAACAAAAAGCTGTTTAGGAAACAATATAGAAAAACACCATATGCGCTCTGAAGTGGAAATATAATAAAAGCCAAAGTTAATGCTATGAATCTTTGTTGAAAGGTTTGTAACTTGTCTTATGTATTTTAGCTGAAGGGCTTAAAATCCTTTCGTAAACTGCTTTTGCGCTTAAACTCCTTTCATTGCATTTGCTGGTTTATATCATTTTCAAATAATCTTCCAAATCATTAATTGAATACCTGCAGTAAAAAGCAGCATTCATTAACGGCTTTTACCGACTAAATCATCAACTCGTGCTTATTTGAAATTTCAGTTAAGTTTTACCAAATACTATGTTTAGTGGTAGTTAAGACGTGTGATTATTACAAAATTTTCAAATTTGCCTGTCAGCTTCGTGTACTGTAGAAAATTCGTCCAATTCTTCTCGTTGTAAAGATATCCATTTTTGACTAGAAATGTGTGGTTTAAACGTTAGCGACTTGTTAAACACTGCACTTACTTAATCTCAAATTTTATCATGTAAAACATCTTCAATAGTTTTTGACGTCGAAGGAACGAGAATTTTATTTGTTTGCTATAATCATTTTAATCGTTTTATAGTCATGGATTATAATAAGACAATGCAGACACCCCTATAGATAGACTCAAGGTTTAAGTATTTTTTGTTTTGAAACTTGTGCCGATTGTTTTTAACATTAATTTCTCATCACTTTCTCCCTATTCATATTTTTGAAAAATACATGAAATACTGATAAAACAAATAAATTTTAAATGATTTCAATTCAACGACAGACTAAGATTAGATTATTATCTTATAAATATCTAAACGACGTTCCGTTTACTGAGGTAAATAAATATGTTTGAAGTTGCTAGTGGTTTCAGTGTGTTTTTTTTCCATTTGTCTTTATAGTCTGACTTGATATGTCAACTTACGTTAATAAATTGCTGCTCATTCTGTCGTGTTTATTTTGAACGAAGAAAAACACTAAGGTTTTGTAAGGAATTAGTTAAATTTTAGCAATTTTGCTTTCGGAGGCGGGCGCAAAAATCAATAAAACGGTTTTTACAATACAATTTTGTTGATGTTCTAAATGCTTTTAAGTTGTGCAAATGAAGACAATAAAACCTTTGAAAATATTTGTTATGTAGGTAAGTAAATGCCTCTGTCACCCCCCCCTCTAAGACCATAGCAAGCAAGTGTCTTTTGTACTTTGAACCTTAAACTGATGGAGGTAATCGAGGGTAGTCTGATTATATTAGGTTGTCAGGTGACTATGACACCAAATTTGTTTCAAAAACAAGATGCATTATATATTTGCATTGTGACGCCACTTTTGTCATTTAAATGCGCATTATCTTCAATAAATACTTGATTGTATTTAATTACTAAAATGGTTTGTCAATATGACTTGAAAAGCTGTCAAACACTAAAAATAGTCTACAATTCTAATGCATGCTTCTTTTAAAGTGTCTCTAATGTTGAGATAAAGGATTGTGAAGACTATTTTCAAAGGAAAGTCATCATGTTTTAGTTACGTTTTGACATTAAATTGTACAATCGTAAAGCAGGGCTGTATGTAGATAGTACTTTTGACAGTTACGAGCAAAAGGGAATGTGTGAAATGATATAAAAGTTTGTTTGAGCATGATAACAAAGTAGAAGATGAATTCTCCTTTTGTGAAAGTACTAAATGAGGAAGTTTGATACCCCCCCAGTTGAGCCATTAGTGTTCATTGCCAAATACTTGACAATTGTCGACTTGTCGTTCAGACACTGCTTTTGAATACACCTGCCTTTAATTCATTTTATTTTATTAATATTTGATAATATGCTGAATTTCCTAGCCACTCGTCCTGTCATAAAATAATATCTTATTTCCTAGGCTGAAACCATCATTTCATTGGCCATTGTATTAATAAGATTGTACGATACACGATTTAAACTATTGCATATAGTTGTGATGTGCCAAGTGGTTTACGCTTATGTATTTTGGCATTTTATTTAAATGTGATTGGAAAATAGAGCCATAACTGTCAAAATTGTAGACAGGTTTATAATAAATTATACTATATTATCTACGTATTTGGTAAAGAGTTCGCATATTTATGATAAAATTTGACGGTGGTATTAATTATGTAAGTCATTTTGATGAAAATCATCAATTTTAATGTTCGACCGTCTTATACGATTTCCAGTTATTGATTTTTCTCATTTTTTTTTATTTCTTCAAAATGTCTAATTTATTATTCTTGAATAAGAGCGATTTTAAATGAAAATACTTAGCTCCAAGATCTTCCTGTCATTAAATTAAATTGTTTGTGTATAGCTCACAAAGTTTCAAACAAAGATTGTTTGATGTTTTTTATTCATCATGCGCTAAAATAGTTATTTTACGCAATCTAATTGTTATTTAAAACATTCAAATTTCGTCATTTTTGAAACGTGTTCGAAGTTTGTTGAATAAAAAGCCTTTCACGTGTTTAATGACGCAAGTGAAAGCTTAACGATCCAAGTAATTCTTTGATAACTTAAGAATCAGTCGTCTATTACAGACAAAGAGAAGGGAGCTACAGAAGGAGAAAGTCGTCCGTCAGAACGGTTGTTGATGTGGTTACAAAGTACAAGTCTTTTAAAGTAAGAACTTAAAGAGAGAATTTATTTTTTATCTATGTATTTTATGTTTCTAATGCTTTAGAGCGCAGGGTGAACATAGTTTTGTTTGAACTAAGATTGTAAATTTTCGTAAATAGAGTCAATGATAAAATAATTCATAATACATGATTCTCTAGACCTGTTTTATCATAAACTTAAGATTTCTGGTTAGCGAGACGGTCATTATTTGTATTTTATGTATGTAGGTAAGTAGGAGCTCTTTGATGTCGACCTTATTGATTACTGTTCAATTTAAATACCTTGGTGATTTCTCATAATGTAAGCAAAATGTTCCTTCGATTTGTTTTTATTATTGTCTAAAAATCGTTCGTAAATTTAACCGAACACTAACCATGAAATTTTCCTCTTAAATTTTGCACAATATATTTGAAATGTTGAATTATTGTTGTATACAACACGTATTACAGACAACTGAAGTATTTACTTGGTAAAAAATATGTTAAAAAACGATACAAAATATAATTTCGAGCATATGTATGAATACTCATATAAATCATGAATGTTGCTATATTCCCACAGGAAACAACAAGAATACACGTGTCCGTCTGTATTATAATACAGTCAGTACAATTAATTCCGACAAAGTCTGGTAAATTGAAATCAAAGGAAATGATTATATTTAAATCAATGTTTGAGGACATGGGAAAGAGCACTAGAACAATGTGTATAATAAACCAGCGTATGCATGGCTGCCTTTATCGAAACGAAAACACTATTTTTAACAGATTACTCATCTTGTAATTGTTAAAAATTGTTTGAGCGTTTGTTGTCGATATATTTAAAATGAAAAATAAATTCGAAAGTAGGTTGTATTTATCCATACTAAGGATGAGTGTGGAAAGCAGGTCTTTTTTATCTAAAGCTCGTAAATGGTTCGTGACTTTTTTGTTGTTTAAGCATCAATAACATTGGCGACGTCTATACAAACAGGTTTTGTACAAAAATATGTCAATCTTTAATGAATTTAGTTTGGAGATAGATAATGAGCGTTTTAGGAACCGAAAATTTATCGTGTGTTTGTCCATTTGAAGTGCTTTTATTGGTGTTGTCCATTTCTCACAACGCACTTTGATAGCATTCATTTGCCATAGCAAATAAAAATTTGTAAACTGACAACAAAGGTCCAAGTAATCTAGAACTCGTGCAATCAAAGGTGAAGCGAACTTTTGAAGTTGCACGTACCGCTTATCTTATGTACACATAAAAACGTGGTGGAATCACATTGATGTTGTGTAAACATGCCTATCATTCCTTAATTCCATACTAAGACGCGGGAATTGAACTAAGATAGTAATTGAACTCAGTTGAGTAAAGAAGCAATTTTGGAGAACTTTTAAACATATTTTCCGATAAGTGAATGCCGCCATTGATAAAAAAGTTAGAGCTCTGATGAAGGTTTGTCCTGTTATCATAATGCGGACATTGAGGATGATGACTCATCACGAATCTCTATTTTGATTGGTCGCTGTTGCTATAAAAAAACATTTCAAAGGCACTCAAAACTTTGAGCTCTGCTGAAAAAAGTTTATGTAAAGGTAATCGACTTTGTTCCTTTTGCTTCTGACTTGTCGCACTGCATTCAAAGATATCTTTACTGAATAAGTAAGTTCTTTCAATTGAACACAATTTATTTGATGATTTTTACTGCGATGACGAAAGAAATTACCCAGAAACATACCAAAAAATAAAGTTAGAGAAGTCATCTATCATACAGGAATAAAATGTTTGTGCGAAAAATTCTCAATGAGCACTCTTTTATGTAGAGATAACGCGCATTTTATCTCAAGAGTCAACTTTGTATTCTTTAACTACATAGTGTTATACTCTTTATCTACTTGTACAAGTCTGGATGGCGCTATGTTTTAAGGCAAAGCGTTTCTCTACAGCCTCATTGTCTGTTATATTATCGTTTCTTTTACATTGTATGCACTTAAACGATTCTTAAAGGATTTGCAAGAGCCATAAAATCAATGTGCACATCTGAGAAAGAAATCTTAACTGAATGCTTTGTCAGGTTGTGTCACGAAAGTTGAATTTGTGGTGTAGAGCTTATTAATGAGTCAACGGTGAAAGTTTTAAGATGATACTGTAATAAGGATTGTTGTTGTTTTCAATCGTTTTCATAAAATGTTTCTGGGATTTGTTGAGAATTTTTCGTTTCCTTTGAGGAATGGGAATGTAAGATTGTATCCTTGCGTTTCGGAGCATGTAAACGTAATGTTTATTGAATATTTTTGGCTCATAATTGAAGATCTTGTCTTTGTTGCAGCATTGACACAAGAGTAAGGATTAATTTTTATTGGCATTCTTTAAGCATTTGTTTACCATCATATATGATATTTGCTGTCCTTCATCTCAGACCGAACGCTGTTCACGTAAATTCGATATCTTTAAATAGCAAAATATCCCACTGAATTTACACTGAGTGCTTTCTCTTTATGAACATTGAACTGCCTCCCTGTTGCGAAGAAAATTATTGCCTGTCATTGCTTGGATCTAAATCATATTAAAACTGCCGCGACGCAAAACCTGACAATATCGAGAGTTACAAGAAAGAAGTCAAGTGTAATCTGATACCATTTTTGTTTTTTAGAAGTTCTTCTTAATCATTGATATCGTAACAAGTACAAAAGCAACGTAAGTTTCTAATATCATCTTTTATATTTATTTCTTGTAAAATATTGCGTGTATGTTCTACACTTGGACATGAAATTTCTCTCCATTAAGTATTTCTTCGAATCAACTATACCAGCGTAATATAGATTTGTATTTGGTACGGATTGGTCATCATTAAGTGTATAAAAGTAATTCAAGGATCGTATTGTTCAGTGTTATGTGTAACCTAATATCCTGAAAACTAGGAAAGACTTTAAACTTAACGTACAGTGTATGCAGAAGATACTGATAAATGAGAAATTGATTTTACAGACGCTCTCGTATGCTTAGCTAGTAGCGTTTTTGGATTGACTTATTTTCATTCCGTTGTTCAATTTTAAAGAAGTTGTCATCAACATAGTACTTTATCATCGCATGCGAAGAGGAACCATGAACATTGTTTGATATTTATGATGCTCTTCAACATCGCGTGTCGATAAGACGTAGTGTAAATATCAAATGCTTTGAAATTTAGCGCCAGGTTTTGTTGTGCTCAAGTTCAAACGTGGTGTCTTAAAAATTGCTTTCAACTATTCTGACCATTTACGTATAATTGTTTTTCGTTGTCTGTTTTTAATAGACTGAATCAATAAACTTGGTTGGTGAATATTAGATTAACAGCGATGTTTTTATGTCAGTATACATTATCACATAATGCCTTTGGGCCTTCTAAGTTTGTTTCGCACAGATCAATCGCTGTTTGATCATTTTAGCCCTTATTGACAGAAAAGTGTTCGGTTCCAAGATTCCCCGCTTTCCTCACGTGACTTGTCATGCAATACTTTAGTCGGTTTATTTATGGACAGATAGGATTAAGCGAGGATTGTCGAGGGATTATGTACTAATTGCATTGTTTTGCAGCTGAGTTCAAGAGGCATAAAATCGTATTTTCATAACTTTACTTACTTTTCATCATATGTTTGTGTATTGTGTTCATCCTCCAACTACTGCTCATGCGTATTGTTAGTAAAAGCAACTGTGCACAGTATACAAACCATATATAAACATCCTATTTGTCACATGATTGTCACATGACCTATTCATCACTTTTGTTGGCTGTTCTGTAGTCAGATATATTATACTTTGTGTTGAATGTTATGCGCAAATATCGAACTTAGCCTTTGGGTATTTGTATTTATAAATTGTTTCCCAATGCACGATTCATGTTCAAAATATTGTTTAGCCCGTTTACAACTTGCTATTGTCGTTCAATGGACTTAAAATAATAATAACTGAAGACGGTGCTGTGATGAAAAATTTTTCGTGTTGTTTAAAGAATAATAGAAATTCAGTTCAAACATTGCAGATGGTTTCTTTAGACACAATGTGTGTGTTTGATAATCATTGCATCCAAATTGCCTAAAACGACTTTATCGGTCTCCTGTGATGACAAATAACATGAATGAGCGCTACCCCACGTTGTCTTATCTTTGCTGTACACGATGTCAGACGATAAACCCATACTAGACACGTGTTTCAGTTAGATCTAATGAGTTTCTTACTAAGTCTTGAACGAAGATTGGTAATAGTTAATTACAGTTGTACGCCGACCCCCACAAATAGTTTGACATCATTAGGCAGGTTTCGGTGGTAAATATGTCACAGTTATTTATAAGTACTGTATCAAAACCGTAGCAAGCAGTTGTTTGGGATGTTTTTAACAAGGGCTTTGTGTTCGGTGTTCAAATGTCTTCCTGAATATCATAGTTTAGTGCAGTTGCGTTGTGGACTGTCTGTTATTTGATATTTTATGTTTCTAAACTTTGAAATCAGTAGAATCATTATCACTATCAAACAAATGCTACAAATGCATACTATTAGTAAAAAATTGGACAGACAATATGGTCTCCAACCGCGCGCTTAATGAATCAACTTTATAAATTTTTAATGCATGGTACAGAAATATCTTATGACATTATATAGGATAGGGAACAGAAGATTTAAAAGAATTCTGAAGAAGTGATGTAATGATCATGATAATGATAATACAACCATTTAGTGTTTTCACGGCTTTGCAAATTGTATCGATTTAGTTATGAATATACTTCATATAGAGTATGAATTTGAAAAACATGAATAGATTTTACTTTTCGTAGTCATTTTATACGCTGTGGTCGTAATTTTATTAAGGTAATAGCAATTTCCGTCATTGCTTATGTTTTTCATTCAACTTCAATGGCCTTGACGGAAATCAGTAAAGAAACCATGCATTCATGACAAATGAGATCGACATTAATGAACGTGATTGTTTCTTCATTTGCAATCACGTTATTTGACGACACATTTTTTCTTTAAATTGGTGTTTATTTTGTCGTTTTTTCATGCAAACTGTTTGGTCACCGTAGATATTTTGTGCGATAATTGATTTGAGTAGGTTGTAAACACTCCAATTAGGAATACATTTCAACTGTTAAAGTGGACAGCATCGATAATTTGTCCACAAGTCATACCTGCTATTGATTGAAAATTGCAATATTGCAAAGTTTGTATTGATGAGGCGGATCAGACTAACGATGATTACCGTATGTCAATGATGTCCTGCGAATGTAAGTGTTTTCTTTCGTTTTTTTTAGTCGAAATTGTTTAATAAGAAACCATTCAGTTATGAAAACATACATTTCTTGAAAAACAATCAAAATTGAAATTCCACTACCAAATTAAGACCACAAGACAATCCAAAGCTTCATCTGTTTATGTATGGCATTTATGGGAATTGAGTACGTCGCGTTTTTCGATCCTTTGTAGTTCACGACGATTACTGTCGTTTCAAAATACCTTTCATATTTCAACATGTTAATCGTTTTTTGTCGATTCTTTTGGTGCGAAACCCATCATAGTTATATTTTGTGTCATGCAAATCTTTAATTTCAATCTTGTTGAAAGAGCTATGTCTTCATGCGAAAAAAAACCCAGCTATTATTGCACTTGTGACAGATAAAATATTTTTTTTACGTGTTTTTTTATTGAGACAGGATAATCTCTCTATGCTCGTTGATTTCAATACAGAATATTTTATATTGAATATCTGAATTTCCGTCTTTTCGTCTTTTCCAAACTTTTCGGCCTGTTTGAGAGCTCTTTTCATTGTGTGGAGTGCTGGCTTTATTTATTCAAAAAAGCATGCCAAAATATTCAGGCCATTTTTGTGCAGGCATTATTCTACAGAATATCCATTTAAAATAATTTACTTAAAAAAATGTAAGAGCTTTTATATAATATCTTACAAGGCTCAAATTCTTTCAGTTAAGTCGCAACATGTCTGTCAAGGCTCTTAGAAATCTTTCCTATATCATAATCAGTTGTTGAAAATGAGATTTAAAGCTAGCAGTTTCGTTCCTTCTGCTTAGAATGACATTTCCTTTTGTATCGAGAAATGATTCCGTGTATTCATGACTTTGATGTAGTTGGGAAAAGGTCATCTTTTGCCATAAATTCGGTAACGTTTCTTTCAGTTTTAGAGAAATCGAAAAAGGAGAAAGATATCGTTTTAATAGTAAAGTGATTTTCTTATACCTAACGCGTTCTTTTATTTCCTGTCTGTCATGTTTCCAGTTTACATAGCCACAGTCCGTTTCCATATATATTTCAACGACAGGAAATTCCGCGCTGTAAATGAAAACGAATATTTCTTTATGAGGTAAACTGAGCAGTAATATGCCACTCAACCATCACTAAATTTTCACAAACATGACAGTCAGTCCCCTTTTAGGAAATTCCCGTCGATTGCCAGCCAAATGTTAAATGTTTTCTTTCATTGTAATAGTGGGCGAAATGCTTTTGTACGTTCAGCACCCACGTAATTCACCATGAATGAGAGGCTCTTGAAACAATTGAATGACAAAGAACCTGTTTAATTAGTAAAGTAACGCTTTCTTTCTTTTCAATGGCAGAGACAGGCGAAGATGAATGTGTGACTGACGTGTAAAACATAGTGTTTTATGTTCATTGCATTAAAAGTAAATTAATCTGGTTGGGGATCGACTCTTGCTTCGACGATTACAAGGTAGGCTTGTGTTTGAATGATCAGACATGAACTTTCACAACTTATACATTTGAAGAATTTTCTATCAAAACATGTTGTCTATCGGGAGACTGCAGAATTGCTTCGAATATTGGGTTAGAAATGTATTTATATAAACGTGGCCTGTTGATTCGCTCGTGAAAATATGAATTTGTATACTCCTAAGGTTTTATCTGTCTTTCATGAAACTTGTATATAAACTAAAACTGAAGAAACTTCTTTGAATTTCATTTCTTCTCCGAATGTTGAGAATTTCATAAGCTTTAAATGCTTTTTCCTTAGTTTATGCATATGATATTATCTCGGCAGTTTCGTTGGATGAGGCATGAATTTTATATAAGGGAAAAAACTGTGATTGACTGTGAAAAAGATGTTTTTCGTCTTTCGTTTATGTGCATGTATAACAAGGTCAATGTTACCAAACTATAAGGTATAAAATGCAACTTTCCCACTCATTTGGAGTTCTTTAGAGAAAAACACAACTGTAGTTTACCAATAAGGTAAAACGATTGGTCGCTTTGGAAACTGATTGGATAAGTGAACATTTTGCAAGTTAATGATAATGGACATTTAAGAATAGCTAATTTAGGATTGTGTCGTGTGTTTTGTCGGTTTATGGCTGTCAGGTAGTTTTGTCATTTTATACAATTATGTATATTTAGAATGGCCTTGTTAGTAGATAGCTTTAAGGTAACTCATTCTGATAATCGAACAACGTCATTGAACATTCAAACTTATTCCAACTGACGATTAAAGGAAAGATCTGAAGTTATATTTTATACTTACGTATTGACCTCACTTGTGTTTTTATAAATATTCTGTAGTGATGTTAAGTATATTGTTTAGAAGTTGACACTTTGCATCATTTGTTTAGAGAGTAAAGCTTTATATTAATACGTTTAACAGCCGCTCAGCAATTAACGGTTTTTTGAAGTACCGACATAACTTATGCAGTTTTGTAAAATCCAAATCGAAAATTGTTTTATCGTCCGTTGAGATCTGTGTTGTTCGACAACACTTTATTTTCCTTTTTTAGATCTTATTTATTGACATTTTTACATATTGTATACAGTTGTTTTGCAATGTGGTGTACACATTGTTAAGATTGTAAACTTGAAGTTCAGCTTATCTGACTGCATCTATAATTATTGTCGCTTTTTGATATGAAGATCAAAGAGGTACTTAACGCTTGCCGCTGCTCCTATATATACACAATTTGCTGCAGGTCTTTGCACTAGGCAAAGTCGAATTTCATTAACATTTAAAAACTTGTTTATTCGAAATCATACATATATACTCTTGAACTCTTTATGACAGTAAATATTGTCATGATATACCGGAACGGTGGAGGAAAATACAATTGCTGCTGTTTATGATGTTCTGAAAATAACTATTACAGCGGGTAACGTTGAAGAGATTTCGTTATTCTTTAGTTCGTGCATTGTCTTTGATGGCTAGAGCTTCTATCTAACCATTTTACTAGGTAACTTTATTATGTGATACATACAAACGCAGTCGATATTATGTCGATATAATAATGTGTTTGAGAGCAGTAGTTAACGTATTGTTTTTGTATAAATTAGTTCATGTCTTATTCATATCTGTACATGATGTAGAAAACATAATTGCATTTAGCGAAGAAAACGGACAACAGTTTATATAGAAAGATAAAGATAGATCTGTCTCGACCATATATGCTTTAAGTAATTAATTGTTTGCCATTTTAGTCGTTGAGTTCCGCGCCAAACTTATAAATTTTATCTTTAGAATGGTATAGATTGTATTATGAATCCTGCCAACGATTATTGATTATTTTCTCCTTAAGTTTTGCCAGTAATTATAACAGTCAATTCAATTACAAAGATTCAACAAGTTACATAATTGTAAGGGCCACAGCGGGACGTTTACCTAGCTACGTTGATTTAGAGTTTTGAAATTACAATGTCTGTATTTAAAAGGATTACTGAAGACCAACTTAAGAGTTTTGCACGCTTATCTTGGTGTAAGAGCAGTCGGCACATTTCGTGAACTTTCATAAATCTACACCCCAGGCATTGAGCAGATTTTTGTTGTCTTCAAGATTTGTTCTTGCAATCTTTACAAACGTCAATTTGTGAATTTTTCACAAGAAGAATACTTTCACCTGTGTTAGTTTGATAAACTGTAAATGGCGAAGCCACTTGTAGGAAAAGGAAATTATCATTGCTATCCTATATATAAATATGAGTATTGTTTTTTTTTGGCTAACATCACCGGAAAACTGGAAGTATTTTTCAGGTATCAGAAAAGAATTACACAAATGTTAAGTGCGAATGTTCAAACATGAAATTTGCTTGGTATATATAAAACATGATGAATTGTATTCTGTTAGGCAATTTTTCAACGGAAAAAAGTTATGAATTTAAACCTTTCGAAAGCATTGCGTAATATCACTATTTACTTGACCGTGGAACAAATCTGCTTGTTCAAAGGAATTCATCCAGGGAAAATAATAAAGTGGTTACATACTTTTTAAATCGTGTTTTTAACATGATAACAATTTAATGAAGAGAAAAGTTTTTTTGAGATTTTACTATATTGTTAGAAAAAAATTTTTCGACCAATATCGAAAACATTCGTGAGTTATTGATGTCGTTTAGTCTTAACTTCCATCAACTCATAATTTTCCTCACTCTTCGTATATTATGCGGTCGTATTAAGCGTTTAAATCTTTTGACGCCTTTAGTTGTATGACGGAAACCTCTATTATATACAGAGGCTATTAAGGATGATTAATTTCCTTTTTTCCTAGCGAAGCCTCCTTTTTCAACTACATTAATTATTGACTTATGTAAAACCATGTTTTTATTTCATATTAGTCGAATATTAAAATAGTATATGCAAATAATTATTTGTACATATGATTCTAATTAAACTTAATTGCCTCTTTATATATGAGTTCGGGTTTTTGTTCGGTCTCTCGACCGACTCTCCGGTTTTCTAGTGTTGATTTGCTCCGCCCCTCCACATACGTGTGTATTAATATCATGTTTCGCTCATTTCCACCGCAGAATGTCATTTGCGATCAGATCTGTTTGTCTTTCGAAGCGTTCTCCCGTGCGCTAAGATGGGCTATAGGTGTGAGATATTTGTGGATCCTATTCCAGATAGTCTGCTTTGTGATTTATGTAGTAATGTATATAGATGTCCCGTTATAACCTCCTGTGATCATGTATATTGCGAGGAGTGTCTGAGATCGTGGCTGACGAACAAAGTTCACTGTCCTAAAGGGTGTAGAGAAATCACGTTCGAACAGAATGTAACACATTTACTACCTTTACAGATATTGGTCGGCCAGTTAAATACTCGTTGTGTGAATTACGCCGAAGGTTGTGACATTGTGACGCAGTTGTCCGACATGTTGGCTCATCTTGAGGTTTGTGATTACGCAAAGAAAGACGCCAAGATTATAGAACGCGCAATATACACAAATGAACAAGCATCGACCATTGGGTCATTAAATCAGGTATTCGTGTGTGCTAAAGGTTGCGGTTTGCCTCTACTATTTCACGATGCGAGCGAACATGATTGTGTAAAGTCTCTACAAGCCCAAGTACAATCTTTACAAGCAAAACTCTCGCGCTCCGAACACGAACGTGAAAAAGTGTCTGCGCGTTTAGTAAAACGCGAAGAATCAATGCAGGAACGATTTACGCAATTGGAACAGGATTTGAGATTGTACCAAGAGCAAACGTTGAATTATGAATTAAAAACAAGAGATCAAAATTCCCAGATAAACTATTTAAAGAGACAGTTGGATAGTCGCGAAGCAGACAAGGTAAATCCTAATTGTATATTTTTTTAATCTTTCCTTATCATTAGACTTCATCCGTTTGATGTAGTAAAACGTACGTGTTTTTTGTTTTATGCCCAATATCAATGTTCCATTTGCGTGTGAAGGTTAGGTAGGCGTAAAGTCGAAACGTGACATTAAAATACGCATGTATAGACAGATATGGATGTCTTTATATATATATATATATATGATTCAGATTATCGAGAGCAGACTCTTTTAATCTCTTTGTTACGAGCTCGTTATTTGAACAGGCCTGATACAATTATAGAATATCATGTTAGAAACTTTGCTTCGCCACGTTACATGTAAGTATTTCTAAATCAGAACAATGTGTTTCGATAACGATTGCAAAAGAAATTTCACGATTTCTTATTAAAACAATATTTATTATGATAATGCCTTGCGTTGAACGAGTATGCGTGTATGAGGAAATAACATCCATTGCCATTTTAATGGTTTGTCATTATTATTGTACAATTGCTTGTCGATGGGAATAACAGACAGATTGTAAGAGAGAAGTACTATATAACAATGCATGTGTGGGAATTTCGCATATCAACGATCAATCTCGTCGTTGTATCGTCATGATCTTATAAAGAATGTGCGATGTTCTTTTGTGATTACGTTTGCATTGTGCGATTTTTTGTATTCCAGCACTTAAAATTTAAGCTCTTTAATACGCAGGTATTGTGTATGTTTTCATTAGCGATAAATTTATATCCCATTTGTTAAATCTCCGACTCTTGCGCGTCGTGTTTACTATTTTTACAGAAGGATATAACATTAGCAGCGAGTTCATCAAAGCAGTTTTCCTCTTTATAATATTGTGCACCATATAAAAACCATAGAATTGTTCGGGGTTTTTTTTTCAAATAGTGCTTTAACAAATCGAAATGAATACCGATGCTGTACAGACAGTACGATTGTCATGTTTCTACTTGAATATTTTTTAATTTACTGCTGTCTCGTGAAGGTTTGAGGAGTTTTGAGATTTGCTTTAGGACTGTTTGAGGGGCTATTTGTGACAGAAGTGACTGAACTTTTTATCTAACGACTGTAACGTGTTTATATTTGTTACAAACATGAAATTATATTTTGAAGTAATGG
This sequence comes from Xenia sp. Carnegie-2017, assembly GCF_021976095.1. Classification (NCBI taxonomy): domain Eukaryota; kingdom Metazoa; phylum Cnidaria; class Anthozoa; order Malacalcyonacea; family Xeniidae; genus Xenia; species Xenia sp. Carnegie-2017. Next base: position 743,259 of record NW_025813447.1, on the reverse strand, counting down.
GCAAGTATACTTCAATTATATTTTGAAGTATACGGCTTACAGTATATTTTATAGAAATTTATCTGTGAGCAGAGGTTAAAAATTCTTGACAGTTATCGTCTAGCAAATTACGAAAAAATGCTTCAGGAGTTTAGGTGTAAAATCTGTTTGAGACGAGACTTGTTATATGAAGGCCAAGGCGACATTTTTTCTTGTGAAGTATATGTTGGTAGTTTGACGAAATTCTCTGCAGGGGAGACCATTTATTCGTGCTCACAACGTGATAATCTTCGTGAATACATTACGATATAATACATTTATCCGGGTTAAGCTGAAGTAGAATATAACCAATTACTTACATGTACTGACATGTGTTTTATGAGATTGCAAGCATTTTACGCATAATGTCATCGGTATTTTTATGGTTTTACTTGTCAAAGATATTGACTGGATATTTGTTCTTGCGTGCTTAAAAGGATTTCGTTGTCCTGGCTTCTGTATTCTGAAGCAGTTCTCACGCACTTGACAGCTAAAACTGACAAATGCGTTTTAGTGAGAGATCTTTCAAAGGCTGCTCTTCATTCACTCTCGTTCACACTATATATATTTACAATAACTTCGTGAAATATACTTTGCGGTGTTCAGTTTTGACGGACGCAACTTCACTTTTCTTTCAATATGATACTTAGTAAAGAATTTTTGACGTACGCCAGAAGTATATATTTCTCTCTTGAAATAATTTAATTTCGATGACTTGATGATGTACGAGGTTTTAATTCACTGACCCTTAGTGACATTAACATTATTTCCAAGAGTCTTTCCTTCCAATTTCCATATTTATGCATTCTTTCTTTGATTTATTTGATGTTAAATATGAACTGTTCTTAGATTTAGTGGGTGAAATATAATATTATAGATTTGTATATATATAAGTGATCCTTACGGATGACATTATGCTCTAAGTACATTGAAAAATGCAAATTTGGGAATTACCTAAGTTAGTCTCATCTCTTTAGTCTCCTTATGTTATTCTTACGATAGTTACACAATATCTTTCCCGCCAAAAAGTACATGCGTGCCTTGGACATTTCATTAAACATCGTGAAGCGGAAGGTCTTAGATACAAATAATTTCATGCTTTCTTTCATCTCAGACAGCAGATGAAACGGAGATGAAAGTTGTTCTTGAACGCGCTGGTGGTATCCTGGGTTTGAATATTCGTGGTGGAACTGAGGTAGGGAGCTGATGATACTGTATTTGCAATGTAGGACCATTCTCTTCGTCTCAAAATGTGAGGCTTACATGACCTCTTCCAAAGAAAAGGTTAATTGCTACATCTTACTTAATTGCAACATTCCTAGCATTTTTAAGGAATAATATTTACGAAAAATGACATATTAGGTCTTTTAATTGCGACTTAGTCTGAGACATATTCCCTTACTAATTGACGGATTTATATGTTGTATAGTGACAGCAGAACAACTTTTCAATGATGCAAACATTAATATATTCTGCTTAAGATATCTGTAACTGCAATCATGTTTTCTTCTTATTTTATTCATCATTAATTGTTGTGTTTATCTATTTCTTCTTCAGGAGCACGACACACATCGGGGAATTTACGTATCCAAAATAGTCGAAAACAGCCCTGCATCTGAAAAACTTCAACTCTATGACAGAATTTTAAAAGTAAGTTTATGTTTTATTTCGTTTAAGCCCCCTGTAGCTATTATCCTCATGAAGTCTTTCAACATGTGGTAAATCTAAGTATGTATTAATCCTTTCAAATCTGTTTTATGTTTTAACGAAGTGAACGGGTTTCCTTATAAACTTATATTTATAGTATTTTATGTTTTGCGAAATCGAAAAGTAACGACAAGATTATTTAAATTAAAATTTGGTGTTTCATTGATAAGATACATACAAACCTTATTATTGCAGTTTTTGGTTCAATTAAAAGTGGAAAACACTCGAAATTTTCATTACATTTCAAATGCAAAATCAAAGTAAAATGAGCTAAATAATTTTTGTTTCCGATGAAGTTTAAATCAAATTTAAAATCTACACCGCTGTACATAATGCTTGCGTTAGCATGCAATGGCGTGTTTCAACTTTCAAGTTTGATTGTTTGGATTGCGCGGTTTGGCAGCGCGTCTTCTCAGGAAGTTAGTTTAAAGAGTGCGTGTCTCATAGATCAGAACTCCGATTTAAATAATTCATTACGCATAACGCATTACGTTTCTAATATTTTCTCTATCCTCCGAAAGAAATACTCCATTATCGTCGACATGATGAAGCCAAAATAATATTTCATATTAAATTGTTTTAATATTTTAGCGCATTTATCAGTAGCAGTGGGTAGTTTATTTTAAATAACGTAAATTACCACACTTTCTTACAACTACTGTCATAATTACGATGCTTTTGTAGCTAATAGATTTTGTCGTTTTTGCACATGATGGTTTGCAACAAATTTGTGATGTAAAATTATTTATCCACTATTTATATTGGCTACAAAAAAGCGCTTTTAAGTTCTTGATAAACTGTTGAGCAAACTGCGTCTTTTTGATCTTATTCAGCTGCTATGGCATTATTAAACAAAAAGTTTGAACTTTTGGCGAGTTGTATGATAATCTGTAATCACTCGATGTCGTTAGCCTAACACGTCATTTATTTAAAAAAACTGCTCGGTTTATAATTCGAATGTCGAAATTTTATTTCTTAATACATAGCTTTGAACAGCATTTCAAAAATCAGCATCAGTTCTATTCCACAAGTAAATGAAAAATCACCGATTGTATTACAAAGAATGTCTATTTCCGTTGTATTTATTTGTCACAGCGTATGTCAACATAGGAATCAGTTTTCATCCATTTTCAATTGCAATAATCGTCAGATGGCATCTTGTTTTTTGTCAAAAAACGTTTAATCGCAGCCAGTCTTAGCTATCATGTGTGTGTGAGTTCGATTTCTCTTAGAGAACTGAAATTATAACTTAATTGGAATTGATTATAAGCAACCGATGGGAAATCAACACATTTGGCAATGTAGCTTTAGCAATAATACAAGTAATTGTGTGATTGCTTATTTGGAAATGAAACTGTCTGGTTTCAGCTGTGTTGTTTTGTATTGCATGGCGTGTTTCAAACTTTCTTCTTTTGTTTTTCCTTCCGCCACTCAAGAAGCTGTTTTATTATATATCATTGGTTTAGCAATATATACAAGGTCTAAACTAGTTCACGCTGTGACCGGACTATATATTATAGAGTGCGTGTATTTTACTTTAAAAGTTACATTCGAACAATATTTGTTTAACGTAAAAGTTATTACTAAACAAAGAAAGAAAATTCACCATTTTGGCGTGCAACGGTAAGCTGCAGTATCACTTTATGCTTAATTAAGCACACTGTGTTTCGATGGACATGTAATTGCCTGCACGTTTGATTCGAAAAATACTTATTGAAAAAATTTTGTGTACTTTTTGCTTATAAGAAATGTGGGTTTACGCATTTACTTTGCTATTACGTTATTTCATTTGAATGTAACATAATTTCCTCTAATTCGTAAACATAATGTTTGATGTCATTTTCTCTCTAGAAACTTCCTTTTAAATGCTTAGGTCTCAATAATTTGTAAACTTTACATTTTTATGTATTTGCATCGACATGTAGGTATACCAAATTTGAGAGAGTAATAATATAGTGTTTAAATACGTCATACCTTCCCTGTATGTCTGTACAACCCTCGTGTAATGGCACTAAATTAAAGTTTGTTTGTTTGTATGGTTGATGAAGTTATCGTCTTGATTTCGTGTGGGGTAAATTGTGAACAGACTCTACCTCACTACATGCATGTAGGTTATACCATAGTAGCATATGTTTTTTCAAAGGTTTTACTAAATTATATATCTTGTGTATCTTGATAATTCGTTATAAGCAAGCGACAAAGGGTTTATATGCCGCTGTACACAAGAAATGAAAATCTTAATGTGGTCGGCTTGATTGACAAATGCACGATAAGAAAAATTTTGGTTTGAGCGAGAGGAAATCTCTTCAATAGTTCAACTAATTTTTAAATGGACCAGTTGGCTTCTTGCCTCAATTAAATTGCCGCTGGAGAGATCGTTAAAAGCTGTAATTTAATTTTTATGTTTTGATTGCAAACGTAAATTATGTTATCCTAAAAACTTAAAGCTATCTTGTGTGTTATACATGTGGAGTCTCAGTTTGTAATTATTATTACAATATGTTCTCATAATGGTCTGCATAATTTCTAACCTTTAAGAAATCGTTAGAAATTTTTGCCGAAAGTTCCACAATTCACTCTAATTTTGACGGTAAATTCAACCTCTGAAGTTAGTCCAAATCGTTATCTTATCCTAGAGCTGACAGTGTTGTGTGCATTCGGCAAATTTCTTTATTTTCATTAGTTCAATTGAAAGAAGCAGAGTTGCTAATGGCTTTATTGACATTTTTGGCAAATATTTGCGATGCTTTGTCAGTTAACGGCAGCTGTACTTAATTTTGTACCGAAGCGTGATTCGTCCAAACGATAAATGCTTTATTTCCGTGGTAGCGTTTGTTGTGTATAGATTACTTCATGCTATTGAGCCTTGCCTTATCATGTGCTTTGTGACAGGTTATCATCTGTTCAGTGGAGAATGTATAGAAACAATAGTTCTTCATGTTATAGCCATGTATTGTTAATGTTTGCTACGTAGTGGATGAAAACTAATTGTTTCTTTATCTGAGAATCTTCATGGCGGCCATTTTTATCGAAGTATTATTTCTACCCCAACTGTCACGATAGGTTGCCATTATTACGCACACAGTCATTTTTTTCTATCAGGAACATTTTCCCGCAGAGATTTAAACTGCCCGTAGATGTTTTCATAGCTGGAACATCTTTTCATCATTTGAATTTTTACTGCATATGTTGCATATTTTTTATGTCGATGTCTTGTCGTCATTTCTTTACACAAATTGCTTTGGTTTTCAGAATCATTGTCACAGATCGTTCATATATATGACAGATCAAAGATCGCCTAAAAATTTCATGTTAATCTGTAGTCGAAGATGTTTTTGCTTGCGTGATTTTGTTCTTCAGAATTATAATCGGTGATTACTATCATTAGTATAGACGAAATACAAAATAGTTTAGCTTGACCTTTGGTCTTCCTTTCTTAATGGTTTCGTGAGCAGGATTTTTGTCCATTTCCTGCTTACAGAACACATTGATTTAAAAAAGAGCTAACATCACGCAAACTAGTTAAGTACGTGTTTTTATTTTCGTCTGGACTTATTTTTGGATTTGTCCCGTCTTATTTTCCATAATTAAACAATTTTCGTGATCTCCAAATTGCACTAATCAGATAAACCTGACAGTTTTTTTTGCCGGCAGTCATAACACGATTTCTGAAACGAATTTCACCAGTTTTTAACTTCATCTGTTATTTTGCACGTAAAGATTCGAAATGCAGTATTTTTATTGCTCAAATATATGAAATAACAAGAAAATTATTTCCTTTCAAGGAACAGCTGGTTGCATGACTAATGGTCAATTTTGTTAAAATCAATATTTTATAATGAGTCCGTCCCTCAAGTCTGGGGACGAAATAGTACTGACACAGTGGCACAGTTTGATGTTTCTCTCCCAAATTGCAGCTTTTATTAAATTAACATTTCCAGTGATATAAGTCTCTTAGCCATGTTGCCTGAAGAAACAACTTACCTCCCGCTATAACAGAATGATTTTCAGTTTTTAATAAAAACAATGCTTCATGTTTGCCTAACGCCCTTTCTAAACAACTTAAGTTCCACGACTTTCCCACGAATGGATCACATCATCAAAGTTGTCACATGATAAAGATCGCAATTGTGATTGGTTGAAAAAAATCATTGCTTTCATTTATTGAGAAAGCTAATTGCTCTTGTCTTTTATGTTTTGATAATATATTTTTAACGTTTGGTTTTCTTTGGAATCATCATCCTTGCTAAGTCCATTTTTGTTCTGTCAACTTTGCAAATCTACAAAAAACATACTTGTGGAATCACAAAAACTTCATTTAATAAGGAAACGTAGTAAAAACAATGACACTTGATCGTTGGTACGTATTATTGTTGTCTGTTGTTTTAAGATAACTGCAGATATTATTGAAGTAAACTTGACACCACATTGCATGTAAATTTTTAAAACCATGCATATGTAGTATTGAGGTAAATTATTGTTGACAACAACAGTATTGCTTCATCTTTATTCGTAGTTTATGAATTTTTAAAGTTGACATGCAATAAATCACCAGCTTGAATATTCCTTTTAAAATCTTCATGAATTTATCAGCGGGAATTCCTTGCAGTAGAGGAGTAACCTGCTTCGTTGTTTGATTAGTAAACATCGCCGAATTTACGCTAACGTTCGTAGCGCTTTTCTGTGAAATGACGAAATGTGGAATAATCCTTTACGGGAGAATTGGTGAGCACTTTCATCTTTCGTTTAATTAAATGTTTTTCAATATTTTTGGATGAAATTTTCTTTATAAATTTTAGTTAAAAAGCTATTGCGTCATTTTTGTCTTATTCAAAATCATTAATATTCTTTAAAAATTTCATCGGTGATTTTTTTCTGGTTTTTTTTGGTTTTTTTCTTAGTAAATTTAATTGATTCCGATCGCATTTATATTCGTTATGTCGAACGAATGATTGCCTCTCTATAAACGAAGCTAAATCTTTACATGTAAATGTAAAAAGTACCTGTTCACTTAATTTTTGTCAACACCAGCAGCTTTTTATGAAGATGTAAACCTGTTAGATTTTTAACAGTTTATGATATGAAAAATACTTCAATATAAGAAACTTCGAACACATTTGACGCAACTGTGATGTAAGCAGCAAAATGGGTCTTAATAAGGAAATGCTATCGTATTTTTTTCATCTCAATTTTTTTTAAATTTTAATATCTCGGTGTGCTCAACTCATTATGTTCCCGGAGATAACTAAGTGTCCGACTGAGAAAGATGATATGTAATGAATGTATTTATCTTATTTTACCACTCGTAAGCGTTGCCAACATTTTACTTTTTAAATTACCGAGGACGTTTCATCCTGCTCTCATTTTTAAAAATTTTCAAATTTTTTAAATTTCATTAAAATGTATTGCACAATCATCCCTATCAATCCTTTGTTTTTTATCATAATTCATCACCGCTGACATGACGGGTTCACTTCGTATAACTGGACTTAAATATCTACTATAGGTGGTTTATTATATCATCAAGTTTGAGGTTTCGTTACTTTACCTTTAGCGAGAAACTGTAGTGGGGGCTCAGAAAACCACAAAGAACAGGGTCGAGTTTAGGATTAGAGGTTAACGAGCCTCTAACAAAAATTCTTTAAGGCGCGAAACCACGATAGCATCAGTACTTAATATTTCAAGTGTACGGAAGGAAATTGTTTGCTTCTCTTGTAAAAGAAGAAACAAAGCCGAGTATGTACAAAGATTTCCTTTTCGAAACATTCTACTTGATTTTTCTTGCTCAAGGCTATGTCTTTGTTAAAATCGTCTATTCAAAGGACTTCTTGTTTCAAGCACTTTATAGTATTGCTGTCCTGTGCAAGTCTGCGATGAAGTAAAAGTCTTCAAGTATTTAAAACTCTTCACACTTCTTAAAACTTTTAAACAAATGAATTCTTGACTTAAGAAAAGGTCTATTTATAAAATGTTTCTGTACAAGTAGTTTCATTTCACTCAAAACTATTGTACAATGTCAAGTACTTTTCTTACTCCAGCAGTCTGCCAATATTTCCAGACGTTAGGCCAAGGTGACGCTTTGTTCAAAGGCATTTGACTAATTTTATTTCGTCAATTGCAAAATAACCACAGCTATATAAAGAATTTTTTTGCGTGAGCAATTGTGAGTGGATTTCTGGGCGATATTTGTCTTATAAACCATTTGTGGACGCTATCATATTGAAGCAGAAAATCTTCATTTTTAGATAGAAGTTAGGGGAACTCCTACATCATGTTATATGTTCATGTTTTGAACGTTACTCTGATATCATTTTGTTTCACCATGAAACCTGTAAACACATGCAAAACAACCATTTGTCAGTATTGTGAGACCCCCCCCCCGTTCAAGATTAGATGATAAGATTGGCTGGTCCGATATCGTAGAGCCACTTAAATTATCTCGTCCAATACCAACCCTCAACAATTCCTTCTTCAATATTTCATTTAGATTAATGAAATCGACTTGTCGAACGCATCCCACGAGGAAGCCGTGCGAGCTTTTAAAAACGCTGGTGAGAAATTAGAGATTACAGTTCAACGATTTAACAACTCTAAACCCGGCGTTATGTTTTCTACTGGTTATGTTTCCGTTGGTGTTCAAACAGAGGAACTGAAAACAAGGTTTTCATGTTGTTACTGTCGTAGCAATGTTTCGTCCCTTGAATCCTCGCCACAAGCTACAATAAGTAGAATACATCAGAAAGAAGACTCTGGTGTTGACGAGAACGGTGAACATCAGTCGGATCTTGATCCCAGCGAACTTCGCATGAATACAGGATACACGTCGGATGATGTGAAACCACAAGATGAAATATTGAACAGGTTGTTGTTGAATTCATCTATTGCAGCGTTGGGGAAACGAAACAGCAGAATTCTACCTGATGAAGCTGTTCAAACAGGCTGCGAGGGAGAGGATTTGGCCGAAATACAGAGTTTAAGTAATGGTTACTATTCGGGAAATGTTAGTCAAGCTAGCTTGGAAAACGTCAAAACTCGAGGGAATTTGGAGAAAGAAGGACTGGAGACGAACCAAGAAATACCACATGACGAAGAATGTTGTAGTGCGGTCAATGAAACAGATCAATTGTACTTTGATTCTGAGTTGGAGTATGAATACGAAGTGAGTATAATGAAGTAGTTTTTAGAGGTGTTATTTTGTACGAGTTTGGTGTTTTTACGTCTAGAAATCGTTTTTATTTTTCACAATGAAGAAATAGAAACAATCTTTGTGATGAAAGTTTATGAGTTCCTGTAGGATGAGAAAATAAGACGTAAAGTAGTATTATCATGTTAATTTTCTTAATCAAATTCACCCACCTACTTTGAGCTCTTTAATATGACCTCATTATTTTGACCATTTGGTTTATCAGACTTCCCTTGTTGTTGTCGATTAGTCTTTTCGTCAAAGATAATTCTGATCGAGTTAGCCATTCATTGTCTAGAAATGTCTTTCAATGTACAATAGCGTATATTCAATCACAAACGTATCTAAGCAAAAGTGTTTACCGAATTCAGGCAAATGTTTTATACACCATTCCATGCACAAAAACTAAAAAGGCAATTCATTGTTTTGCGGTTTCTTCTATTGAACAGAATGAGAAAACATTTTAGTAGTTTAAGGGTGTTAGTGAACTGTTTCATTTTATTGCCTCTCTCTACCCGCAGGAAATTACTATCAGAACGTGTGGAAACAAATCACTTGGAATGAAACTGTACTCTGGTAATGGTGAGGATGTCAGTTCGGTATTTGTTGACGAGGTAAAGGTTAACGTAGAGTAAACTTTGTGAATTTAGTTGTTTTTATGTTTATTTTTATGTAAAATTTTGATCTTTTCTACATTAAGGTGGATTCTCGGTCTATTATTGGTAAAGACGGTCGCTTGATTGAAGGAGATCAAATATTGAAGGTACTATAGCTACATCACACGTTTTGAAAACTTCGAGACGATTGAAATAAAGACAAGTTGTTTTGGCAAAAGATAAAACACTACGCGTCACTCTACGTGTCCGTCACAAAGGAAATAATTATTTTTCGCTGTGTGTAATATTGGTAATTATGTACTTCGACGTAAAAGAAAACATTTTCTCGTTCCAGATTAACGATTTTGCTGTAACGTGCTTGGATGATGCTGTTGGTTTGCTGAATCGAAGACACAGAGAAATAAAGTTTCTTGTTGCAAGGCCTGTTGCAGAGGTTTGTTGAGTTTATGAAGTTGGCAACAAGTAAAAATTCAAGGGAATTTTAATCATCTTTACCAAATATCATGCATTAATTAAGCATCATTGATATAAATTAATCAATGATTAATGCATTATCATGCATTATATCATCTTTACTTGTATTATTACTCTATTTTACATTGATTTAGATTATTTAGTTTGTTTAGTAAAATATTTTAGTGAGTAGTCTTCAGTTCAAGATTCTTATCTATGTTGAAGACTCTTTTCAATCTACTACGTTCAATCGTAAAAAAATCGATGGATTAACTCTCTCAAAGGTTGATCTAATTTTCAGAAAGATACACTAAATGATATGGATTGTAAAAGAGCAGAAATAAGAAATGGCATAAGATATCTTTACATGTTTATCGTGCTTTTTTATCAATATTCCATAATGATGTAAATGTTTCTCATTTCTCAGTTACAGGCAACTCTCCTCGGAGCCGAGAGTGATCACGACCCCGAAGCTTTTCATCATCAATCTCGATTGCATCTCGAAGCCTTTCCGATTGGTGTCATACACGAAGAAGATGAAGAGGAAGCTGAAGCATTGATTGGCAAAAAATCTCGAGAGGATGAGAAAGATAGTGGATTTGCACGCACCGATGATAGCACGAAAAATGATTCTGGAAATGATGGAGGAGATGATCGACCTTTGAGGGATGAAAAGGAGCAACACAAAGCACAGATGGATGCGTTAGGAAAGCAGATTATTCATTTTACCGCGTGTGCTAGTAACGCACGAGAGTTGGGCTTGCGGGATAGTCCACGCGAGAGGAGCTCCGACGAACACTCACAACGTTCTGGTGAACGAGAGAAACATTCAAAGCATAGCTCGCGAAAACCAGCAAGTAAAACATCCTCGGACGAAAATTCTGCTCAAGAACATAAATCAAAAACTCACAGCAAATCGCATCGATCTAAAAATAGTGAAAACAGTCCAGTATCGCGAAGTAAAGAGAGATCAGAGTGTAAGGATAGAAGTGAAAATCGAAAAAAGAAAGACAAAGCAAACGGAGATTCTAGCAGATCTAAGAGGGATACTTGTGAATCCAGTAGATCAAAGAGGGATAATCGTGAGTCGAAAGGAAATGGTAATCATTCGTCGAGTGACACAAAAGTTGAATGGCGAGTGAGAAGAAACAAAGATGGAAGTCGAATTTTCATAAGTAAGAAACTGAAACCCGCCAAACAGAGATTGTTACGCGAGCGTGCGCAGAAATTAGCCGAAGAAAGACGAGGATTGACGACAGATGATGAAACTCAGTCTGTGTATCTTGGAAGATATTGGAGTCGAGAGGATCGTCGAAGACAGCTTGACAAAGTTCGCGAAGCTAGAAGAACGAAAAAAATAGAAGTTGAAGCTGAAAGGAAAGCATCGCAACAAGGGACAATTAAAAGAAATGATTTCGAAATAATTCAACTTACGCATAAAAAAATGTCTTGTAACGAACAAACATTTGATGATTTTATGACAGTTGAAGAGGTTTTGAGACAAAGGAACAGGTTGGGTATGACTAATGGTCCAGTGTTTGTGACCACGGTGTAAAACAATATGTGTTTCGTTATGATATTCAATTTTAAAAAAATGAATCGTTCAAAAAAATTATAGATAGACTGATAATGATGTATATAATAGTTATACGAATTAATTAACATATATTATAAATACGTGAAATATTTAGCCATATCGTGAGTCAATCAATATTGTAAACATTCTGTAAATATGTTGTTCAAATCGCAAGATTGTTGTTTAAAACGTTTTCGGTTGATTAAAAATTTAGTTTTGAAGGTTTCATATAAGCATAGTATCTTGCTTTGTTAGTTCGACCAAAGCTGGCTTAAATCAAGACCCTATGTAATCATGGGGAACCTTCTTTGCCGAATAAAAATGAAAAAATTTACTCTGTCAGTTGTGATTTGATTGAAAAACTTACATTAGTAATGTACAAATTGTCAAATTGACAAATTGAATTGTCCTATGACGTCATTATCGATCAGTGACGTCATAACAAGTAAATTAATCCAAGATGGCGGCATCAGCAGTACATTTTATCTAAGGGTTATGATTTAGTCATGTTATGGGAACATTGCTCTTAAGGCATCGTTCATCTTGTTATCGAATACTTAGCAACAAGATAAACAATTGTTCTTGCTATGCAATCAAAGACAAATATCGTGTTCCTGTTTTGGGAAATTTTCCTGCAGTTAATATTGTGACGAGAGAACTCAATATTCACACTGTAGCAACCGTACAGAACAGAACAACGCGACTTCTGGAGCTTCTTGAAAGTGCAAAGAATGATAAATCACGTTTGATTCGACTGGAAGAACTAAACGAACATTTTTTAAGGTTTTTTCTCTCATTTTGTTATTCATTATTTAACATAAGCGCTGTCAGTCACGTGACATCATGTAAAACCACTTTGAATAAAATGTTTATTGTTTTATCCATTCCTGGTTATGTTTGCTTGCATACAAAAGTAGTATTTGTCATTTGAATGTTACATAAAAAGAACAGGTAACCCTTTCATTTTTTTACAACACATTCATTGTTGTACAGGTACCCGTCAGCTAGGAGTCTTGCTCGTAGGTCTGGGGTGACAAAAATCCTTCAACATTGCTATCAGTCTACTGATAAACAGATACAAGGCGAGGCTCGCAAGGGACTGGTGCTGTTGGGATGGACGGATCCCGTGAAAGGACCAGGAATTAAGATTCTGAGTATCGACGGTGGAGGTTCCAGGTTTAGATTTTGAACGTTGACTGTTTTGTTATATTCATGATCAACAATAATTTTGATGTTTTTAAATTAGAGGAGTTGTTGCAATTGAACTGTTGAAACGAATCCAAGAAGAAGCAAAGATGGAAATTCATAAAATGTTTGATTTGATCTGTGGTTCAAGTACAGGAGCGATTTTAGCATTTCTCTTGGGCGTCAAGAAGATCAGTCTTGACCAATGTACACAAATATACCGCCATCTTGCTCAAGAAATCTTCTCCGTAAATACTTTTATTGGAACTGGAAAGTTGTTTTTGAATCATGCTTACTACGACACAGCAAAGTTCGAGAATATTCTTAGGTTCGGTCTTGAATTGTTAAGATTACATTTTAAGATGGGAACAAGGAAGTTGCTTGATTCTTCTAGCTTCATTTCCATTCAGAGATGCTCTAGGAGAGACACGGCTTATCGACACAGCTGCAGATAAAAGTACACCAAAGGTAGAGATAACTACAAACACTAGTTGTCATGCTCAGTGTCTTTAAACTGTCAGCATTCATACGAATATAGTAAAGGAGATGATGTTTAGGTGTGAATACACCCGAAGGAGATTTTATTTTCAGATCATGTTTGGTCTCCTGAAGTACTAAATAGCGGATAACATGTTTGTAGATGAAGATCGTCCAGGTTAATGGACTCCTGAGAAAGATTGTTTGTGTTGATGTTGACTGACGTCATGTGACAGTGAAGATGACTACCGCTAATGTAGAAATGTCTGTCAACAACAACAACAACAGAACTACACCAACCTAGATGATCAACATCTACAAACATATAACGATGCTTCAGAGTTCGAACGATTCATTTTATCACGAAATTGTTGATTCTTTTTCTTTTTCTCTTGCTCTGAACATCATCTCATTTGTATTTAGGTGCTCGCCATATCAACCCTTGTTAACCAATCTACACTTCGTCCATATGTGTTTCGTAATTATCGTCATCGTCACAACTCTCAGTCCCATTATCCCGGAAGTTGTACTCACAAATTATGGGAAGCTTTGCGCGCCTCTTCAGCTGCTCCTGGTTATTTTGAGGAGTTCAAACTGGGTCGTGATATTCATCAGGTAGGGAATTGAAACTTACGATTATTGACTACATGACTAAAACTTGCAGGCTTTCCACAGGGTTAAAACTTCCACACTGGCTACAGGACTAAAATGTCTCGACTGGCTACAGGACTAAAATGTCTAGACTGGCTACAGGACTAAAATGTCTCGATTGGCTACAGGACTAAAATGTCTAGACTGGCTACAGGACTAAAATGTCTCGACTGGCTACAGGACTAAAATGTCTAGACTGGCTACAGGACTAAAATGTCTAGACTGGCTACAGGTCTAAAATGTCTAGACTGGCTACAGGACTAAAATGTCTCGACTGGCTACAGGACTAAAATGTCTCGACTGGCTACAGGACTAAAATGTCTCGACTGGCTACAGGACTAAAATGTCTAGACTGGCTACATGACTAAAATGTCTAGACTGGCTACAGGACTAAAATGTCTAGACTGGCTACATGACTAAAATGTCTAGACTGGCTACAGGACTAAAATGTCTAGACTGGCTACAGGACTAAAATGTCTAGACTGGCTACAGGACTAAAATGTCTAGACTGACTGCAGGACTAAAATGTCTAGACTGACTACATGACTAAAATGTCTAGACTGACTGCAGGACTAAAATGTCTAGACTGGCTACATGACTAAAATGTCTAGACTGGCTACAGGACTAAAATGTCTAGACTGGCTACATGACTAAAATGTCTAGACTGGCTACAGGACTAAAATGTCTAGACTGGCTACATGACTAAAATGTCTAGACTGGCTACAGGACTAAAATGTCTAGACTGGCTACATGACTAAAATGTCTAGACTGGCTACAGGACTAAAATGTCTAGACTGGCTACAGGACTAAAATGTCTAGACGGGCTACAGGACTAAAATGTCTAGACTGGCTACAGGACTAAAATGTCTAGACTGGCTACAGGACTAAAATGTCTAGACGGGCTACAGGACTAAAATGTCTAGACTGGCTACAGGACTAAAATGTCTCGACTGGCTACAGGACTAAAATGTCTAGACTGGCTACAGGACTAAAATGCCTCGACTGGCTACAGGACTAAAATGTCTCGACTGGCTACAGGACTAAAATGTCTAGACTGGCTACAGGTCTAAAATGTCTAGACGGGCTACAGGACTAAAATGTCTAGACTGGCTACAGGACTAAAATGTCTAGACTGGCTACAGGACTAAAATGTCTAGACTGGCTACAGGACTAAAATGTCTAGACTGGCTACAGGACTAAAATGTCTAGACTGGCTACAGGACTAAAATGTCTAGACTGGCTACAGGACTAAAATGTCTAGACTGGCTACAGGACTAAAATGTCTAGACTGGCTACAGGACTAAAATGTCTAGACGGGCTACAGGACTAAAATGTCTAGACTGACTGCACTTCTTGATTTATGTTATCTATTTATTAGGATGGTGGTCTTCTCACTAACAGTCCTTGTGCCCTCGCTATTCACGAAGCCAAATTGATCTGGCCATGTTCACAAATACAGTGTGTTATATCTTTGGGGACTGGGATCTACCATACGCCATCACGATATACTAACTCGACATTCAGTAGTTTGCGAGAAAAACTTCTTAAAGTTGTTGCCAGCGCAACGGACACTGAAGGTTAAGTTAAATGTTTTCTTAAATGAAGTAGTCAAAAGTTGTAGAAAGTAATGTAATTACAAGCATCTGTTTATTTTATAAGTCCTATTCCAGAAATAAAGTGTAAAATTATTTCTAAACGTTCTTATATACGAAAATTGTTCATAAATTTTGATCAGCACGCAAGTTTTTTTTATATAAAAAATGATCTTTCAAATCAAGGGTTTGTGTATCAAAATATTCGTCTATTCTTTGTTTGACGGTGAACATTCAGTCAATAAGAATAAAACTTTTAGCTAGATGAGCAAATAACTTGAAAGTTATAAGTATAATGTCATTTCAAAGTGCGATGATCAAACCAATTTCTTTTATTGATTTTATTTCAATTCTTCGCTTTCAGCTGTGCACACAATCCTTGAAGATTTACTTCCAAAAGACATATATTTTCGTTTTAATCCACCGATAAAAACAGACGTACCTCTGGACGAGGCGGACGACGAAAATCTTAATAAATTGATAAACGACACTTCGCACTACCTCGAGAAGAATGAAAAGAAGATTGAGGCGAGTATTCGCGCGATTTCGCTTGAAAAAGGAATGATACAAACTTTAAAAGAGAAATTTGAGGACAAGTATTTACTATCAGAGGTAACTTGAACTAGCGTTAAAAACAATGAAACATTGGATAGTATATTTGTAACAAGTATTATTGATATTTCGTACGCTCCCCCCGTGCCATTAAATGCTTGCATAAATTCTTCCGGGGGGGGATTCGTGTGAGTGTAGAATTAACTCAATTCAAGATTTTGCTGGAAAGTGATATTTCGTAGGGACGAATGGCATTTTAGTAACGGTAGCAGGAACAAGTTTTTTATGAACTTTTAGTTTCAAAATTGTCCCGTTTTTAACGTATTTTCGTGGCACATATCCCATGGCGATGTTCTGTTTTGGCAAACTTGGCGAAGGACACCCACTTGTAACTTTGCCTAAAAATTAACGTAGTTTTATAAGCATTGAAACCTAAAGTTGACAATACACATCAACTCCGTTATGGGAGAAAAAAACAAACTTTACATATACTTTAAATACCGTTCTTAAATTACCTATTTCGTTGTCATCTGCATCCAAAATAACTGCACCAGCTAGAAATAGCAATTATAACTTTAACAAAGCGAAATAATCGTCAACAAAATACCGACTATTTTACCTCTTGCTGGTGGACCTGAAGACAGCAAACCAATCCTTTTCTTTGTTGGTTTGTCCGCGATTTGTTTTATGATTACGTCGGCTCCAGGAAAGTCTGCGTTTGCTCGTCGTCTTTTACCTAAAAAATCATCAATTAATACTTCAAACTTCAGTACAAATAATATATTTATAAAACAGTATAAATCATTATGACCAAATCGTAATTAGCAAACATAAAAATTACACAAACACGTTGTACCAATTGTCCACAATAATGACGCCTCAACAGGTGTTGTTGTCTCATTAATGTCATTGCCATAGAGACACAGGCCAGCTTCCAGCCGCAAGCTATCTCTCGGAGCAAGGCCGGCCATTCGAACATCAGCTGTTTTACTGTCCAATAGCAACTCACAAAGTTTTTGGACATCCTTATTGTGGACTGATAACTAAGATGAAGTAAGAGGAATGATGATGTACATGTTGATATTTTTTAATCATACTATAACTTACTCACCTCAAAACCATCTTCCCCAGTGTAACCACATCTAGTTACACGAACATCAGTAATGTTAAAGACATTGGTTGTGAAACCATTCATAAAGTAAAGATTGCTAAGGTCTTCTGTTATTCCTTCCTGCAGAGCAGCGGCAGCTTTAGGTCCTAGTTCAAAAAATACAACAAGAGGTTTTTATTCGGGCAATTTTCTATCATTTTAAATAAAATTTCAAACCTTGAAGTGCAATTAATGATCTATCCTCTAGAAATTCTAATGCAACATCCATAACATTTTTTACCATAGCACAACTTTCCTGAAATAACATATTTTAGTAATTCTTTTCCAACCACATTAACACTCTATGTTTAAACACTTATGAAATATTACTCACTTGCATTAGTTCAGTGATTTTATCTGCACAACCAGCATTCGAGACTACATAAAGTTCATTTGGCAGCTTATTAATGATGAGATCATCTTTTATTCCACCTTGCTCGTTAGTAAACACAGATAAAGTTCCTTGATTCTCTTTAAGACCATCAATGTCAGCAACCACTAAACTCTCCAAAAATTTAATCCTATCTTTCCCATGTAATTTAAATTGTAGCATGTGAGACACATCGAATATTGAAGCTTCTGTCCTTGTGTGGTTATGGGAGACTATGACGCCATCCTTGTATTGTACGGGCATTGACCAACCACAAAAGGGAACCATTTTTGCACCTTGGCTGATATGAAAATCATAGAGTATTGTTCTCTTTAATTCAGTCTAAATAAAAAAGGTTAATGCTTACAGTCTTTCCAAGAAAGATTTTACAAGCTTTATTTATGTTGCATAAATTTATCATTTCCGGGAAACAGCTTGGAATTTGCATAAATATTTTTTTACCTCAGCTGGTAAAATGCTAAACGGCGCGTGAACGTACAAACCTTTGCGTCAGTTGCATAGTGCGCGCTTTTAAAACAATTCATTGTCCTTCCTAGATGAAATAAGAAAACCTGTCTACATTGACCAAATGAACGGTTAAAGGACGTTTTCAGCAATTTCATGTTGTGTTTTAGCTAATGGAAGCTCGATGCGTCTGACTTGAACTTACAAATGAAAAAAATTTACAAATTAAGAAATTATGTATAATATATTCTAATGTTGTTAACCTGAGCCGTCAGTAAAATTTGGTCAGCGGTAGATTGCCGAAATCAATATGGCGGAACATTTGCAATAGAACAAGAAGAAAAAATAGATATTGGCTTTTATTAAATAATGCATTATCTTGAGGATTACCTTGAGTGTAAGTTGATTATGATCGTGAAAAATAAGCGTGTTTACGTGTTTGTTTATTTTGTTTTACCACGTTATGCTTAATTACTGGATATTTTCAACTTTTTCGTTCGTTGTACAGACGCCATTTTGTGCATTGCAAACTTTATTCAATTGCTCTATGCACCTGGATTTTCAGTGGATGTGCACTTATCGAAAATTTACAATCCAAAATTTGTTGAATATTTTTCACAATGACATTTCACTAATCATCCTGATTACTGCAAAAAGAAATGAATTTGGCAAAAAATGTGTTTGATATGATTGTCTAATATATTTCCATTTGACTATTTAATTGTATTAAAATGTTATTTACAATAAGTGTGTGTTTTGTTTGAGTAAGCGTTTTCATATATCAATTTGTATAATACTATGTTGTGTGGACATTGTACCATTTGCTATATATCCCATAATGCAACTGTGTCATGAGATTACTTAAATAAATCCTTGTTAGTGATTGAGCAGTTGCCAATTGATCTGAGAGATAGATTTACTGAAATACGAGAAATGGATTTACAAGTGCAGAGTAAGTTCTATGATTTTATTCATAATGAAAGTCTTCATTGACTTGATTTGAGCTTGATCTTTGCAGATGGGATTGATGATTTGGAAATGAAAGTTCGAGAATTCCTTTCTAATGCGGCAACTGCAACTCAAGAATGGCGAGATGAATACTATAAAATATTAAAACAGGTAGATATTTCCACTAAAATGTTTTAATATCGAAATAAATGTCATTACTCCATATTTATTTCTACAGGAATATACAAAGGCGTTAGATGATGCAGAGGAGAAGGTTTCTATAGCTTCGAGTATTTATGATTTGGTAGATCGACATTTGCGTAAATTGGATCAAGAATTATCAAAGTTCAAGATGGAACTTGAGGCAGATAATGCTGGTATAACAGAAATCCTTGAGCAAAGTAAGAGTAACAGCTTTCCATGCTGCATAATCTCTTCACTTTCCTACATAGAACATCTCTATTTCTTTAAATGTAGGATCATTACAGCTAGATGAAGTATCCACCCCAGAAGTACCGAGCCTTAATACCCTTCAACCTATACAACCCTTGGCTCGTAACATCATTCCACCATCAGCACATTCCCATAGTAAGTTACAAAAGTAGAATTTGTAGCTTTGTCATTAATGTTCTACAGTGATAGACATTAAATGAAATCATTTGATTACAGAACGAAAGGCAACTACAATAGATGTGTTTGCGGAAGATCTGCCAAATGGGGACATTTCTGTCCCTGTGTCAACAGTCAGTCTCCCAGACTATAACTCTTGCTCAGGCTCATTTAACATCTATATGTCATTAGATCAAAAGATGTCATTAGCTGGCCCACAGTCAATGCAGTATAACATCGGTAATATATTGTGCCTTTTGTATGAATGGTTAAATTTGAATACTTATGGATGTATATGTACGAACAGGAACAGTGGGAGCAAGCACAAGTGCTGCACCTTCTCATTCAGATTCTCAATTGTATCCAATGCCCGGAAGAAAAAACAGCAACACAAAAGCTTATGGGCAATCAATAAAATCGGAATATCCCGGTGAGCAAATATTTTGTCAATAATAATGTGAAATTGTGAAGAGTTCTCAAGAAAGGTTGAAATATTCAATAGTAGAGTTAACGTCTTCTTATTCACCATAGGTCTATCTATAAACACATCAATGACGTCGACAACACAAATGGGTGGCCCCTATCCTGGAACACCTGCAGCGTTAAATATCAACTATGGATCCTCACCATCTATGTCACACCTGGAGCTTAACTCTTCTCTAAATCCAAGTCCATCAGGAAATAAACAAAGTGCAAGAAGCAAAAAGTATGCTTTACTGTGTTTAGATATTTTCAAAGCTTCTATCTTATTCCAAAGTGTTATTTTAGGCAAAAGACGCCGATTGTTGATTCTGCACCATTGCAAACAGCGGTTATTTCACAGTCTGTGGACTGGGTTTATGATCCAAATGAACCACGATATTGCCTTTGTAACCAGGTATTTTGATATTTTATCAACCTCATTGGTGTAACTTGATGATGGAGTGGCTTTTGACCGTAATTTTCTCTCATCAACTAAATGATCTTTTATTTAGGTTTCATATGGAGAAATGGTTGGATGTGATAATCCAAATGTATGTCCTAATCTTAATTATCTTTTATTTATATTCATAACTTGGATTTAGTAACCTGCAAATTCTATAAACTTTTTAAATGCCATGACTTTAAATGCCATATCTCATTATTTCATTTTCAGAGCAAATTCTCGGGTTAGTGTTTGCATAACGTGTGTTCTCTGTCTTTTACAATGTAGTGCCCAATCGAATGGTTTCATTATGGTTGTGTCGGAATCACCGATCCACCAAAGGGCAAATGGTTTTGTCCAAAATGTTACCCTCAAACATCGAAAAAGAGACGTCGATGACGTCAGGTGTCGATGACGTCAGGTGTCGATGATGTCAGGTGTCGATGTCAGGTGTCAGTGACGTCAGGTGTTGGTGACGTCAGGTGTTGGTGACGTCAGGTGTTGGTGACGTCAGGTATCGATGACGTCAGGTACTTTTCAGGTTATGTTGTTGTTTCCTTATGAAACTATCATGTGAAAATTGTAAAAATAATAATCACCATGTGACGGTTTGCGGCCCGGTTGAATGAATGACCGTGCAATAGTTGGATTTGTAAATAATGAACGAAAAATTGATGTAAGTATGTATTTGTATATATTAGTAATTGAACGAAAGCTAGAACATCTAAATAAATTGTAGAGGAATTCGCCATGGTGTTTCGTTTTGAAATTTTTATCAACTTTCTTTGTTCATGCTTGCTTCTAATCTTTTTCTTTTCAGCGATCTTTTCAGAATTTTTTCGCGCTGTTTATCGAATTGTTGAGAAGAGCATTTTCTAAGATCAGTTCTAAGGACATACCACCATTTCATATTTCTAACATTCATCGTTCTTGTTACTTTCTTATTAAATAAAATATCCGGATGATTCTCCACTTTCGTTCGTGAATGTTTAAGTTTCCTGTTTTCTTGAAATGAACAATTTGTCTCTGTATTATTGCTCAGATTTAAGCGTTTCCTTTTTGCGGTTTTTGAGTTTGTGTCGTTGGTCTTTTCACTTTTCCTAAGAAAATCTGTTCCGTTTTTAATGACACTAGTCCAATCTTCTTTTCTCGATATACATCCATCTCCATTTAAGTTTATCTTTCTTATTTTTTTATCTGTTTCGTATTCTTTTAACGATTCCTTTAAGACAAACGAGGCCAAGAAAAAACCACTCGTAGAGCCTTCCTGCGGAGAGGCGCGCACACATTTCCATGCTTCAAGAATAAACAGACAGAAAAATAACATTTTAAAACACACTAGCACATACACACACCACAAACTTTACGGTGAATTCACCCACCTTCGGAAAACAAAGTTCGTCCTCTGTGAGGCCATTCGGGCAAAGCAAATTCCAACTGAAACTTTTCTTGAAACGTTCTCAAAACCTTTGCAACCACTTCCTCATTTTCCTAATAAAAACATAAATAAAACGTTGTTATCATCGTCTCCTAATTGAAAGAGGACAACAGTTTTACCGCGTCATGCAAAGAGCAAGTGGAATAAACCACTCTCTTCACATTTGGAAAAGACAGAGCGTGACTTAAAGCTTTCAACTGAAAATACGCAAGCGACGAAACTCTCCTTCTTTCTTTTTCATCCTACATAAGCGAGATGTACGTAGGAGATGATTTTATTGTATTGCTGTTCAGAATGATGTAAAGGAAATTTACCATTTCAGTTTGATAACAAGATGCATAATCCAATCTGTGGATCATCCCTGAGCCAGAACATGAAGGATCCACAAGAATATAATGAACGTTTGTGTACATAGGATTGGTAGGATTGATCTGAAGAACGATGTTATAGTATTAAAGTAAATGGTTTGAGCACGGGAGCATCCTTACATGTTTGTAAATGTAGATCGTCCAGGTTGGTATAGTCCTGAGAAGGACTGTTTTTGTTGTTGTTGACTGACGTTTCGACAACCTTAGCGGTAGTCATCTTCACAGTCAAAATTTGACTCATCTTCATTTTGACTCTGAAGATGACTACCGCTAAGGTTGTCGAAATATCAGTCAACAACAACAAAAACAGTCTTTCTCAGGACTATACCAACCTGGACGATCTACATTTACAAACATCTTATAGCGTTGTTATATCGTACAGTAATTGGCAATTTTCAACCCACCTTCAAGAAGTCTTCATGCTTTATCACTGCAATGGATACACCAGAACGCGACAGCAATCTTTTCATCGTTGAAATTCTCTTTTGAGAAATGTCAAAAGCAAAGATTTTTCTAAAAGCAAGAACAGACGTAAGCTCTTCGTAGATGTACTGCTATGATCAACACGAAATATACTGACCCTTTGTTGCCCATGATAGCAGCCAGATGACTAGTCTTGTTCCCAGGAGCAGAACACGCGTCGATCACGTGACTACCAGGTGAAGGATTGAGGACGAACGCTGAAAAACAGCTTGCCTAGAGAATGAAAGAACATAAAAATCTGAGATAAAGATAGAGGAGAGTGTATTTGATGATTTGCTCGAGGTGTCAGAGGAAAATAAAAGATTTTCTTTTTTTTTCAAAAGATTCATTTGTCCAACTTACTTTATCTTGAAAGACAATCTTGCCATCTTTGTAAAGGGAATTATCGTGAAGATCTGTCGTCGGTGGGAAGACAAGAACATTGGGAATGTGTTCATCCATTGTGAACGAATTTGAAGTCATCTAAAATGTCAATGACATCGTCATAAAACTATTATCTTAACTCCGCAAGTTTCTTTAAGATTATCAAAGTCAAAGTCCCTCCTACATTTAACACAACCCTTCCCTCACGTTAATAACAGAACAATACCTTGCTTAAATCAAATCTTTTAATGTTCATCTTAAATCCTTCTTGAGAAAAGTAAGACGTCACTTCATCCACGCACGTTTTCAATGTATTAACGCGAACATACCGTGGAATGTGTATACCTAAACAACAAATAGTCAATGTTAATCCTTATGTATCCCCTATGAACCATATCAATGACAAATTCAGCCTCACCTTGATTTTCCTGAATATTGCTGGGTAAAAGATCTTTGTTGTGTACTACTTGAGATTTTATTTTCATTCTTGCTAAGGCAGCATTTAAACTGGTTTTATTTCTAGTCATGACAAGTTTAAAATGACCTCCAACTCGAAGACCATGGCCAAATAGGAAGTCATAAACAAGAACGAGTGCCATTGGATAGTTCAACTATGAATCATGACGTAAAGATAAAGTTGGTCGGACAACGTTGAAAATGTTTATGTCATTTTTTTGACACTTTTTGTGTATTTTACCTTTTTCTCTAGGTGTAGTAGTCTGGATGATTCCAACAGTTGATCTGTTACTGATTTGTCTACGGTTAAAACAAAGTTTCAATGTTTTGCCTAATGATATTCTCACTGTTGGTGAACTGCGCTTATCTATAAGGTTTGAATGATTATTAGGCTTTGGAACTTATTTAAATTAAATTTTTCTGATCATGGCACTCAATTTAGTATCATGATGTTCATGTCAATTTGCTAATTCAATTTCATAGACAACATGCTGCTTCTTACAGCAAGTAATCAACGCTAAATAAAATCGATTCATTTCTTACATTTTATTGATTCGCAAACTAATGCGTATAGTTTCTTTTTGTTTTTTATCTTGCTGTTCTCAAGCACTAAGCTCTTCGGTGCTCCTTTTTTTTTTAAAACATTTTCTACAATCCGCGATGCTTGCAAATAAACATCTGCCATGTTGAATTGAACAAGATGGCGGCATGCTTCCATTCCTGGTAAATCACAGTTCATTTTCTTGTAGATGATGAAAACGATCTGCTGACCATAGGGGATATGAACTCGCACCTTCGGGATGCTAGGGGATATGAGAGGATAAAATTGAAAGTGACTTTGTTTTGAAATAGTTCAATTCTTAGTCCTTTTTAATTCCGTAATATTTCAAAGAAAATGGAACAGTTGATACCAGTTATAAATAAACTTCAAGATGTGTTTAATACTGTTGGCACTGAAGCCATTCAGTTACCGCAAATTGTTGTCGTTGGAACGCAGGTAAAACATTTCCTTTCGCAATCATTTGTTTATATTTAATGACAGAAGGTTTTGCCTTCGGAATTTCTCTTTGAATTTTGTTCTGCTTAATCACATACCTTCAACATAGCCTCCAAAAAAGGCCACTTTTATGTCTTTTCGATTTGGCGTTTCATTAGAGTTTTATTGGTGAAATTCGACTGTTAGTAAATAAGAATTGCCCAAAGTCCAGAAGATTCTTCCTTTTCGACTTAATAATCATAATGTAGACTCATGAAACATTTTTTCAACATTTTATGATCATATAAACTTATAGAGTAGCGGAAAAAGTTCTGTTTTAGAAGGAATTGTTGGAAGGGATTTTCTCCCCAGAGGTGAAAATTTCATTCTTTTTTGGTTGTGAATAAAATTATGACAATATAAGACAAATATGCAATTTTGAATCTCATTGTTTTTGTAGGACCTGGTATTGTCACAAGACGTCCACTAATCTTGCAACTTGTGCATTCATCATCAAAATGGCGAAGGATTAAGAAAAACGAAAGTGAAGGCAGTGACGATGAATCTGTGGAAATAGATGACTCGGAAGAATGGGGAAAGTTTCATCATATTAAAGATAAGGTTAAATTGAATACTACAAATTTTTAAATTGTCACTGATAAGTTAATTTTATGGCAGTTTTGCCGAATGTTGTATTGCGCATTCTTTCATTTAGAAATTTGCAGATTTTTATGAAATCCGAGATGAGATTGAAAGGGAGACTGAGAGATTAACGGGTCATAATAAAGTCAGTTTGTTCACAATTTTTTTTCATCTTTTTGGAGCTTCTTTCAATCATATTTTAGCATACTTCTCAGTCAAAATTTTTCTTCCTTCAGGGCATATCACAAGAACCAATTATTCTAACGATTTATTCACCCAAAGTTGTCAATTTAACTCTTGTCGATCTTCCTGGTATCACAAAGGTAGGTACCTACGTAAAAGCTCATTCAGCCTTGTCTTTAAAATCATGGCTATAACTAGTGAAGAAAATTCAAGTATATAACCAAAAACTCCATAAACCTGAAGTTTTCATTTTTGGTGGTGATGTGTTAAATCATGTGAACAGAAATGAAATTTACTATGAAACAGAAAAACAGATTAAAGTTGCAATAAAAAACATATTGTTCATTCTATAATTTACTGGATTCTTTGCTATTTTTTAAGGTTCCAGTTGGTGATCAGCCACCAGACATTGAAAATCAAATGAGAGACCTTGTCTTGAAATATATTAAAAATCCTAACAGTATAATTCTTGCTGTAACACCAGCGAACACTGACATGGCAACTTCTGAATCAATAAAAATTGCAAAGGAAGTTGATCCTGCTGGCAACAGAACCATTGCAGTGTGCCCAAAACTTGATCTGATGGATCCTGGCACTGATGCTTTGGATGTATTGTATGGAAGAGGTACATTTTGGGATGATGTGGAGATGTATAGGAATATATTAAGGGGATTAGTGGGTAACATGAATAAATCTAGAATGAATGACTAAATCTACCTTATAGAATATGATTAAATGAAGTTAAATGAAGATATGATACATGATAAGATATGAAACATTCTTATAGAATATGATTATCCATTGTTGATTATAGATTACATGTTTTGTAAATATTAATATATAATGCATTATTTATGTCATTGCTTTGTTTCAGTGTGCGAATTAGTTCAGAAAAAACGATGTGCAGATTTTTAGACAAAAGTGTTTCTTTAGAGGCATAATCAAATCGATATTACGTTAATTATTATATAGCGCTAATTGTTAAATTAATATTTTTAAACGTGAACAAATTCATATGATTTACGACAGTGTTTTTCGTTAAAACCGCTGATTTTTGCACATCGTTTGAAAAAGTGATGTGCATTTGTTTTCATTTTAGCTAAAACGATGTGCAAATTGCACATTGCACACCGTTAATTCGCACACTGCTTTGTTTACTGTATTATTGTTTTTTATATTTATTTTTAGTGATTCCAGTGAAATTAGGAATCATAGGTGTTGTTAACCGAAGTCAACTAGATATCAATAACAGAAAGGTGATTTACCTTTAATTCTTAAAAATATATCAAACTTTATTACTTGTTTTAACTGGGGGCTACTTTCAATGAAAGCCCAGTGGTTTATGCTGTTCTTATGACTTAGGAAATTTCTCATTACTATTTTCAATGATAATTTCAGACTATTGCAGAAGCATTATCAGATGAACGAGAGTTCTTTCAGCAACATTATCCAGCATTAGCAGCAAAGAATGGGACCCTTTATCTTTCAAGATCTTTGAATAAGGTTTTCAAGAATTTTTTGCTTATGGCCAAATTTCACGATCCGCTCTCCGAATCAACTGCTTGCATTTTGATAAATCACCATGCACAATCTTTTCAGCTCATACATTTTTGTGTATTGTCCGTTTCAGCTTTTGATGAATCATATCAGAAATTGCCTTCCTAGTCTAAAGTCACGTGTCAATGTGATGATTTCACAACATCAGCAACTACTTGCATCTTATGGTAAACCTGTTGTTGATAAGGTTTGTACTTTAAACATAAACACACCCTTGTAGAAATGTAGAATTACCATGTTATATAATAAAGAGTCTCTTCACCCCCCCCCCCTCGCTGTATGAATGGTGACGTGAGAAATCTGTTCTCCAGATTTAAATGAAATATGCGTAAATTACGATGTGTGAATATTTTCAACTCTCAAGGAGGTTGCAACTTGCAGAGCCATGGCGAACAGTATTATTGAAACTGGTGTCGTCAGCTTCATGACAGTTGGTGATTTGTGTTAAATTTTTAGCACAAAGAAAAACAGCAAAGATTGATTTATTTTTTTTTGCTACTTCTTTTTACGGAGAAAATGTTAAAAAGCCTTAATATTTCTTAAATCCTTCTGTCAAACTGAAACCTGAAATTCTTCTAAATCTTGAAGGTTGTTTAAGCGCTACGAAACTTTTGACCGCTTGGTAATTGACATTTTATATTATCTTTAGGGGCCAACATTACTTCAGTTGGTAACAAAGTTTGCTTCAACCTATTGTGCAATTATTGAAGGAACAGCCAAAGATATCGAAATATCAGAAATGTACGTGGCTTTTTAAGTATATTTTATTGTGTTTTATATCCATCTGACCTTTCTTTAATCATCTGAACGCTTTATTTATTGTTTTTGATTCTAGATGTGGTGGCGCAAGGATTTCTTATATATTTCACGACACCTTTGGCAAAAAACTGCAAAATATGGACGCTCTTGGTGACTTGTCAACGACAGATATTCTTACAGCTATACAAAACGCAACGGTAGGAATTTACATGAACTTATGGTATTTCTTGTGGAAAGATTTCTATTTGTGAAAATATGTGGAGGATCTTGTTTTATTCCTAAACTATGATTTTTACGGACATAGCTCGATTCTTACACAGCATGTTAGATTTTCACACAGCATCATGGATTTTACACAGCATGTTAGATTTTCACACAGCATCATGGATTTTACATAGCTTGTTAGATTTTCACACAGCATCATGGATTTTACACAGCTTGTTAGATTTTCACACAGCATCATAGATTTTACACAGCATGTTAGATTTTCACACAGCATCATGGATTTTACACAGCATGTTAGATTTTCACACAGCATCATGGATTTTACACAGCTTGTTAGATTTTCACACAGCATCATGGATTTTACACAGCTTGTTAGATTTTCACACAGCATCATGGATTTTACACAGCTTGTTAGATTTTCACACAGCATCATGGATTTTACACAGCTTGTTAGATTTTCACACAGCATCATGGATTTTACACAGCTTGTTAGATTTTCACACAGCATCATGGATTTTACACAGCTTGTTAGATTTTCACACAGCATCATGGATTTTACACAGCTTGTTAGATTTTCACACAGCATCATGGATTTTACACAGCTTGTTAGATTTTCACACAGCATCATGGATTTTACACAGCTTGTTAGATTTTCACACAGCATCATGGATTTTACACAGCTTGTTAGATTTTCACACAGCATCATGGATTTTACACAGCTTGTTAGATTTTCACACAGCATCATGGATTTTACACAGCTTGTTAGATTTTCACACAGCATCATGGATTTTACACAGCTTGTTAGATTTTCACACAGCATCATGGATTTTACACAGCTTGTTAGATTTTCACACAGCATCATAGATTTTACACAGCTTGTTAGATTTTCACACAGCATCATGGATTTTACACAGCTTGTTAGATTTTCACACAGCATCATGGATTTTACACAGCATGTTAGATTTTCACACAGCATCATGGATTTTACACAGCTTGTTAGATTTTCACACAGCATCATAGATTTTACACAGCATTTTAGATTTTCACACAGCATCATAGATTTTACAAAGCATGTTAGATTTTCACACAGCATCATGGATTTTACACAGCATGTTAGATTTTCACACAGCATCATAGATTTTACACAGCTTGTTAGATTTTCACACAGCGTCATAGATTTTACACAGCATGTTAGATTTTCCCACAGCATGTTAAATTTTTACATAAAATTTTCGATTTTCATACTGACATCCATTGTTTACAGATTAAGCGAAGAATTTGGTTTTTGCTTCCTCAAATAAACTTATTTTCTGTGATAAATGAATAGTCTTCAACGTTCTGTATCTTTCTATGAAAATAAACCATTTTTTATTGTTTGAGCATAGGGTCCCCGTCCGGCTCTTTTTGTGCCAGAAATATCCTTTGAACTACTCGTAAAACGACAAATTCGTCGACTTGAGGATCCTGGTCTGAGATGTGTTGATCTTGTTCATGAAGAAATGTTACGCATTATTCAACATTCTTTTACACAAGTGGGTTTTGTAAATTTACTATAATACGAGTATTTTAACAAGTGGGTTGTATAAATTGACCACAACACGAGTACTTAAACAAAAAAATTATTGAAATGTTTTATTATCTTCAGATTGTAGAAATGAAGAGATTTCCCGCTTTACGTAATCGTATTGTTGAAGTTGTTTCGGACATGCTTTTTAAAAGACTTAACCCAACCAATGATATGGTGAGTACACCAACTGTTTATCATAATAATGCTCCCTTTTATCCATATTGATATATCTGTTCTTGTCAAGGTGGAGAATCTTGTGAAGATAGAACTTGCTTACATCAACACGAACCATCCAGATTTCTGGGCTGGTACATCGGCAAGCTCGATGCTGGTAATAAGAAGACATCTTTTATCTTCATGACTTTTCATGTTACTGCTGTACTTACATCTACTAAACAAAAAACACTTTTCATGTCATTGTACCTACATAGTACTTACACATCCCGGTTTGTTCCCCTTTATCCCTAAAGTATCTGTTCAGAAAACGAACATAAAATTATATGTCGTCAGAAAAGTTTTTAGGAATAACTCTGTGAACATCATTGTGATGATGATGATGAATATCAATGAACAATAAGGAGTTACACTGGTTATTGATGATCGTTTGGTTGATAAATAACATTATATTATTCATGCTGACCTCTGCCATATTTTAAAAGGAGCAGAAGTCAGATGCCGAGGGAAGTAAAACGGCATCGAAAACAAATCAAAATGCGACGTCAAAGATAGATATGTCTGCAAGACAACAAAAGGAATCGGATTTAGTTCGTAAGTGATCGTCATTTATCCCTAAACTGGCTTATTTTCGTTTTATTTTATGTATTTTTGAGTCAGTTTTTTAAGATATTTTTTTCTATGATTTAAGAGCAACTCATTACGTCCTATTTTGACATCGTCCGAAAAAATATTCAAGACAGGTTTGTTTCGTGTGCATTTCTCTCGACTTTTATACTCGTCGTGTTTACATCGTAATTTTTGTCGCGTCCTATTTTTTCCAGCATACCCAAAGCTGTGATGTGTTTTCTGGTCAATAACGTTAAGGAAAGAATTCAAAGCGAACTGGTAGAAAAACTCTATAAAGTAAGACTTGAAAATTGTCGTATATTTGTAGTGTATTGTTTATCTTTTGTCTTTAATGACGTAGGTTAGGACTGGCCTATATATGGGCCATTGTGCCTTATGGCACCTCCTGGCAAATCAAAATATACTCCTTTCAGGAGTGAAAATATTAGAAAACAGTCAATGAAGCTTAAGGCAGGTTAACTGGCAATAAACAAACAAAGTTTACATGCAACAAAGGGCTAAAGGAATGTGTTTGCAATTTGAACCAGCTTCATAGTCATCGGAAATGGAGCAACTTCTCTTTTGTAAAACCTCCCAAAAATTTTTTTACCTAGTTAACAACGGCTCTGAAATCTAAACTTGTTCTGACGATATAAAACTCTTAAAGTTTTATACTGCATTATGCAGTAAAATCTTTATCTATAATGCGATGTGTAATAGTCCAAATTTAGTGAGGATAGTCCCCGGACGCCCTAATCTAATAGTTGAAATTACATGTTTGTAAAACAGTCCTTCTTAGGACTATACCAACCTGGACGATCTACATTTTTTAACGATACTCCCGGGTTCAAACCAATTACTTTAGTTGAAATTACATTGCCCCTAAATTGGAGCCGGTCTGATTTCAAATGTGGAATGATTGTTGTAAAAAACTTTTATTTAGTTCTTATAAAAATGACTTTTCTCATAGACCGAGCAATTTAACGAGCTTCTTGAAGAGTCTGACGATATACACAGAAGGCGGAACGATGCAACTGAAATGCTCAAAGTATGTATAAACCATTTTTCATTGA
This sequence comes from Xenia sp. Carnegie-2017, assembly GCF_021976095.1. Classification (NCBI taxonomy): domain Eukaryota; kingdom Metazoa; phylum Cnidaria; class Anthozoa; order Malacalcyonacea; family Xeniidae; genus Xenia; species Xenia sp. Carnegie-2017. The sequence continues at coordinate 711,929 of NW_025813447.1, read as the reverse complement.
TTTTCTGAATCTATTTTATTTCATTTTCCCAATCACATTTATCCATCATTGCCTGTATTGTTTTTAGGCGCTACAAAAGGCTGGACAAATCATTGGCGAAATCAGAGATTCACAGCTTTGGTAGTAAGAGCAATTTAGGTTAAAATAAACGATTGTATAGTTAAGAAACCTTTTCGAAACGCGATATTTATTTAATTTTCAGAAATAATGAAGGAATTGATAATTTTTCCTTGTGTGAGTAGACTCGTTGTGACAGTTTATTTTTAACAAGTAAGACAATATGCATGACGGGGATAATTAAAACTAGTTAATTTTACCGCCTGTAAATTTAATATTTCCGCACGAAACGTAAAAACAAATCTGTTAACCGTTTTTTCCACTTGTTGTGGTCACATTGGCAAAAAGCAGTTTGGGAAATGCTAACAGAGATGACTGGGAAAAGACATAAATTCAGTAATAAAATTTAATAATTACAGATTCAAGAAATACATAAATAAAAGGAAAGGTAAAGAAGAAGGCATAATCCATACATCTTTGTTGTAAATAATGCACATAACTAGCGTACGAGTTGCGGAAAAAGGGCTATCAAACTTCTTTTCAAAAGAAAGGACAAAAAGGCATTTTTCATCACAAAAAGGGCACTTTTTCCTTCGAAATTTGTTGAGGGCACGTGCCCCCCCTGCGCCCTATGGTTCCTTACGCACTTGGTTTGAATGAAACAAAGTATGCAACGCTGTAGTTGGTTTCATTGCTAAACGAAGATAAAGTTAGATTATTATTAACATAACTACGATTTTCCTTGCTTCGAGTGACTACTGCTTATTTTAGCGGATGGAAACAAGTTACTGTAATTGTGTATTATGAGCAACATGGCGGGTATTGGCTAACTTCCTAGGTACTTCTTTATACTTTAGTTTATTTCAGCTCTGGTTGGATAAAATCCATTAAAATGCCAGAAATAAAGGTTGTTCCTTTAGGTAAGATTACTTGTGCTTAGTAATAAAAACTATGAAATGCTTGCTTTCACTCTCCAAATGACTTTTTCAAGTAGATGTTGATTTTCTGTAGGAGCTTGTGAGAAACGATATAACTTTTCATCTTGCAATTTTGTTTAGGGGCTGGACAAGGTATGAAATTTATGCAGTATTTTATAAATATGGCACTCGGGAGATGAGAGTTCTCCGAATAGTTTGCACAATATTTAGTTGTTTACATTGGCTGTGTTGCTTGTGCTTGCATAGTGAAGCATGGATATATGTTAATAACGATGTTTGACGTTATCAGATGTTGGTCGTAGTTGTATACTGGTTACAATTGGAGGCAAGAATATCATGTTTGACTGTGGAATGCACATGGGCTACAATGATAAGGTTTGCACTAAGTATTATGAACAAGCGAATGAGGGTTGAGGGGTGCCCATCATTTGTGAAGTATGTGGAAAAATTGATCCATAAACTAATAGAGGACGAAAAAAGTTTTTTTGGTAAAATTTTTGATTTTTGAATCAGATAAAATTACAGACCGTAAATTGTTGGTCCCATGTCCCAGATTGTACAATAGGCTGTATTCTGTGCAAGATTTTATTCATGCAAGATTTTGTCATGATCGTCCAATATTTTATTCATGCAAGATTTTGCAAGAATTTAGGCAAGATTATGCAAGAATTTAGGCAAGATTTTTCTAAAATATTGCAAAATCTTGCATGAGTAAAATCTTTCTGAAAATCTTGCAAAATTTTGCCTAAAATCTTTAGCACTGCATGTGTGCCGAAATGGCACATTTTGAACTGATTGGAAAGAGCTTGACTAGAGCTTTAAGAATATGCCTAAACCCCCCCCCAAGTTTAATAACTCTTTGATAAAAACCCATCACCATGTTTTTGCTTTTGGCTATTTGATGTGACTTATGGATTTTTTTCTCCTTTTCATAGAGGCGTTTTCCTGATTTCCAGTACATAACAAAAACTGGATCATTAACTCAATATCTTGACTGTGTTATTATAACGTTAGTCCCATTCTTTTTTTGATTATTTAACATGTTTTTTGTAATGTTAGATTATTTGGTAGCATAACACATTTATTTTTTTAGACATTTTCACTTAGATCATTGTGGAGCCCTGCCATATTTCTCAGAAATGGTTGGCTATGACGGTCCAATATATATGACACATCCAACGAAAGCTATATGTCCTATATTGTTGGTAAGTTAAATATTTGAATCAATATATAGTCTAGTCTGTTAGCATTCTTACTCTGTTCAAAAGAGTTCACCTAGACAGTTCATTACAGAAATCAAAATAAAAATTTTCCAGAGTTAAACATCTTTGCAGGCGACAGAAAGTAAACGAGATTGGCAAAATAACATTGGCTTGGTTTCATTTCACAAGAATCTTTCATTTGTTGTAAGAACAACTGGTGTGAAAACTAATTCAAATAAAACAAAAATCCCATTTGAACCATACCTCCCAATACCCTCGAGATAATTGAGCACTAGAGCGTTGCATTTTACATTTCAATGGGAAATTTTGACGCCGATCACTTTATCTTTCTTGCGGATGTAAATACGTAGCAAGCTTCGGCTCATCAGACCACCTACAGTACCGACCTCGAGTAGCATGACTTGACTCGCGAGTATCGAATGGCGAGTGGGCGAGTGACTCGTCACTCTCGAGTGACTCGCAATTGACTCGCGAGTTACTCGCCCACTCGCCATTCGATACTCGCGAGTCAAGTCATGTTACTCGAGGTCGGTACTGTAGTTTGTACAGAAGAAAAGTTCTGTCGTGATCCAAAGTCACTGTGACCACTAGGCATCCCGCTTCAAGTGCAGTGTTTCACTTACAATAATTATGAATGTTGACAAAATCTAGACGACAATTATACGGTCGTAGGTGTTGTAATGTTGCAGGGAAAGAATCATCTTTCATTGCACTACACGACATCAATAAATACTCTCGAAATTAAATGAATGTATGAAACATGTTTAACGTTGATTCAAATCACAAATCAAAAAAATTGTTTATTTGAATCTTTGCTCTTATCCTTGGCTTAAAATAATCCACAATTTGAAATGGAAATTTTTTCATTTGTAGGAGGATTATCGAAAAATCACAGTGGACAAGAAAGGAGAGACTGATTTCTTTACATCTGCGGTATGAGTACTCAAATCACAACAGAAATACTTACCTAGCGTTGCAAATAACCCAAAGAATACTTGTCTGGCATAAGGCTTCTACGTATAGAGAATAAAACAATCTTTTTTCCAGATGATAAAAGATTGTATGAAGAAAGTCATAGCTATCAATCTCCACCAATGTGTGCAGGTCGCATTGATTACTTTTCGTAATATATGAATCAACACAATCAACAGCTTTGACTTTTTTACCAATAAAGGTCGATGACGATCTTGAAATAAAACCATACTATGCCGGTCATGTTCTTGGCGCTGCCATGTATCTCGTGAAAGTTGGAAACGAGTCCGTTGTTTATACGGTGAGTTTATAACTTTTTCTTAATCTTTAAAGAAATCGTCAATTTCAATTTGTAAATCTGCTTCACTTAAATTTATGTTGTTTAGGGTGACTACAATATGACACCTGACAGACATTTAGGGTTTGTTTTAAAGAACATTGCTTTATTCGAGTCAACATGTTAAATTTGATTGTTCATTTTAGTGCTGCGTGGATTGATAAATGTCGTCCCGATGTATTGATCACCGAGTCAACTTACGCTACAACAGTTCGTGATTCAAAAAGGTGGAAAGTCTTTTTGCTACAATCCTTTTCTAGCCGACTGTTTCAAAAAATAAATGATAGAACACACTCCGAAGAAACATCATCTTTTAAACTCAAGATTCTAGTTATAACATCAAGAGACAAGATTTAAAGCAATATTTCGACTTTTTTATCGACTTTTTTAATTTCAAAGTTTTTATCAAGCCAAGTGATAGAGTTAAAGCTTAGCTTGATAAAATAAAACATAATTTGAAAACGTGCATCTTGTAAACTTAACTTCAAGTTATCAAACAAGACAATTAAAAGTGTATTATTTTGGTTTTGTCTTGTTTAATACGTTGAATTTAAGTTTAGAAGATGGTCCTTGTTCGGATTATGTTTTATTTTGTATCTTATGAAATTGTCGTCTGCTCAAGGATTACCTTTATAATGACTTTGAAATAAAGTCGAAATATTGCAATAAAACTTGACTTTTGATGTTATAACTCAAATCTTTTGTTTACATGATTATGTTTGTGTCAGAGTGTGTTTTTCTCATTGATTTTTCCTTCCTACCTTCATGTTATAAACATCCACAGAATATTTTGTAATTTTTTTTTGTTTTCAGAGTAAGGGAACGCGAATTATTAAAGAAAGTTCACGATACAATCGATAAAGGAGGAAAGGTGAAGTGTTGACTTTGTAATTTTATACTCCTTCATGGTTTCAATGATAGCTTCATTAAACGGGGGCGGGCCGCGTCACTGCAATCACCCCATTTACCACAGTCACCCCATTCACCTCATTCACCCCATTCACAGCATTCAACGCACTCACCTCATTCACAGCATTCACCCCATTTACCTCATTCACCCCTCTCACAGCATTCAACGCATTCACCACATTCACCCCATTCACAGCATCAACGTACTCACCTCATTCACCGCAATCCCCACTTTCACCCCATTCACCACACTCACCCCATTCACTGCATTCACCACATTCCCTGCATTACTAAAATACCAAAATTTCAAAAGTTACCAAAGTAATCACTAAAATTTTCTAACTATCAAATCATACCAAAAATTACTGAAAGTAATTTAAATTACAAAGTCTGGTCACACTGCAGTGAGCGAGTTCTTTTGTGTGTACAATCATGGATAATTATGTACATTAGTGTGCACAATCAAGGATAATTATGTACATTAGTGTGTACAATCAAGTGTAAATGTCTACATTGGTGGTTGCAAACGTTTTTGCTACGTGCATTGTTTAATATATTACAGATATTGATACCGGTATTCGCTCTGGGAAGAGCTCAGGAATTATGTATCTTATTGGAAACCTATTGGTTAGAGATATTTGTCTTTTATCGACTTTTTTCCATACTTCAAATGCTCTATGGCTTTTTTATTTGTTAGGGAAAGAATGAACTTAAAAGCGCCGATATTTTTCTCGACAGGCCTAACGGAAAAGGTGAAAAGATTCCTTATCAAATATTTATTACTGAACCTTTTAACCTAGGCCAATCATTATTATAAATTATTCATCACGTGGACGAATATTTATTACTGAACCATTTAACCTAGGCCAATCATTATTATAAATTATTCATCACGTGGACAAATCAAAAAATTCGGAATACTTTTGTTCAAAGGAATATGTTTGATTTCAAACACATCAAGGTACGTGGAAATATTTTCATTTATCGGTATAGACGTCTTTCCTTAAAGCTTGATGGATAGGGTATAAGACTAGCACAAGAAAAGCTAGATGGATGGCATTATTTTTTCAATTTCAGCCATTTGAGAGATCTTTCGCGGACAACCCTGGTCCAATGGTTGTGTTTGCCACACCAGGAATGTTGCATTCTGGTCTATCATTGCAGTTATTTAAGAAATGGGCTCCTGATGAAAGAAATATGGTTGGTAAAGGCACCAGCACACTCAGTTTCATGTCTTCTTTGTAGAAGAAAGCTTTTCTTTATGTTTAGATTGTCATACCTGGTTATTGTGTTGTCGGTACTGTAGGACACAAGGTACTTGCTGGACAGAAAAAGATAGAACTTGATAAGAAAACAACGGTACAGGAATGTTATCTTTTTTGTGGTTTTCATCTTAAGTAAGGGAGGGAGGGAGATATTGAATGATGAATTTGGTTTCCATTTATATGGGGAAAGAGGATATTGAATGATAAACGTGGATCCCGTATTAAGGGAGGAAGGGAGATATTTAATGATCCACATTGTTTTTGTAATGTTTTAGATCGACGTTAAGCTGTCTGTTCAACAGATGTCATTTAGGTAAGTGTTACCTGCGTTGAAGTCAGTACCAACATAAGGATTGTAAAACAAAATATACAGACCTCGGGTTTTATCATTAAACTAGATTTCTTATTTAGTGCACATGCAGACGCTAAAGGAATCATGCAGTTAATACGTCAGGTTGTGAATCTCTTTCTTGATGCTTGAAAACATTGTACACCTATAATTTGGGATGAATTTTTTTAAAAGGCCGAACCGCGCCATGTGGTTTTGGTGCATGGGGAATCGCAGAAAATGGACTTCCTTCGTGATAAGATTAAAGAGGAGTTTGGTACGTATAAAAGAGTAGGGTGTATGTAGCTTGTAGTCAGGGACATTTTTAAGTGTTGGTCTGAGACATAAGGTTACAAGATGTGTTTACAACTTGATCGATTTAAGTGTTGGTCAAGGACATAAGGTTACAAGATGTGTTTACAACCTGATCGATTTAAGTGTTGGTCAGGGACAAAAGGTTACAAGATGTGTTTACAACCTGATCGATTTAAGTGTTGGTCAGGGACAAAAGGTTGCAAGATGTGTTTACAACATGATCGATGAATTAAGCATTTTGGCGCATTGTAACTGAAGAATAAATGATCACACTAGGTGATAAATGGGGGTAATAGGGGGTCACAACAGGTAATCATGATTGTCAAACGAGAGAAGGGAGTAAGAGGTGATCACAAGAGGTAATCAGGATTGTCAAACGAGAGAAGGGAGTAAGAGGTGGTCACAACAGGTAATCAGGAATGTTAAACTAGAGAAGAGAGTAAGAGGTGGTCACAACAGGTAATCAGGAATGTTAAATGAGAGATGTTCATGGTAAATTAGAAGAGAGGGTAAACTGCTACAACGTTTTTTCACTTACAAAGAATTTTTCTTGTCTCTTAAGCCATTGACTGCTCCAAGCCAGCAAATGGCGAAACCATCTCTATAGCAACCACTCCACAAATTAGCGTCGATATGTCGATAAGCTTATTGAAGAGAAGCTTGAAAAATGAAATGACGATTCAAGGTTTGCTTGAACAATATTCTCTAGTAAATAACGTGTATGTTATTTTCATGCTTTATTTCAATTTAGGTGGTAAACGCCCAAAGCTTTTAGATAAATTGCCGGTCAAAGGAGTTCTTGTCATGAAAGAAACGGTAAAATTTTCCTTTTTATCACAAAATTCAAGCCCTATGTCTTGTTTTATAACGACTTGAAGTATTTGATTTGATATATTGCTCTTCGTTTGCAGTCTTTGAGGTTGTTAGAACAGGATGAGGCATTCAAAGAGCTGGGTCTAGTTGAACATCAGCTAAGATTTACATCATCTGTCAATTTGGAAACCAGGCAGTCACAAAATGACGTCATGGATCAGCTTCAGACATTGCTTAAAGGGTAAGTCATGCCGCGCTAGAAGGTAATAATATGTAAGTACAGTAAGCAGACAGTAAAAGACCGTTTATGATTAGTATATTTAAGAAAAGTTAATTCTGGTTTAACGTACAAACGTAAACTTTATTTTTTGCTATAAAAATGCTTTTAAATATGTTACAGTTACGTTAAAGTTAAATTGTAGAAATTTTAGACAAAAAATGATGTTGAAAGACAAAATCGAAATTTGTTTTGTCCACAAACTATAAACGGAGGACACAAATTTATGTTCTTCTTTAGTTCTTTACCTGAAAGAAACGTGCAAAGAATTGGAGAAGGGGCTCTTGCAGTTGATTCAGTTATTGTTAAGGTAGAAATGTTTTGTTGTACATGTCAGTAATGGTGTTTTTTTGCATCATTGTTTTGTACAGAGCGATTAGTATGTGAATAATACAAGTTAGATTGCATTAACTTTTTTTTGCTTGGGTGTGGTATCTTAAAATTTATATTTTTAGAGCTCAGCATACATATGATGTCAGAATCCAACCCTCTATTTATGGAACATTCAATTTTCGATATTTTTTTCATTTAATCTACCTAGATTGTTGCTTTGTTTCCTTCAGAAATGTAACAGTGTTGATTACCCCTAACTACATCATTATCCTTCCAGTACTAAGCCCCTCCACTTCTGAGTCCCATTTTGTTGTTCAGCTTTCAGCTCCTGTGACGGAGGAAGATAAGAATTGTGATGTGCTAGTTTCCTGGATTTATCAAGTAAGTTGCGCATGCGTCCAATTAATTTCCTTTCAGAAAAGTCATAGATCATATGCGAAGCTAGTCATAACTATAATTTTTACTACCATACTGAAATTATTCTCTAAAATTATTTTAGATTTCATCAAAAATTGACTTCTATAGTTGTTTTGCCTTGTTTGTTGCAATTAAAAATATTTTCATGGCGGCTGTCTAATGGATCGTGAAAATCTTTGTCGTTTTCTCTTCGTAGGATGAGGATGTAGGTAGTGTCGTTTTGAATTTATTGGAGAACCAGAAAAGCAAGCTGCCTGAAGATGGAGAACTCATTGAAGCAGAATAGTTTCAAAAATAAAGTTTCCTCGATTATGTGGATTTTATGTATATAACAATGCGCTAAGAAAGGTGTTTGAAGCTTGTGATGAAGAACAATAGCAGACATAAGTACACTTTTTCCTTTAAACTTTCTTGAGTTATCGTCTAGTCAGATATACTTAACATAATTGAACATCCTTAACTGTTTTCAAATTGGATTTTATGCGAGTTGGTTGAGGGATCGTTACGCAGACAGAACCCCACCCACATGTCATTATATTGGTGAAAACATGAAGTTTGCATAAAAAAGTGGCAGTTACTTTATCTGACCCTTTCTGAAGCGTATCAATATGTTGTTTTTAACTAACACACGTGACACACTTCATTCAGAAAGGGTGAGATAAAGTAACGGCCAAAAAATTTAACCCGCTGACCAGTGTATTATCACTTCTGGCGCATTGATTATTAAATTACAGTAAATCTTTGGCCTTTGTACTTTTTAACAATCAAATGGTACAAGATTTAAAATACTTCCATCTTAACTCGTTATTACTTCAGATGTGTTAGAACAAAAAGTTTGCAATAAAATATTTTAACTTGTTAATGTTCTTGGTAACGAAAATTGCTTAGAAAAAACATTCGCTCCCAAACGCCGAAAGCATTCAACTGATTCAAGATGGGAAGTGAAGCTGTTAACGAAAATAAAAAGAAGATTCCCAGCTATGCAAGATTTATAATGGGGGGTTTATCAGGGTAGGAGTTCTGAATTAAGATTATTTTTAATCTCAAATTTTCATCAATGATGGCAGAATGTGCTTTTTTAGAATGTCTGCAACTTTCTTTGTTCAACCACTGGATTTGGTCAAAACAAGAATGCAAATGAGTGGTATGTGTTCTTTTGATTCTCATGAATATAAGTATCTTGATTTATTTTGATGTATATGTTTCCATACAACAGGAGCTGAAGGTGTTGCTCGTGAACATAAGACTAGTTTTCATGCTGTCTTTAACATTGTTAAAAAAGAAGGTGTTTTTGGTGTCTATAATGGGTTAGAGAACATCATTGCTTCTTTACCAAACTGCGGAGTAGAAATTAAATGTATTATGTTGTATTTAATAAACAGGCTATCTGCAGGTCTGATGCGTCAGGCTACTTACACCACAACAAGACTCGGTCTACACAACACTTTTCGAAAAGTTCAAAGGGTGAGATTCAAATAATACTTTTATTATCTTTGTCTTCCATGATAGTGAATTTTTGTGTTTGTTTTAGACCCAATGGAGAGCAACCTCAATTTATGGTTAAAATGTTACTTGGTAAGTTTAATGTATTGTTAACTTTCTTAAAATACTCCTTCATGTCTAATACTTTGTTGTCTTACATAACTTTGTTTGTAGGTTTTACTGCTGGCGCTATTGGTGCTTTTGTTGGAACTCCTGCTGATCTTTCGTTGATAAGAATGACTTCTGATGGCCGGTATTATTCTCATTTCAATTGAAAACATGATTGAGCATGACTGAAGTAGACTGTATTGTTTAATTTTTACATTAAGACTGCCTCCTGCGGAAAGAAGAAATTACACCAGCGTTTTCAATGCTTTGAGAAGAATAGCTGCTGAAGAAGGATTTACAGCATTGTGGACGGTACAGAAAATTATCAAGCTGATGAACTTTCGTGTCATATAACTAAATGAATGTATGTATATTAGGGTTGTGTACCTACAATGACTCGAGCAATGGTTGTGAATGCAGCTCAGTTAGCTACTTACTCACAGGCCAAACAATACATTCTTAGCACAGGTAAATATGAATGTTAACTAGTAAATTGTGTGTATTTTTCTTTGTTTTATTGATGGGTAAAATTGTTCATTGTTGCATTGTTGTTTTTTTTTAGGATATTTTGAAGACAATGTGACTTGTCATTTCACAGCAAGTCTTATCAGTGGTTTGGCGACAACCTATGCTTCCTTACCAGTTGATATTGCTAAAACTAGGTATGTTGTTGAGTATGATTTTATATAAATTTTTTTCATCTATTATCTGACCTGTGTGTTTTTTTTTCAGAATTCAAAATATGAAAGTTGTTGATGGTGTACCTGAGTACAAAAATGGATTAGTAAGAATTATACATGATGAAAGATTATTGTATTTGATATATTTGTCTTCACCTTAAAAATTCTCCCTTTTCAGGATGTTATAGTTCGAGTTGTCAGAAATGAAGGTGTTTTTGCGCTATGGAAAGGCTTCACGCCATGTTATATGAGAATTGGCCCTCATACAATACTAACATTTTTGTTTCTTGAACAATTACAGATTCTTGCTAAGAAAGTTTATGGTGTTAATTAAGTTATTTTGAGGATTTTAAATCCGTTGCTATGAATTTAATGGGCAGAAAGGAAACTTGGGAAACTATTGATTTTATTTTTATAATCAAATATATATTATAGAATGAAACAATATTTTATTTAAAATAAATCTCGCCCTAGGCCCTCAGGTCTCACGATCACTCACGGTCACTGTGACATTTATGATGGATGAGTGCCAATGCTAACAAGTTTATAAAGGTTTTTTTTGGGATTAATGATAAGAGTATGTGTTATTTTTGGCCTACTATATTGTAAACCTAGAGAAGAGAATCATGTCTTCTTTAGTTATTCTTCAGTCGGTAAGTTTCGTTCAAAAATTAATAGTCTTTTGTTCTCGAGTTGTGCTATATTTGAATATTTCTCATGTTTGTTTATGTTTATGTATAAAACGGTCAACACTTTTCTTTCTCGATTATATCAGTGTTAGTAAACATAAAATTTCCCATTGTCCAATGTATAGGTTTTGCATAAACTGTGGAAGTTTATCATGCATTTTGTCGCTCGTAGAGAATTCCTTTCGTGAACGCGGTCGATATGTTACCATGGAGAATATTTTTCTTTTATTAACTTGTTTCTGAGAAAATAATCGCTTTGACTTCGTTATTTGTCATGCATTTAAGCATTTTACATTACATCTCCCGCAGGATGCAGATGAACTTCACGAAATTGATGAACGATTGAGGAAAGATGGTTTTAAAACGGACATTGCTGCCGAACATAAACTACGATATCTTTGGCGACAGCTGTCACGATCAGAGACGAGTTTAGCATCGTCGTTTGAAACTGTTGAAGAGCTTCGTAAACAGCATTCACAGGAAATGATTGAGGTGGAAACTTATGTTGAACACATACGGCAACTCTCGAGTGAACGCGAGGCTTTGACTTTGGAACTTGAGGTAGAAAACGAGAAACTGAAGGCGGACCTAGACGATATGAAAAATGATCAAGAATTAAACATGTTGGGAATTGTGGATGTTATTGCGTTGTTGAAAGAATCAAATGTGAATTTTGAGCATGTTCAGAATAAGTTGGACATGAAAGACTGTCTTGTGAACGTTGTTAGACAATGTAATCAAGCTTTGGATCGAGTGCGTTTCCTGGAGTTAGAGAATGGAAATTTGAAAATGGCTGGTAAGTTGCTGTGCTGTTATTTTTATCAAAATATTTTGGAAAGATAAAATATGCTTGCAAATATCTTTGTTACGACAAAGTTTTGAAGCAGTATTTAAGCAAAGTGAGGACTTTAAAGCAGTTTTTTAAGTCTAAAAACTCTTTTTTAACGAAGTCGAAAGTGCTTTGCCATGTTTTAACATATGGTTGTTTAATTGGACCACAGGGAGCTCTTCCGACTCTCAAAGAGTTCAAATGCTAGAGGAAGAAAGAACTGAGATGGAGAATGAAATAAACAAAATGCACGCGAACATGCGTTTAGTAAAACAAGAAGAAACTAAGATACACAAAGAAGAGATGGAGAAAATCAGAGCTGAAAGAATGGAGGTACAGAGTAAACTAAATGCCAGTGAGAAGAAATGTAAGGATTTTCAAATGGAAGTTCTGAACTTAAAACGAAAAATTGAAGATGAACAAAGAGCACATAATAAAGATCTAACTGAGATGATCAAAAAGCAAAGTGGTAAGTTGGCATAACGTTGATGCATTTGCTATGCTCATCATGACATAACTATACAAGCTACACTCTGCTTAACAATGGCTTCAGGCCCCAAAATTTTGTGAAAGACATTAATGACGTGCATTTTTTAATTAGCATTAGAAGGTCGTGACGGTCAACTAAATATAGAGCTTGAAGAAAGACTGAAAAAAGCTTTAGTGGAAATGCAGCAAGTGCAAAATAAGCAAGACGAAGTTGTGAAAGAGAAAGTTGAGCTGTATAAAATGGTAAAAATTTTATTAAAAGTTTCAACTTTGAACATGTCAGAATATAACACTGCATAATCTGAATACTGTTTAATGCAATTGTGTGGTACCATTTAGGTGGAAGATTTGGAAAAAGAGTTGAAATCGGAAAAAGAATCTTTGCATGTTTCACGTATAAAGGATGAAACTATTTTGAAAGATGTAAAAAAAGAATTGGATAAAAGTAAACAGCAATATATGGAGCTGCAGGTATGTATGTGAATATATCATTATGGTACTGCTGGTGTGTAGATGGATGATGTATGAACATATGGTACTGCTGGTGTGTAGAGGGATGATGTATGAACATATGGTACTGTTGGTGTGTAGAGGAATGATGTATGAACATATGGTACTGTTGGTGTGTAGAGGAATGATGTATGAACACATGGTACTGTTGGTGTGTAGAGGAGTGATGAGGACTGTTGGTGTATAGAGGAATGATGTATGAACATATGGTACTGTTGGTGTGTAGATGGATGATGTATGTACATATGGTACTGTTGGTGTGTAGAGGGATGATGTATGAACATATGGTACTGTTGGTGTGTAGAGGATGTATGAACATATGGTACTGTTGGTGTGTAGAGGAATGATGTATGAACACATGGTACTGTTGGTGTGTAGAGGAGTGATGTATGAACATATGGTACTGTTGGTGTGTAGAGGGATCATGTATGAACATATGGTACTGTTGGTGTGTAGATGGATGATGTATGTACATATGGTACTGTTGGTGTGTAGAGGAGTGATGTATGAACATATGGTACTGTTGGTGTGTAGAGGGATCATGTATGAACATATGGTACTGCTGGTGTGTAGAGGGATGATGTATGAACATATGGTACTGTTGGTGTGTAGAGGAATGATGTATGAACATATGGTACTGTTGGTGTGCAGAGGGATGATGTATGAACATATGGTAGTGTTGGTGTGTAGAGGGATGATGTATGAACATATGGTACTGTTGGTGTGTAGAGGAGTGATGTATGAACATATGGTAGTAGAGGGATGATGTATGAACATATGGTACTGTTGGTGTGTAGATGGATGATGTATGTATGGTAAGATGGAATATGGTACTGGTGGTGTGGAGGGATCATGTATGAACATATGGTACTGCTGGTGTGTAGAGGGATGATGTATGAACATATGGTACTGTTGGTGTGTAGAGGAATGATGTATGAACATATGGTACTGTTGGTGTGCAGAGGGATGATGTATGAACATATGGTACTGTTGGTGTGTAGAGGGATGATGTATGAACATATGGTACTGTTGGTGTGTAGAGGAGTGATGTATGAACACATGGTACTGTTGGTGTGTAGAGGAATGATGTATGAACATATGGTAGTGTTGGTGTGTAGAGGAAGGATGTATGAACATATGGTACTGTTGGTGTGCAGAGGATCATTTATGATTGTTTGGGAATAAAATTTTTTCATTAGATCAAGATGGGCAAACTTGAGACAGAAAAAAACCATTGTGAAAATCAATTTCAAAAAACAGCAAAAGAACTTGCTGAGTTACAAGAATTAACATCACAAAAGGTAACAATTCTTTAACTTTTGTTTACAATTCTATTTTCCTTTATTGCAAGTAGAAAAAAATTATTTCTACAAATTTAGGAAAAGAATTTATCTATGGAGCACTCCTCGTCTCAAAGGTACGTAAAATAAGGTTATCAATTGTGCCTCGTTTCCAGCACCTCAAACACGGTTGATGTGAAAGCAAATAAAGGTCATGTTAACAAATATACCCAATATCTGTTTGTTTATAGTTTGTTGATTAGTTCTTTTTTTTGCATTCATTTAAACTCATGCTTTTTATCTTTTCTGTGTAAATTTTCAAGATTTCAAGCTCAAATACAAGAATTTAAAGATGCGCAGAAGAAAATTGAAGCAGAACTTGAAAGGGCAAAAGAGAATTTAAATGAAAAACAAAATATCATCGATCAACTGACATTAAAGTTGACTCGCTTAGAAACAGCCAAGAAGAAAGATGAGAGTAAATTTGCTGATGCAGAAAAAGATTTTCATAATCAGGTGGAGATGCATTTTTTCTTATTAAAACAACTCTTGACCATAAGAAATGACCTTCAATCAATATAATTTGTAAATGACCAAGTTGTTAGTTAAACAATATTTTGTTTGTATCATTGGACGTCTTTTACTGGAGAATGATGGAAAAAAAAGAAAAACGTTTTTTTGTTTTGGAAATTTGCTTCACTTTATGTAACCTTGTGCTACGTAATAAAATAAATAGCAAAGACAGAAATAACTTCGTAACGAGTAATTAAGTAACAATTAATCTTACGTCACTAATAACTACGTCACGAGTAACGAGTATTACGTCATCAATAATACGTCACTAGCATACGTATCAAGTAACTGGGTCACGAGTTACTAGGTAACTTTATTTTCTTATAGAATTTGAAAAATAGTCATTGAAGAAATTAATATGTGTGAACTCTCATTGATAGATCAATGCTCTTCATTAATATGTGTGAACTCTCATTGATAGATCAATGCTCTTCATTAATATGTGTGAACTCTCATTGATACATCAATGCTCTTCATTAATATGTGTGAACTCTCATTGATACATCAATGCTCTTCATTAATATGTGTGAACTCTCATTGATACATCAATGCTCTTCATTAATGTGTGTGAACTCTCATTGATAGATGAATGCTCTTCAAAAACAACTTTCTCTCTCCAAATCTGAAGCTGACGAACTACGAAATGATTTGATGCAAACTAAAGCAGATAATGACGAAGTATTTTTTTGTTTCTGAATTATTTTTTTTTTTTATTAAAACGGGCTAAGAAAGGCTTCTTTTTTCTTAGTTAATTTTACGTATAAAAGAAGAATCAGAAAAGTTGAATAAAAAATACAACGAAGACGTTGAAAAACATTTGTCGACGTCGAGCGAAGTCGTAGAATTACGAGCACAGATTTCTGATCTCAAGCAGGTATTGAAAAATATAATGATATAATTATTAATTACCTGTAGGTAATGGAACCATAGAAGTTAGTACATGTAGAATTTACTGAGTTGAGTTAGCATGACGTCATAGACACGTCATTTTTCAAACGTGTATTTTGACGTAACAGTGGAAGGTAACTACGTCATTGTCGATTTAGATCGTCCAGGTTGGTAAAATTCTGAGGCGGACAGTTTGCTGTTGTTGTTGATTGTTGTTTTGAAAAGCTTTGTGGTAATCAACTATGAAGTCAATTTGGAAACATGACTAAACCAACACTCCTTTTGACGATTTTATTAACCTGGACGATCTACATCTACAAACATTTAACGATACTCTCAGCTTCAAACCATCACTTTATGAATTATTATATTGCATTACTGGGGGGTGGGGTAGACTCGACGTTCTAAATTATTTACATGTATGAAATATCAACCCTCTGTCTCTCTTTCTTTGTTGTATGATTTCGTAAAAGGATCTCAACACTTCATTGTCGGCAAGCGTTGCTCGAGAGCGGGAGACTAGTGACCATGTTGTTAGCCTTGAGAAAACTCGTAATGAGCTTGTTTCAGAACTCGGTCGGTGTATAGAACAGAACAAGAAAATGGTTTGTCATTAAATTGTAAAATACTTTGTGTCGTGGAGGAAATTTTTATCGTCTAGTGTTGTTTAGAAAGAAGAGGCTGACAGTGAGAAATCTCGCATTGATCATTTGGAACAAGAGAAATCTTCACTTCAATCTATCATTTTATCTCAGGAACGTAAAGTCTCAGAGATTCAAAACAAGGTTCAAAACGAGCTTCGCTGTTTCATTTCTAATCTAAAATGTCTTGCACGAACATTTGGTTGCTTTTTTTCATCTTGGATTTTACATCGATAGCCTTTATACAGCTCCTTTGAAAAGATATTGTAAAATCAAGCAACAAGTTTAGGTTGAAGACCTACAGTTATACATTTGCCCACTCATACGATACCTTAGAAGTAATTCATTCGTGAAACCTAGATCTTATATTGAAATGTTACCATGTCGTGAAGAACTGCATCATTGCGAGTGATTTTCAATAAGTTTGTTGTATTTTTGTTTGATCTCAGTTACAACAAACAGAGAGAAAACTAGCTGAACAAGAAGGTGTTTTATCGTACGAAAGACATCGTCACACAGGTACGAAGCTACTCTCATGTTTCTTACGAATTCAGTTGTTTTATGAATGTGTAACTCTTTGGTAAGGGCTGTAAATGGTCATTTTGGCGCCGCTTCCATATGTTCTCCGTCTTACATCGCGTTCGTTTATTTTGTGCATTTCAGATGTAAACGGGCGTCTTGAGATGAGCATTGAAACTTTAGCCAATTCAAGACTGGAAAGGGAGTCGTTACGCGAGGAAATTAAAGTTTTATCTGAAAAGTTGTTGAAACAACATGACGCCGCTTTAGATAGTCAAGTGAGTAGAAGATTGGTGGCTTCATGTAAACAATCATTTTGTTTTAAAACCTGTCTTTGAACCTTACAGTCAAAATACGACACATTGGTAACACAGCTTCGTACTGAGATGCAAAACGAACGTGAAACATATGCAATTGAACGACATAAGTTGGCATCTCATCTCGAACAAACTATCAAAGAAAATAAAGACTTAAGTTTGTTGTTAAGACAAAGAGAAGAGGTGCCGAGTAAGGTTTTTATAACCTACATTCTCTAGTTCTTTATTAAAAATCATTTAATATTTCTTTTTCAGGAGTTGAATCGTTTACGAAGTGAGTTTAATACAACAAGTAGAACTGGCGCAAAAGCGAGTACTGCTTTGGAATTTGAAAGTCGTCTTCGAGAGACGTTAGAGAATAAAAATGTTACACTTGAGAACGAGCTTACGAAGGCCTGGGAACAAACAAAATCGCTAATGGAAAGACTAGCGACTATAGAATCAGATAAAGGACAATTGGAGAGGGACTATGAACGAGTAAAGTGGATTAATAAACAGAGTTTTTTGAGCAAATTTCCCTTTCTTCTTTAATTTTTGCTTCATGTTTCAGAAATGTCAGATTCATCAACTCACTGAAGATAATTTGCACAAAAAAGATGCTGACGTCGTCAATTTAATGGTTTCTAGGGATACGGCAGAACAAAGAGCTGAAGCTGCCAATTTAAAGGTAATGTTTTACGGTCCTCTTTATCACCAATACTTGCACTGGCGGACACTTGAGGGAGGGGTGAGGGAGGACTAGAACACCCCCAATAATTTTGAAAAATTAAGATTCTTGCGCCAAATCCCTCAAATGGCACTTACATAACATAACTGTGATGTTAAATAATTACTATTTGATAGACCTTTGTTTTGTAGACGTACCAGCAGACGCATAAAACCTTCTTGTGTGTGTAGGATTATGTCGATGTAGGAATCCTTAAATTGAATTTCTGATGATCAAATTTTAGATGTATACCTATGGCTATGGCTGTATGTCTATGGCTATGACTGTATGTCTATGGCTATGGCTGTATGTCTATGGCTATGGCTGTATGCCTATGGCTATGGCTGTATGCCTATGGCTATGGATGTATGCCTATGGCTATGGCTGTATGCCTATGGCTATGGCTGAGATCTCAATAGAAATCTTATGCCTCCACCAACCAATATTTCATTAAGTGTCTGCAACTGAATACTTGTTTTCAATACATCATAATCAATATTCCTTCTCAATTCTATATCAACATGGGCATGAAATCTCGTGAAATGTTAAATTTTCCATTTTCCTTATCATTCATCACACTGAGGATAATTTCTTTTTCACATAGTTGTTGTCAATTCAGCGCGAGCGTGACAATATTCAAGAGGAGTTAGAACGAACTCATAAAGAACTTGGAGAAGCTTATCAAATGAAAGCTGAACTGGAGTTGACACGAGAAGAAAGTTCTACATTGAAGTCGCAATTAGATGAGGAAGAACAAAACAGGTTAACCACGTTTTAAAATTATCCACGAATACTGAAGAGTATATTTTGGAGTCGTATTGTTGCAAACACGGGCTATTTATGATATCTATGGATACTGAGGAGTATATTTTGGAGTCTTATTGTTGAAAACACGTGCTATTTATGATATCTTTAAATACTGAAGAGTGTTTGTCGTAATTGAACATGTTCTTTTTATGATAACTGTGGATACTGAGGTACATCTGTTGTGTAGCTTACGTTTTTCTTATATTTTAGATCACTGCATTGTCTTACAATTGATGAATTGAAACGCCAGGTTGATCTTCTTCAAACAAGAGAGCAATCCTCACACGAGAAGATTAATGAACTGCAAAATATTGTAAAAGATTATGAGCATAAAGTGGAGACACTACAAAACAAACTACGAAAAATTTCTGACGATGTAAGTATGTTTTATCTGTGGAAATATATATGTGTGTTGGTTATTGTGGTCGAAGTCGGTTTAAAATGGAGGTTTTTTATTAGACTCACATTGGCATTTTCTATTATTTTTAAAAAATTTGCTTTATAAATGTTATCTGCCAATGAAGAGTCAATGTCTTCTATATGTTTTCATATTTGTAGTTAGTTTGCTGTGTTCATAATTTAGAATAAGATAGCGGAAGACGAAGGCAAGACTATGGTTGAGAAATTAAACGATTTACGACAAAACGATAATCAAATGAAAATTGAGCTTGTCGTTGCGGCTGAAAAAATTGAATATCTGGAAGGAAAATGTGAAAGACGAAAGATGAAAGCTATTCATAAGATACAATCATTGAAGTACGTCTTTAATGCCACACATCCCATTCAATACATCCTTTAAACATACATCATTTTGATATTATCCATATCTATCACCTAAAATCATCAAGGGAAAAGTTTGAGCGGGAAAGACGAACGATGAACGCCGCCATGTTGTCCCTGCAGAATTCACTTGAGTTGTCTCGGAAAAAGATCCAGAAAGAGGAGGAATGGAAACTAACTACTGATGACGTCAGACGTCAACTGGTACAGGAGAAACAAGATCTTTTAACGAGGTTTGTTTCATGATGTTGTACTGTAACAAGTGCTTTAGGGAGAACATGTGTTAGAACTTATGTTGCTGTTGTAATAAAGGTTGACGGAGAGTGAGGAAGCTATAAGAGAAAATTTGCGAGAACTTCGTGAATCTGAGACAAGATTATCTGTCGTAGAAAAGGAGAACTTGGACTTAAAAGATAAAGTGAATATTTTACTCAGACAAAATGAACATTTGGAAAGATTAAATCGAATTCTTGAAAAACCAGAGGTAATTTCTCGTTACACGAATTATGAAATCCTGGAAACACTTTTTCTTGAATTTTTTTTCTTTTTTTTTTAGAATCAGTCAAAATGTTTAAACGGTGAATTGAACAATCAATCATTGTATGACGCTCTTAATAAAATACGTTTACATGAATCATTGAACAGTACCGACTACTCTACACATAACTCCACAAATGCAGTTGACAGAACACCTGATAAATCTCTCAATGGATCAATCGTCGCTTTGCCAGCTGCAGCATCATTAGTGATCTCTTAGGACATGGTGAAGCATGGTGATCTTGAAGGACATGGTAAAGGATGGTGATCTTGAAAGGACATGGTGATGATCGATGGTGATGTCAAATGAACATGGTGAAGTATGGTGATGTCAAATGGATGTGGTGAAGCATGGTGATGTCAAATGAACATGGTGAAGTATGGTGATGTCAAATGGATGTGGTGAAGCATGGTGATGTCAAATGGATGTGGTGAAGTATGGTGATGTCAAATGGATGTGGGGAAGTATGGTGATGTCAAATGAACATGGTGAAGTATGGTGATGTCAAATGGATGTGGTGAAGCATGGTGATGTCAAATGGATGTGGGAAGTATGGTGATGTCAAATGGACATGGTGAAATGGATGTCAAGGATGCATGTCAAATGGATGGAAGCATGGTGATGGACATGGAAGTATGGTGATGTCAAATGGATGTGGAATGGAATGGTGGTATGGTGATGTCAAATGGATGTGGTGAATGGTGATGTCAAATGGATGTGGTGGATGGTGAAATGGAATGGATGTGGAAGCAAATGGATGTCAAATGGACATGGTGAAGTATGGTGATGTCAAATGGATGTGGTGAAGCATGGGGATGTCAAATGGATGTGGTGAAGCATGGTGATGTCAAAAGTACATGGTGAAGCATGGTGATCTTGAAAGGACATGGTGAAGCATGGTGATGTCAAAAGTACATGGTGAAGCATGGTGATCTTGAAAGGACATGGTGAAGGATGGTGATCTCAAATGGACATGGTGAAGCATGGTAACCTGGAAAGGACATAGTGAAGCATGGTGATCTCTAAGTACAGAGTAAGGCATTTTGCAAAGTTTGTATTTTTTTGTTTGCTTTAGAGGTTTTTGTGGTAAATGATGCAATGTTTTGTTCCTTCAATGTATTCTAGGGTTATTCGAGCATAATTATAATCATAAGATACATAATGTCAAATATGGGGGAACATAAGTCCAACATGTAAACAACTCTTTGAAACAATGGGTAGCATAAAACTTTTGTAGATATTTTAAATCTTGAGAAAACATGCTTGTTTGATATATATAAATGTAAATTTAACTAATTTAATGTATATAAATTTTTAATATATAAATGTATATTTAATTTATTATAGATAATTTAAAGGAGTACTTATGTATGTATGTAGAATAATGAGTCGACACAACTTCAATTAAAATGCAGTAAAACAATTTATTTAAAACACAAACATGAGTTGCCTTCAAAGATGTTATTCATGAAATTGAGCCTGTAATGTTCTATTTATTTTATTTTAGATTTGCTAAATCATCATATTTAAGTAATCATTGCTCAAAACCATAGGACAACCAAGATATGTTTTATGTAATTCTCTCTGGGAAATATCTTCTTCGATTCATGATCTTGACAATCCAAAGTGCATCGTCTGAGGCAAAGATCAAACCATGCAATATTGCAGCAAGTACACCTCCTGCAACTGTTCCGACCCAGTAAACGTAATGTTTCTCCCAGTTATTGCTTGCTGCTGAAATGCCAAAGTTGAGAGCTGGATTAAGGTAACCCATAGCAAAACCATGTCTGAAAAGAAATATTGAAAGAACATTATAAAATACTTAAAATATGTACTTGTACATGAATTCCAAAAATGATGAACATCAACTTTCACTTGTTAAAATGCTAACTAAAAATGCTCTTGAAACATTGATCACCACATATTGTTGATACAACTCATCAGACATCTTTTCACATTAAAATTGTTGCCAAGTCATTCACAATTCACTAACTGTTAAAAAATCATCAATCATCGAAATACCATCAATCACTTGCAAGTTCCCACGATACCAAAAATATCAGAATTTCAATGTGCTTGATCTAGCCAAACATGAATTATTTTTTGAACCAAAACAACATGATCAATAAAGTGAATAAGCCAATGTTGAAAAAACCCATATTTATTATTACTTTGATATGAAAGAGCATGTGAACTAATAAACATTGTCTTTATAAACTCAAATAGTTTGATAAGTCCATTTTACACATTATAGGAATAAGTTGCATTATACTTACACTGCAATCAATGCCCCTGCATAACCAAAACCAATTCCCAATATGGCAGTGTTTCCCTTGCCTTTTGTTGCCAGGCAAAGATAAGCCAGAATTACAATGCATGTACCCATCATTTCAGCAAATATTGAATGTCCATCACCCAACGATGGTTGTATGAATTGACTATCAAGTTTTCTGGTTTTAATGGCCTGTGAAATAATAGAAATATAAGACATTCAAAAGTTTTGCCTGATCACAAGCTGCATACTTACCCTTACACTAAGAGCTCCAAGTACGGCACCTAGCAAATGTGCTACAATATAACAGATACCAGTGAATGGTTGGATTCCTTTTCGAAATATTTGAACCATAGTGATAACTGGATTGAGGTGACCATTGCTATATGAGTAAAATTAAACTTAGCAGTTTTTATTGCTACAAAAATAACCAGGTGATTTCTGTATTAAACATTCTCTTTTTGCTGAAAAGATAACATCATTCTCGTTAATCAAAGATATAAGGCATGGGAAACCAAAGAAATTTGTTACTGTTTTAAAAATAAATTCAGATAAACCGCAATAATCTTTGACGCAAACCATAGATTTTTCTAACGAAGCAACGGATTATATTACAAATAGAATTTGCGTCATTGTCCACTGCTGTTCATAGTATCACGTATCACACAAGAAGGCAAAGCACGAAGACACTCGACATATTTCAATATTTTTAATACAAACCTCACTTTTTTTGTCATGGAGTAAACACCAATGAATAAGAAAACTACAGCTATCTCAGCACCGAACCCCCGCATTCTAAGGTCTCCAACTAAACACGCGTAAAGACCGAAAGTAAGAAAATAAATGCCAAAGAATTCTGCTAAACTTGGTCGTAGAACGGACAAATATATCCGTGGAAATGCAGGCATGTTTTGCTCAAAATTTCTTTCGTTAAACTGTCCTGGACCATCCATGACTGCTTACGATATACTTTCAAGTGTACACAAAAAATTTAGAAAAGGAACAAGGAACTGAAAATAAAGACACTGTGGTTTCAAACTTCAGTTGCCTTATTAATTTTTAAGACGTGCATGACCAAGCAAAGACAAAGAAAATAACGGTTTCGTTTTGGATATCATGCAAATTATGTTTGTGTTAGGAATCATAAATGTTATTGTTGAATATAATATTTTTTTAAAATTTCTTACTGTATTTTATTTTTATTATTCTATATTTCATTCTATTAGTTATAAACTGGTTATAAATTATAATCTTTATGGAAAATACTTCGCCGTGGTACTTGAAACTTTATGTACCAACGAGGGGTGGGGTGGGGGCCATTATGCATCAAGTTTATGGTGTAACTATTACGCAATATTGTTTCTCTTGTAATTTTAAACGATGGAAAAGAAGGAAATCTCACAATGGAACTAAAATGTTGTAATAATCATTAAAATAAGATGAAATATCGTTACAGAGCTGGTAATTAATCAATATTGAAAACAAAATGTCGAAAATAGTTGGGAGAATTATCAAACGTAAATATTGACATGGGAAAGAAACATAAAAAGGAGCTTGGACGAGCCATTTTGAAAGATAGAACTAAAGGAAACAAACCTGAAAGTTGGGTGAGAACATAGTTCAGCGACGAAAATTGTTACTGATGTGCATTTATTAACTGCAATTTTTACAAAACCTCAATTTGGCACAATGTTTTGTATATTTTTATGACTTTCAGCTACATACCAGTGAATTACCCGAACATGAGAAATTAAATACAAAATCTGTGACAGAGGAAAGTGCATTGGACGAGTTTCTGGCAACAGCAGAATTAGCTGGGACAGAGTTCGCAGCAGGTACTTAAAAAGTTAACGTATCAAACATTTGGTGGTGTTTATGTAACTTGGGGAGTGCAAAGCAAAAATTCCTTCCGCAGGACCTATACTGCACACCATTTTGGCAGTTGAATTGACAGCCTTCCAATCACAAATTTGCTTTGCAGCCCCTGTTACACATGTGAATCAAACTTATGTACATTGGAGTCATATTGTGTTATCAATTACAGAAAAATTGAACATCAAAGTATACAATAGTAACAATAGAGGTGGTTTACCATCAAAAGAAGACGAGCGCAGGATACATAAAATACAAGAAGAACATAAGGAATTTTTGCAAATACCACGAAGGTGATGAACTATTTTATTGTAAGCCTCCTGGAAATTTTGCTTAGTATGCTCATTGTAAAGCAAAGTGTAGCCCATAAACTGACAGCATTACATGGAATATTATAAATTAATGGAGTTTGTTGTAGGCCAAAATGGAATGCAACCACTACTGCCGAACAACTTGATCAAATTGAAAAAGAAGAATTCTTGGCTTGGAGGAGAACATTAGCTGAGTATGTGCAAATTCCATAGAAGAACTGAGTTTTGTAGAGATGAGTTTGAATTTGAAAGGGAGTTATTTGTTTGTGTGTAGAATAGAAGCAAATGATGATTTGATTATTACACCATTTGAACGAAATTTGGAATTTTGGCGTCAGCTGTGGAGAGTGATTGAACGAAGGTAACGTGATGTTGATTGAGAGTTCTTAAAATATCTTATTTGATGGTTGTTGATAAGGTGCCTGTCTTTTAATAACATAGTGATGTTGTGGTACAGATAGTTGATGCCCGTAATCCTTTGCTGTTTCGATGCGAGGATCTTGAAAATTATGTGAAAGAAGTGAACAAGAACAAAGTTAATGTGTTGTTGATAAATAAGGCAGATTTCCTGACACAGGCTCAAAGGTATGAATCACTGTGATGAGTAGATTTATTGGCATAAATATCAGTGAAATTAGCTCTGTGAATTCTTCTAAAGATTACCTCATTATACCTTCACAGAGAATCTTGGGCTGCCTTTTTCAAAAGTGTCAATGTCAAAGCAATCTTTTGGTCAGCAGTATTTGAGACAGAGAGGCTAAAGAAATTGGTAAACAGTGTATAACAAGCCTTGCTCAATCCTTTACTTTATTAAAAAAGCAATTTAATGTGTTGAATTGTAGAATGCTTTTCTAAAGGATGAAGAAGGTAATGGAGGGCATAGTTTTGAAGCTAACTTACATATTCAACAACTGGAAGATGACAATATTAGCGAGGAAAGTGAAAATAGTGATACTGTTGATGAAGAGGATGTAGACGTAGAATTTCCAGCTATGCAGAAGAAATCAACTGATAATTTGGGAA
Source organism: Xenia sp. Carnegie-2017 (assembly GCF_021976095.1). NCBI lineage: Eukaryota > Metazoa > Cnidaria > Anthozoa > Malacalcyonacea > Xeniidae > Xenia > Xenia sp. Carnegie-2017. The sequence continues at coordinate 686,431 of NW_025813447.1, read as the reverse complement.
ATGAAAGTTTAAGAAATGATTTGGTGGAGAATGCAGCTCTTCAGATAAATGATGTACGAAAAAATATTGATAAGAAAGACTTTGATGATGAAACAATGGAACCAAAGAATTGTGTCAAAAATGATGTTAGAAGTCTACCTACTAAATTTTCGCGTGAAAGTGTTAAGGAAGCAGAATATCTTGATTGTTCAAACTCATCTGAGACTGTTGATATTGATGATGAAATTGAAGGAAAGGATCTTTTAAAAACTATTGAAAAATGTAACGATGTCCTTCATATTGCTGGACGAAATGCTGACTTTTACACAAGTGGTCATTTGTTAACTGGTGATGAACTTCTTGCTTATTGTCAATGGTTACATCATGATATCAATGATCAACAGGTGGTAGTGAAGGATATTAAGGAACATCAGACTGTGATTGGATTGGTAAGCATGATCTTCAATCATTGATAACGTATTACTATAATTACGGTGTAATAATTAAAATTTTTATTTCTTACATTTAAGGTTGGTTATCCAAATGTTGGTAAAAGTTCAACAATCAATGCTATTTTACAATCAAAAAAAGTTCCCGTTTCATCTACTCCGGGACGAACAAAGCACTTTCAAGTACGGAAATTTCGTTTTGCTCGATTTTAAATGAACAATAAGATCATAGCAAGCTGTTAAACCATTTAATTTTCACGTAGACTCTGATGGTGGACAAGACAATTTGTTTGTGTGACTGTCCTGGTCTTGTTTTTCCATCTTTCGTATCAACAAAGGCGGAAATGGTCATCAGTGGAATTTTGCCAATCGATCAACTCAGAGATCATGTTCAACCAATTGCATTGATATCTTTTTTATGATTTCATAGAAAAAAATAGTAAATATTCTCATTTTTGTAAAACGACCATATTATATTGAATTCCTTAGCAATAGATAAGTATGTGAACGTATACCACGCTACATATTTGAGACAGTGTATGGTATAAATCTTAATAAACCAGAGGAGTGGGAAGAGCAAGAGAGATCACCTTATCCTGAAGAACTGCTCAATGCTTATGGAGGTTAGTTATGAGTATATTGTAAACTTCATGTGCGGAAAGATAAGATACTTACGTCTTTGCGAAGTGTATTATTTTATCTTACAATTTGTTTCCCTAGAAAGCCGTAGTTTTATCACTCGACAAGGAAGATCAGATGCACCACGCTCTGCTAGATATATCTTGAAAGATTATGTGAATGTAAGTGCCTGAATTGTGGACCGACCTGTGCTCTTGGTAAGGTAGTAGTTTGATAAGTTTATTAATGAAAGTTTTCCATCTAAAATGTATGAAAAATTGATAGTTGGTAAATGGGGTTCAATTTAAACTATGAAAATGGCTTGAGTTATTGAATGTTATGATAGTTTATGTAACTCATAGGTGGGCGTTTTGTGGGAGTAGGACAGAATCGTAAAACCGAACTATCGGTTCTTTGAATTATAAAGTTTTCGATGTATAAAAAAAGGACCAAAAGAATCACTTTATTCGGTTAATAGCACGGCTGTACTAGTTATGCCACTGCCTATCCCTTTGTGTCCTCACCAGTCCTTTCAATATTTTACCAGGGCAAACTACTGTATTGTCATCCTCCTCCTAATATTGATGAGAAAGAATATCAAGTATCGTTTACAGCAGATGTGAAAACTGTGAAAAAAAGACCTTTGATTTCTAACAAGAAGCAAAGCAATGTACGTTTTTTTGACACTGCTTCATTGAAAAAAATTTCAATAAGGTAACAGTTTATATTTCCGTTTGTAAATTTCTCAGAAGAACGGAAACGCAGTTGATAATGATTTTTTTCAACAGGTTTGTACTATGTCTTTAAACAAAATTGTCAAAATTGATTTTAACTAGCTAACAGCTCTCTTTGTAATATTGATTAGTCCGAAGTAAATTCTCACGTGACGGCAACTACGGGAACCCATGAATATCGCAGGCTCTTGCAAATTGCGAAGGATGATCCAAACATGATGGTTGTTGGAAAACCATGGAAAAAACATGGAAATAAAAACAAAAGAGAGAAACTAAGACGTTTGAAACCAAATGATTATTGAACAAATATATCCTTCTTTTTTACAACTTTGAATATAACGACAAATAAAACGTTCATTTTAGAAACTCGATAACCATTCATAAATATTTTCTCTGAAACCAAGCATTCGTAAAAAACAATAAATAATAACAAATTGTTAAACGTTGAAATATTTTAAAATTCAGGTGAGTCCGTTAAGTTTTTCTTTGAAATATTCTTTCTTGAATTTCTAGAAATTTGTTCTTCAATGAATTCCATACTAACGCAATCACTCTCTTGAAGATCGTTGTTGTCCTCCATTCCAGCAGATTGTGACAACTCATCGTAAAGATCTCTGATATCGCTCTCCAGTGATTCTAACAATCAAAGGGAGTATTTAGTATTTTCCTACCATGCGTGGACACAATCATGCGTGGACTCAATCATGCGTGGACACAATCATGCGTGGACACAATCATGCGTGGACACAACCATGCGTGGACACGATCATGCGTGGACACAACCATGCGTAGACACAATCATGCGTAGACACAATCATGCGTGGACACAATCATGCATGGACACAATCATGTGGACACAACCATGCGTGGACACAATCATGCGTGGACACAATCATGCGTGGACACAATCATGTGTGGACACAACCATACGTGGACACAACCATGCGTGGACACAATCATGTGTGGACACAACCATGCGTGGACACAACCATGCGTGGACACAATCATGTGTGGACACAACCATGCGTGAACACAATCATGCGTGAACACAATCATGTGAACCGCAACCATACGTGGACACAAACCATGCGTGGACACAATCATGTGTGGACACAACATGCGTGTACACAACCATGCGTGGACACAATCATGCGTGGACACAATCGTATTCAGACACGATCATGCGTGGACACAACCATGCGTAGACACAATCATGCGTAGACACAATCATGCGTGGACACAATCATGCATGGACACAATCATGTGTGGACACAACCATGCGTGGACACAATCATGCGTGGACACAATCATGCGTGGACACAATCGTAACAATGAACACAATCATGTGAGACACAACCATGCGTGGACACAATCATGCGTGGACACAATCATGTGTGGACACAACCATACGTGGACACAACCATGCGTGGACACAATCATGTGTGGACACAATCATACGTGGACACAACCATGCGTGGACACAATCGTGCGTGAACACAATCGTAATGGACTCAACCATACGTGGACACAACCATGCGTGGACACAATCATAATGGACACAACCATACGTGGACACAATCATGCGTGGACACAATCATGTGTGGACACAACCATGCGTGGACACAACCATGCGTGGACACAATCGTATGTGGACACAACCATGCGTGGACACAACCATGCGTGGACACAATCATGCGTGGACACAATCATGTGTGGACACAATCATGCGTGGACACAACCATGCGTGGACACAATCATGCGTGGACACAATCATGTGTGGACACAATCATGCGTGAACACAATCATGCGTGGACACAGTCATGCGCGGAAGCAACCATGCGTGGACACAATCATGCGTGGACACAACTGAAAAGGTTTGATCTGTTTTCATTGTTTATCAGCGTTAAAATAATCATTTCCTTACCTATACTAACGTAGTTTTCATCATCATCTCGTGCATCCTTGCATTGCGACATTTCTAGAACTTCTTGCAATGTCTCCTTTGCTTCAGATATCGAGGTCTGTACGTATGAACCATTTGGTGATACTTTGCTTTTCATTGGAGCTTTGAATTTGCCAAAACTCTGCTTGACTTTCTTCATTGTACTCGGCGTCTTATGTTTCTTCTTCATCTCTTTAAAAGAACTGTTTAATCTTGCTGCTGGTTTCATACTATTGCCTTCTAGACTCATGTCTTCTGCTACACACGAAAATATCGTTAAAAAGAAAGACTGTTGAGTGAAAGCTATTGTCATGATTTTTCGCTAGTCTAAACTTTCTAAGAATAACAAAATTGAGTTATCTTACCATTTGATGTTTTCTTGGTGTAACTGGGTGATATTTTGGCTGTGCTCATTTTCATTTTTCCCTTTCTTTTTGCTATCTTGTTTTTCATTCTTATCAAAGGAGAAACTAAGCTCGATTTTCTTCGGTTTTACTGGTTCGCTCTTACCAATTGTGTCTGATTTTCTTTGTTGATCAGTATTTTTCACGCTTGTTGACATAAAGGATTTCTTCTTAACAAGGATGTCCTTTTTGTTTTTCTTAGTTTTCTTCATGGATTCTTTCTTGCTTTGATTTGTAATCTTATCTAAACTAATTTCTACTGTGTTAATATCTTTCCTTGATGATTTCATTTCATCCAAATTATGATCTTCAAATTCTTCATTGTAATTGATTTCTTCATTTACATCAAACTCTGACGCCAATTTCTTGTTTTTACTGACAGTCTGTTCATTTAAATCTTTTTTAGACTTCATAGGGCGAATGAATTTTGTCTTCTTTGCCTTTCGTGTAATGCTTTTCATTCCCTCCTTAGTCTTTTCTCTCTTTTTCGGCTTCTCTTCCTCAACTGCCTTCTTTAGCTTTGTTGCATTCTCTTTTTTTCGTTTATCGCCATTCCTCTCTTTCTTTCCACCTATTCAACAATAATTGCGTATAGTTCTGTTACGTTCGTTATTTGCTAAGCTTAACCTAAGCACAATGCAAACAATGATGTGAGAACTAATATTGGTGTATTTTCATGTTTTTTTTCGAAACCTGTTCCGTTCTATTGTAAGTGACGGATATTGAAGTCTGAAAGGAAATTCCGATGTTACATATAGCTAGAATTAAGTTTATGAAATTGGCCGAGAACTGTTTTTTCTATTGTATTTACTATTTACTTTCATCTTTTTTCTTCTTTGGTTTCTCAGTGCCTTTTATGACTTTAGTTTTGTCGATATTTTTCTTTTCATTTTGATGGCATTTGTTACTCGGAGAATGTTGTTGTTCATCTTGTGTTTCAGTGATGGACGATTCTTTTCCTTTATGTCAGTTGTAAAGTTCTCGTCGTCGATATTCACACAATCACTACACACTTGAGTCGCTGTTTAAAATGTTTACAATTAAGATGTTTCACAATAGATATTTTTATATGAATATCATGTATAAATATCAAAGCAAACCTTTGTTACTTGGTCTTTCTTCATTGTCTTCGTCACTTGATTCCAGAAATCTTTTTCGTTTCACTTTCTTTTTTTCACTTTTCTCCTTCATCATCTCAATACAATCTTCCCTATCCTTTTTCATCACGACACAATCTTCCCTATCCTTTTTCATCACGACACAATCTTCCCTATCCTGGATGACCACATTAGTCCCCACATCATTTGTGATTACTCCGTCCTCACTATCGTTGCTGTACAGAGAATTTTCACTGAATCCCATGTCATCCAATGATTTTCTACCGTTACCCTCGTTATCCACGGCAATGCTATGATTACTTTCGCTATTAGATTGCGATGTGCTTATACTACCACCCGTGTTATCCACTGTAGTCCCCTTATCAATTTTAAATTGTTGTACATCGCTAACTTCATTCTTCCGTTTCTTAAGTTTCTTTTTCTTTATTTTCGCGTCTGATGATGGGGAAATTTTTTCTTTTTTCCGTTTTCTTTCTTTCTTTTTTCGTGTTGCGTTATCTAATGTGAAAAAAACAATATTATTTTCGTTTTGTGAACTTTAAGTGACATCTACAAGAGTCATAGAAGAGATGGTTTCAACGCTCTGTACTGTTTTCAAACATCTTGTCATTATTTGTTAGTTAAATCTCTCACCATGATAACCTTTGTACAACAAATTAAAACTGTACTGGCGAAGTCTTTCCGCCAAAGACATATCCATCGCTTTTCTTGCCTTAATCAATGCTCTTTCTAAAGGTTTGTTAAACCTTTTCTGTTTTGTACTCATCTACACGACAAGCAACACGTCAATGTGATTCATATATATCTACTTCAGTTGCAATAGAATAAAATCTATACCTTGTTGATGTTTTCAACACCGTGGAAACTACAAACATTAAAATTACTGACCCAAGATCTTGACACATCTTTGTCGAACGTAAAGGAGACATGATAACTTATCTAAACACATCCACAAAAAAAAAACACTAGTTTTGAAAGTGGAGAAATAGTCTCTGAGCTTTGGGCATCAGTTGGACCTACTGGGTTAACATCGCTATCATCAGTTTCATAGCAGCATTTGTAGTCTGGATCGTCTTCCACTATACCTGGCCACCTTGAAGACATTTATAAAAAAGATGTAGCTACAGTTATGTTGTAGTTTCTTTTTAAATACACAGAGATATCATTTTTACCATGGATAACCTTGTACTTTAGCCCAAACCAAAGACCCTTGGACGAATGGTGTATAAACAACATCAAAGTCATCTTGACTGTCACAGGTTTCTTGAGAAGCAGTACATTGTTTTCGTGTTGTATCTATACAACAGAAACATGAAAAACGATGTTTACTCTAAATGTCTTTACTGGACATTGTGAGGCTTCGTACCAGGATTCATTGCACAGACCCAGCGATCTGGCAACAAAAAGGGTTCAGTCTCATTTGGTAACTTTCTCCATTTTAAGCAGTCGATCCTTGAACATTGTATCCAAGTTCCTTCCTTTCTTGCCTTAGGAAAATCGTCTTCCTGAAAAGAAATTCTATTATCATCATTGACTTTGTCGTTTATTTCATGAACCTATACTTACATTTTCGCTAATGGGACTCTCTTGGGCAAAACTGTTTGGATGTTTAGGTTGCTTTTGTGAGATGATTTTTCCATCCTTTTACGCTGCGCGGTAATCTTCGTTCGAGGTCTTTTTGCCTGTTGTTGTTTTGTTTTAGCATTTTGAAGAGGAGATTCCATGCTTAATTGAGGAACGCACTGTAGGGTTTCGTCTTCCATGTCGTATTGTTGACTGAAATCTTCTAACGCTGTACTGTCTAATCAAACGACAAAGATTTCATGAGTATATGAGATCTTGAACTGTTGTCATTCCGTCCGTTTTTAATGCTCACCATTCGTAGGGAAGTCTTCAATGTCTTGAAGCAACTCCAATGTTTGAGGCTCTTCATTTTTTTGATATAGCTCCATATCCTCGTCTTCACTTCTCTCGTTTAAGTCGAGGGTCTAGAAAAAGGGACACAAAAAAATACAAAAATGAATTGTCGAAGAACATGAAACGGTTTATGTTTTGCTGTGTTCAACCGGCATAGACTAAACATTTTAGCAAAATAAAAATACGCAACAGCTTACCTGTGCATCACTTGTCTTTTTTATTTTGACTTTCTCACAAATCATTTCACGTTTTCATTTAAAATAAAGATATTTTTTTAAAAGAAAACTTGTTTTATGGACGAAGGAAAGCTAGAAAAAAATTTCCCCGCCAAATTTTATTAGTTTTCCGGCCCCAGTCTCCTTCGTTTTCATCATGCGTGGATATGTTGATTTCTTTCTTATTTTTGGAAAAGAGTTTTTGATCTATTGAATTTTGATATGCAAGAATGGTTGGCCTTAGAGAAATTTATAAACGTGTTAGTATAAGAGAAAATGATTTATGAGTGTGAAATATTTTATATTGTTGAGACCGCATGTGTTTATCAATCATTATCCCTTTCCGTCCATCAACGTAACCATTGTAAACACTCAAAAGTGGACGTCAAGTGTCGATAGGCTATATTGACATAAGATGGAAAGCATCGCATGGCTTTACCAATACCTGTCTGAGATTTATTTTCGTTTTACGATAAATGAATTAAGATGCCCGTAGCGATAAGGTACTCGAACGTGAAAGAAGATGACTTCAATTTTAACGCGGATGAAATCAAGTAAGTTTAATACACGAGTCGGTGTAATTTAACTCCAAGTTTAATGTAAGCAAGCAAATAAAGATGTTGTTGACATCATGTACAACAGTGTTGATTGTATAAGCTTAGTTATTTCTTACTCAAGCGTAACAGGAATACCGTCTAAGGTAAAATGTAGTAAGACTTGAAATCTGTGGAGAGTAACCCATATTTCGATAAAAATTACTGAGTATGAAGTCAAAATGAAGTTTTAACTTTATAACGGGTAAACTGTCCCGTGTTCCGACTGATTTGTTGCTTGAAATCGCTTCCTGTGCGTGTACTGTATTTAAAGTGTTGCTCAAATCTGCTGTTTGTTTTACTGTTAAAAAGAAACAACAGACCGCGTAGTAATGATGACAACAACACGCATTTAAGAAATATTTACGAAAACGAACGAAAGTGGATAGAAAAGTTTAATGCGGCTTTGAATTTCGGACATGAATTTTATTTAAGTGAAAATGACACCATGCCAGGCTTTGTATTCGAATATTATAAGTTAAATTATGTGCTTGCCCCAAGAATTTTGTAGGAAACAAAAGCTATTTTCGACAATAAAGTTCTTATCTTTATTTCATTACCGAAATCTTTGCTCTCCATTGTAATGACTGAAAAAAATTCCTATCCGAAATACACGACCGCGAAACAGCTTTTCCAGACATTTCATTATTACAATATCATTGTTCATATTGTTTATGCAGCTGTCCTTTTAAGAATCCCCTATTGTTCAGCTGTTTTATTTCATAACATTCAAAACCTCTTCTCCTATTTGACGTGGTTTGCCAAACTACACAGCTATACATTTTAGGATGCCAGGTATCGCTAATAATTTTCCTCGTTGCTAGCTTTTGTTATTTTTAGTATCCTAGGGCTTCTGTTTAATGATTTATTAAACCACCTTGTCTAAACAAAAACTGCTGTGCTTCATGCTATTACTGTTATATCTATGCATTAACATGTTTGAATTGGTTTAATGTATGAAGTTTAATGCTGCAGTTTAAAAAAAGCAAGACTTCATTTGTGGTCAGTTTAAAAATTTTGTAATCAAATGTCACTCGTAATATAGTTATGATACAAAACGTTTCTGCACATAACCAACTATGCATTTTATGCACTTATTTACCATCCTGAGCTTCAAATTGGTTACTAGATGATTTGTTAATAGTTCAGTTAATTTTATAACTTATTTTACTCTATGTAGGTTATTGGTTACATAATTTCATGTAATGAAGTGTATGATTGGTATTTCAATAATGCATAGTTTGCATTCTTTTTTTAAATAAGTCTTTGCATCTGCCAATCATAGTTTTACTGAAAGATAGTCAAAAGTTGGAAACATTGCATGCACAATTTTAATGGCTTTGTCATTGTTAATGCTTTGATTGTGTTTAGTCAAGATTATGAACATTTGAAATATCAAGTGCAGCTGTCTCGATTGTATTTGACTTGAAATGTCTCAAATTTTCAATGAGATTATTAAAGTTCAAATGATATATAAAAAATGAGGTGAACTTAAGACCTTGACTAAATTTCATGTGGGTCTACAACAAAGATACTACAGCTTTCTAAATCTGTGCTCATAACAGATTTTATTCATCTTCCCTTTGACATATTTCACTATCTTGATTACGAAGCTAAAACTAACCTAATATGGCCATTTTTGAAGAACATGTTTGAGTGTACTCAAGAACCCCCTTGGCTCATTCATAATAGCCATCCAAACTCGTATTTTATAACATTTGTACAAATGTTCGTGTATTATGATCGAGTCGATTTCTGCAGATATTTATGAATCAAACACTATTTTCTCAATCCATAGAAATTACGAAGAACGACAAAGGTTTACGTGAAGACAAAGACAATCAAAATAAGTACATGTGAGTTATTTCATAAATTTTTATAGTATTTTGTCATGATCTTCAAACTTCTCCTTTTATTTCATTATGATATCGTGAAGAAGTTCTTTAAATAATGCCAAGGAAGAAAACACAGGTTGGTGATTTACGTATTTGCAACAAAGTATGAGAGTAAACTTAAAGTTTGTATTTTTAAAACAGGTGTGTAGAGCAATCTTAGGAATATTGTCTGTTTTCTTATTCAGGCATTTTGATTGTTACTCTTATCAAAACCAAGCATGATAAAGGACTGGGACTTACAGTTTCTGGTAACTATCATTTATGTATTTTGTGTCGTATGTAAGTCTAGAGAAGATTAGCTAAGAGGAACTGCATGTTTATACACAAAAGGTTTCTTGTGTCAAAATGACGTATTTTTATTTAGGGGGTATTGATCGCGGTAGTGTGTATCCCGTTGTGTCTCACCTGCGATTGGGTGGAATTGCTGACAGGTATTTTGCAATCATGTATATTTTTGACTTCATACTAACCACATAGTAGTCACTCTCTAAAGATATCTTGAGTTCTGTCTCCTTACATTATTGTAAATGTTGTAACAAATGTCTATTTATTTAACTACGGTTTCTTTTTCTTACTCCAAGAGCAAGTATAAGAGCACTATGTTTGAGTCACGATTGGCTTATTCATGCATAGATTCATTAAAAATTGAAATAAGCTTTGTTTAAGCTGTGTCTTGTCATCACATCTGAAGAGTTAATGTAGAAGATCTGATTGCCGTGTAAATTCTTCTGTTTGGTTTGTTTAGGAGTGAGTCATTGGTGATAGGTGACATAATCTTGGCGTAAACAATAAAAGTACAGAAAATCTTACTCATCAGGAGATAGTGGATTTGTTGCGCAGTGCTGGACAACATGTCAATTTAAAGATCCTGTATAAAATACCAGTACCAGGTATAATATACCAGTGCCAGGTTTTGTAAAATATGTATAAGTCACCAATACCACCTGGTATGGAGAAATTAATCTTATGGCATACCAGTACTAGTTGTGGTGGAATATTATATATAAGACCAGACTGTGCAAAGTTTTTAGACCGTTCACCCTTGATTCAAAATGTTTGTGCATAAAAGCTTAGTTGTTTGAAATTACACACCGAGATCTCAGGTGAACACTACAAAATTTCATGTCTGGATGTAAGACACCACTACCTGATATGGTGAGAATTATTGTCATCCAGAGGTTTTTATAGTCTTACCCATGTCATGCAAATGCATTTGGTCAAATCTTTTCTATCATGAGTTAGCTTTCTACCTCTCTAGTTATCTGTAATCCACAGCTTCTCACAAACTTTAATGCTTGTATCGTTTTTAGATATTGATATACACAGCTCTTGTAAAACAGCCATTATAACGTTGAAGAAAGAACGTGATGGTTTTGGTGTTGTAGCAAGAGGTATAAGACATCAATGTTGATGTTTCTATTTGACTACCAAACCTATTCAAAAAGCAAATATTTTCCACCAAACAAGTCTTGCTTTATCTTCTTGCGACAGAGTCACCAAAGACATCTATTCATGGTTATCGTCCTGTTGTTGTTGTAAGTCTGAGACCCGGTAGTGCTGTTCAAAGGTACAGAATTTAAAACATCTTTCCACAAGTATTGTTGCTCAAAAGTACAGAATTGAATTATTGCACACATCTTAGCACGAGACCCAGTAGTGTTGCTCAAAGGTACAGAATTTCACACATCTTAGCACAAGACCCAGTAGTGTTGCTCAAACGTACAGAATTTCACACATCTTAGCACGAGACCCAGTAGTGTTGCTCAAAGGTACAGAATTTCACACATCTTAGCACAAGACACGGTAGTGTTGCTCAAACGTACAGAATTTCACACATCTTAGCACAAGACCCAGTAGTGTTGCTCAAAGGTAAAGAATTTCACACATCTTAGCACAAGACCCAGTAGTGTTGCTCAAACGTACAGAATTTCACACATCTTAGCACAAGACCCAGTAGTGTTGCTCAAACGTACAGAATTTCACACATCTTAGCACAAGACACGATAGTGTTGCTCAAACGCACAGAATTTCACACATCCTAGCACAAGACCCAGTAGTGTTGCTCAAAGGTACAGAATTTCACACATCCTAGCACAAGACCCAGTAGTGTTGCTCAAACGTACAGAATTTCACACATCTTAGCACAAGACCCAGTAGTGTTGCTCAAACGTACAGAATTTCACACATCTTAGCACAAGACACGGTAGTGTTGCTCAAACGTACAGAATTTCACACATCCTAGCACAAGACCCAGTAGTGTTGCTCAAACGTACAGAATTTCACACATCTTAGCACAAGACCCAGTAGTGTTGCTCAAACGTACAGAATTTCACACATCTTAGCACAAGACCCAGTAGTGTTGCTCAAACGTACAGAATTTCACACATCCTAGCACAAGACCCAGTAGTGTTGCTCAAACGTACAGAATTTCACACATCCTAGCACAAGACCCAGTAGTGTTGCTCAAAGGTACAGAATTTCACACATCCTAGCACAAGACCCAGTAGTGTTGCTCAAACGTACAGAATGTTGCTACAAAACAGTATGTGTTTTTAAGTAACTTCGTTCCTTCAAGCGAGAAAATTTCATTCATTAGTGATGGTCTTCTTCATGTTGGTGATCGTTTACTGGCGATCAACGATCAAGCATTGTTAGGATTATCACATGAAGACGTCGTGCTCTTGTTAAAACATGCACATGATCAAGTATCTTTACAAATCGAGTATGACGTCAGTCAAAAAAGTAAGTAGGTAATTCTTGTGTACGATATGATATGGTGTATAGTAAAAGAGTATTGAGCGTGCATTAAATTTTAGATGTGTTAAACACACGTAATGGTACATGGATAGTTGAAATTGAAAAGCCAGCTCCAACAGTCAGCGTTGGATTAACATTAGGTATTGTGATGGTCTTTGTGGAAAATTCACTGACTACCAACGAAGCTAAAAAAGACATTGTCTTATTCCTTTGGCCTGTTAGCTCGCTATATTTGCCTTCTGTTTTTCTGATTATATTTAGGAGAAGAAAGACGTGGTGTTTTTGTCATATCTCATGTTATTGAAGGTGGTTTGGCTGATAGGTGAGAGTATGGGTCATTTCTTTTTTCATCCCTAACTAATCCTATTATCCCTTTAGGCTGGGTGTGTCTTTTATCCCTAACTAATCCTGTTATCCTCTTAGGCTGGGAGTGTTTCACAAAGACGACCAAATAATCAGAGTGAATGGGACCTTCGTGAAAGATCTTTCTTTGGCTGCAGTTGTTGAGTTGCTGGCAAAGAGTGTAAGCCGAATGAAGATTGAATTTCTCACTTCTCATACTTTGAATAAGGAAGATGACGAGCCTGCTTTATCTGACAGGTTAGTTAGCTGGTATGTGGAAGTAAAATATTTTTACTGTGTTCGCACAAGCTCATGCGAAGCGAGGAGGCCTTTCAGAGAACTACAGAGTTGATCACTGAAAGCCCGAGACCGAGGGTCAAGGGTTTCATCTGCTCAAGAGTTCTTACAAGGTTTACGTAATCCTGTGCAAACACGAAAAACATCTTTTATTGCTTCTATAATATAACAATAATGCGAAAAAGACAAAGTTAACACAAATGTAATCTATTCATAATTTATTTACAAAATTCTCTTTGATTGATCGATTTATTTAATTGGTTGAACTCAGATCTGTTTCACACAGGCTAATGCAAACACATCTATAGACCGACCACCGCACGCGTTTTATTCTTTTTATTTTATAATTGTAAATACTCGCTACTAAAACACCAGACGTGTGCATTTAGGTTCTCACATATGTCTGTAGGTACGCAAACGTTGATTCGTGGACGGGCTCGGCTGATGATTCAGATGATCAAAGATCAGAGTCGACTGCTCGTGATGAAGCTCCTGTTCAACATCGAACTTTACCCAAGGACGATGCTCGCGAAAGATTACTTCGAGCTCTTCCCCAGACTCCAAGCGGTAATTTTGTCCGTTATGACAATGCCACACGTTTGCTGTTGAACGACAGCGACAACTACGCTGAGATCTCGGATGTTGTCCGAAAATCTCGTCAAAATTATGAAGTGGAAAGTGAACCTGAGTCTAATCGAAGAATGAAGGGACAAAGTTCCGAGGGTGTGTGTGTTTTGTACATAAGTTCGTAGTAGAGACACGTAGGAAGCAAGTGAAAGTTTGGAGGGCACAATATTTGTGAGGCAGTTTTTCATTTAAAAAGGACATTTTTTGTAAAAAATGGCACTTTTTTATTTTAAATTTGAAAAGTTGAGGGAGAACCTGCCCCCCATGCCCCTCCCTAAGCCACTGGTTTTGAAAAGTTGGGGGGAACGCGACCCCCCATGCCCCCTCCCTAAGCCACTGGTTTTGAAAAGTTGAGAAGGAACCTGACCCCCATGCCCCCTCCCTAAGCCACTGGTTCATAGCAATGATCATGACAACCTGACCCCCATGCCCCTCCCTAAGCCACTGGTTCATAGCAATGATCATGACAACCTGACCCCCATGCCCCTCCCTAAGCCACTGTTTCATAGCAATGATCATGACAACCTAACCCCCCATGCCCCTCCCTAAGCCACTGGTTCATAGCAATGATCATGACAATAAATATCGATGAACGTATACAATTGGTTTACAATTTTCTTTGCAGTATTATATTCAAAGGTTAGAAAACGTCGCTCCAACAGTCTTGGCATCAATACTTCCAGTCGTAATTCTCCGTTGTCAGGACATACGGAATTGCTAAGTAGAAAGTCATCTCTTTCGAATATTCATTCCGGATCCTTATTGCGCGGTCGTAGACCAGGATTACATCGAAGTAACGGGAGTTTTACTTGTATGAAGCATGCGCAGTTATGTCGTATGGAGTATGTGGAGGTGAATTTGACCGCAGATAGTCAAGGCTTTGGATTGATTTTTTCTGAAGGCTTCATGGCACAGGAGGGAAATATTTTGATGATTGGGCATATTGATGACGGTGGACCAGCTGAAAGGTTGCATTAAAGTATCCACGTATTTACGTCTGAATGAAGATTTTTATCTTAAAGTTCAATATTTTTTTATAGATCTGGAATATTGCAAGTAAATGACCAAGTTCTTGGAATTAACGATACAGATGTAACAGCGATGACTGCAGATCATGCTAATTCTGTTTTGCAAAGTTTTGGAACCCATGCGAATATTCTTATTGGATTCACTGTTGGAGGTTTGTCAAATTATTTTTGTTATTGATTGTGACTTAAGTGGCGAAACATTGAATGTAAATATTTAAAAAGAACGACTTTTCTTCTAGCTTTTTGCATCGAAATTTTGCACATTTTTTTACGTCACGGAAACTGAGTATTAATGTGGAAATTGTTGATGTGGTTTTGTATGATTTTCCTTTAGAATCAGTTGTGGCTGCATTTGGAACCTTCACGGTCAAGCTGCCGAAAAATTATTTTGGATTAGGAATCACCTTTATAGGTAGGTGTATTCTCGTGAAAATCAATAACACACGGAAGATAATTTGCCGTCTTATTTAATGTTTAATGGACTATAAATTATATTCGTCATCCGTAATTCTAACAAGAAACGGTTTTACTTTAAATGATGATAACGTTCTACATGGTTGCTCGCACATTTGACGACATCTTTAGTTACTTTGTTCGCAGCACGTCTCAACAACAGTCCAGTAAACAGCAGACATACTGTAAAGTGGTCTTTTTAAAATGAAAAGACCGACTTTCCTTTTGTTGTAAGCGAGGTTTTATGAGCGAAGAAACCATTCTCTCAGATATTGTGTGCAAAGGAATTTCTGATTACTTACTTCATTGATTCCCATTTTCTTGTGTAAATATGAAAAATGATTAAATAATTTCGATAAACGTGTCTTTTTTGATCTTACCCACAAAATGTAAACAGTAAATACATTCAACAATGTAAGCCAATGATGACTACTTTTTTATTGAAATTGTAGTCTGGTCACTGCAGTGTTTTCTTCTTTTTTACATATGATTAATAATTAATGAGTAAATGTCCTCAGCCAGTTTGCTGAGAGCTCTTTTATCTTTGACAGAAATGAAGAATGCAAATGAGAAAACGGTAATTGTTATAAGTCACGTGAGGAAGGCAAGCCCCGCCTACAGGACAGGTGTCTTGAACAATGGTGACGAATTAGTCTCGTTAAATGGCCGTAAAATGTCGAATGTTGACGACGTTATAACATATATTGATTCAATACATTTGGGTGAAATTGTCAAAGTTACTGTGAACAAAGAACAGGATATTGAAGGTATTTTTGATTTCTATCATTCCGCAGTGATATGTGCATAAGTCATTAGAAATACAATGAATCAGGGATGGATTTAGGGGGAGGGGTGTGGAAGAGTGTCTAATCCAAACTAGAGCGTACAGACCCCCTCCCACCCCCCCACACAAACCATCGTGTACCCGTGTCTGCAATAGATCAGGAGTGATAATTTATATGATTCAATTTAGTCGCTCGGCTTCTAACATCCAGCAGAGTATTGGTAAACGCGTTTTGCAATTGGCTAAGATTTCCATTCGAAACTGTTTAGCAATATAAGTATAGCATATTGTTTCTGTCTAGTAATTTGTTAATTCTGCTGAAAGAGTGACAACATACTTAAGGCCAGAGAAATACAACTCTTTATAGATGCATTTCGAAATTAGAGTTTTTCCCACTGGCACATAAGTGTTTAGGAGTGACGTGAAATTGATTGCCACAATTGCAGAACACAATGGTTCACGTTTAATTTGTTTAATATAGATGTAAGTTCTGGTATTGTGTATACAGTTGAACTGCCCAAAAATGGTGGTAATACAATTGGTATTCATGTTGGATGTAAGTTATTGTTTTTATTGTTTATTTTATAGAATAATTAATGATATTTCCATGATTGATGTTTTCATGAATTTTTTTTTAGTTTACTTTTACTTGCTTTCCATGCTTCGCATCTTCTCCTGAGAAATTCTCTTCTTTTTTTAAATGAGTTTCTCATTCTTTTATTTTGAAGATGGCAAAGGAAAAGATTCTAACAACATTTTTGTTTCATCGTTGGTTCCTGAAAATGTTGCAGAAAGGTTTGTTCTTACTGATTTTTTGTGCGCGTTATTGCTTAACTAAGGTCCTAACTTTCATTGCGTCTCTTCTCTTTAACTCGTTTACTCTCAGGAAGTTAATTTGACTGTGATTGGCCAGTGTTTCATTGGTTAATAATTGGTCAATATTTCATTTTAACGATGGGCAGTATGATTTTGTCAATGTTCCGTTTTAACGATGGTCGTCATAGAACTTACCTGAGAACCGTGTACAGAGTTTTGCTTATTTTTCTAGGAGTGGAGCAGTTCATGTTGGTGATAGAATTCTTGCTGTCAATGATATTTTAGTTAAAAATAAACCTGTGGAAGAGATTTACGAAATGTTAGAACTTAGCGGTGAGCTTGTGAAACTTCGTTTACAAAGCGCCAAATGCCGTATGAATAATATTCCTACGATTGACGCACCGGCTACCGGTCTTGAGATCCCGGATATGTCGTCATTACATCGTGTTTCAGCCTGGGCCGAGATCTTTGACGAACTCAATCAAATTGTCGTTGGCACACCAACTGTTAAGAAAGAGAATGGAGACAGAGCCGCAAAGCATTGTGGTGTATCATCAAACATGAATGATAGTAGAAGAACGAACATGGCAAATGAAGGTGAAATCACAGCCACACAATGTTGTGAAGTAAAGAGTGAAAACGATGAATTCTGGGAAAATTAGATGAATTATGGGAAGGCATGAGTAGCACCCATCAACAATGTGTACTACCTGTATCCCAGAATTCCAAAACTCGTTGTGAACCTTCGTCAAGCCGAGGTGTTCACGATTCTTCCTCTTGCGGGACTTTAACTGGGAAGTCGATATCAGTACGTTATGTTGTCCAGGAAAAATGTGTAAATCCCATGGAAACGCACGAAAGAACCACGCAACAAGCTTATGCGTATCTCGCGGAAGATTCCCATGGCAATTTGATACATAACAATTCCAAAATTTTAGAGTGTGTTTCTGAAGACCTGAAACCGACATGTAATGCACCATCATCTATTGCATCTGATAATGAAACAGAGCAGTTTTATTTACAGAACCCTATCCATAAACTTTCCCAATCTTCCCAAGAATTAAGAGGGAATAGTGAACAACATAAAAATCTGGAATTGTTTCCAGCTGTTTCTGATGGTACAGCAACAGTTTCAGACTCGGCACAAAATGACGTTTTGCAAACACGCACGTTTTCTTTAAAGAAATGTGAAGAGCACGGATTCGGTTTTACTTTAAAACCAGATAAATTTCAACAGGAAGTGTATGTCGCATCTATCCTTTCCGGTGGTCCTTGCGATGGAATGTTACAACCTTTGGATAAGATTACCAAAGTAAGTGTGAAAAAATTTGTCTGCGACAGAGACGGAGCAAATATGTTGACACTTTGATGTTATAAATAACTCGTTTGGGTTTTTTTTCTTTCGTAGATTGATGATCAGGATCTGACGCAATTGAATATTTACGAAATAAGTCAGATACTTCAACATGGCCCATCAGCCATACAGTTGTGTATTGTTAGAAATCCGTTTACAGCTTCTAATTCATAATATAAACGCATGTTATGTTGGGTAAAGGCTCGTGATCAAAAACTGACCTTCACACTGATCTCGAAGATATCTGCAACGCGAGGCGTATATTTTCCGACTAAAAGATGTCGAAAGTAGTTTACATAGATGTGTGTTCTTTTGCTTGTTAATGATGGTTGTAACCATGCACTGTGGAGCTCTTCTTACTAGACTGCGGTGTTATTTTTTGCTAAAGACCTGGAACGAGTTTTATTTTTGTATTTTAGCGATGTCAGACGCATGGACATTTCAGTCAATTTCACTAACTCAGTTCCTTCAACACATTTGACTTTGTTGACTTAACCGTTGTACATTATAATGAATTATAATGAATTGCTGTTTGCTTGTTTCCAACTGCTTTCGAAATTTCTTCTTTTGTTAGTAGATAACACATCAAATTCGCTTTCTGTTTCCTATTTAGCCAATTTTGCGTTCTTTTCATGTTTTTTTTTTGCCAGTTTGATGTGAATTAATGTTGCCAAAACTAAGTATTTGTAAATTCGTTGGATATTACAACTTCTCATTTTGAATTCAAAATATTGTGCCAAATAGGGTGTTGGTTAGAATTTCTAAATCGATGTCAATTTTTTTCCCAATAGGATTAGTCGTGAATTACTTTTAATTGGAAATATTTACTCAAAGTAACATTCTAACTGGATGTAGACTTTAAAGTTCGTTTACTGCAAGGATTTTGTTGGGAAAGTTTAAATTTCGGGCACATTGCATTTGCATGTATTTTTACAAATATTGTGTTTTGCAATTCATTGATTGGGTCAATTAAAATGTACACGTCGCTTTTCTACGTTTTTATGTTGTAATTTTGTCGGCTTTTCAAGGACAGAATAATTCAAATGGTTTTTATTTGACCTTCAACAAACAATTGTGAAACGTAGCATGACGCGGATATTTTATAGAAATAAAATTACAAATATGCAAAATTTTTGAGGCGCATTGAAAATTGTACACCTGACATACATTAATTTTCATTTTCTCGATCTGATGAAAAGGTTGCACTAGAAAGTCCTTGTTTTTGTTGATATAACGAAACAAGGAAATCCGGCAAAAAAAGCAATATTTTTAATAGTTATTCAAGGAATTTGCTGATCTATAAAGAAATATGAACAGCATTAACAGGATCTGCGCATGCGTTGTGTGTCGTCTTCTCGGACGAGAGCTTCATTCATGTGCTTCAAGTAGTTGCCATTGTATTTGCCAGAGCAGACTTCTCGTCGAAAAGACAGCGAACTGGTTGGTCTTTCGGGAAAAATTTCCTCGCTAAGGGGTTAATCCCTTTTTGGAGTGTATCTCCACAAATTTTGACGCACTGTACTTGTGGGAAGAAGAAATACTCGTTGCAAGTTTCCTATTTCGTCAATTCGCTTCCGACGTCGCCATGATGGTCTGTCGAATTGGCGTTAGTAATTAGTTCCTTTTTGTCGTTGTAAGTCGGTTTATTCAATTCGTATTTGCTTCTAAGAGATATATGAACATCTTTGAACAAAATATGTGAACCGTATTTCCCGAATGTCCAGTTTTCTTTCGAGAATTTTGTGAACATGTCTTTGCATTTGGTTGTTCTCGTCATCAACCTCAGTGCCCGATGCCTTGATTTTATGTTGAAAGCGCTTTAAGGATGTGTTATGAGTAATTTACAAGAAAGTGAAGGTAAAGAAATGACTGCGGAGATTTCTAAGTCGGGTATTACTGAGGAAGAAAGTGAACTAAAGGAAAATGTAAACTCTAAACCAAATTTGGATTCTGTGGAAAGCAGTTCAAATCACTTATTACCCGACGACAAGACGGTAGAAGAGGTCAAAGAGAGAGCAACTGTTCTAAACGAAAGTATTGAGGCTGAAGAAAAAGCCGTAGCGTCTAGTCCTGATGGTAGGTTTCTTGAATTTGATGTAGAAGTTGGTCGTGGTTCGTTTAAAACCGTCTTCAAAGGCTTGGACACAGAAACTGGCGTTGCTGTGGCTTGGTGTGAATTACAGGTAAACCTAGTTTGTCTTTCTCTCAGTCTTCCCAAAAGTAAGCTATTGAATAAAACGTTATTATAGTTAAAGTAACTGTTGTCCTTTCGTTGCCGTTTTAGGATAAATATTCAAAGTCTGAACGCTCTCGTTTCAAAGAGGAAGCTGTCATGTTGAAACAGCTTACGCACCCAAATATTGTTAAATTTCACGAGTTCTTTGAGCGGCCCAAAGCAGGACAAAAAGACAAAAAGCAGCTCATTCTCGTTACAGAACTAATGACTTCGGGAACACTAAAAACGTAAGTATATATTTGACCGCTTCGAGTATGAAGTAATACCATTGATAAAATATAAACTAGTGATGTGTGTCGTATGTACATTCGTTTGAAGCTTTCTTCGGCATGTAACCACTGTTATTTTTAGTACTATTTCAATAGTGCTTTTGTTGTACTGAGTTATTGTTTTTAAATTACATAGGCTAGCTTTCTGTCGTTGTTCAGGTAAGATGATTTCTGGCAAATATTTGGTATATTAAGGGCTTTGGTGTTTAGCTACACCTTCACACTTCGTCAGAGTTTTCTTGTGCTGTCGTGAACGAGTTGAATTTAAACTTGAAACTAATGCAGACATCATTCATAGTGATGCCAGACACATAGGCATGTCTTATCCTTTGGGAATGTTGAAATATTTATGTAAATAAACCACATTTCCAAATTCACAGTTGTTGTTAATCAAACCTTCGTTTGCTCTGTTATGTCTCATTAATCAAGGATACTCTTACTTATTTTTCCTTTTATTTCATAGGATTTTTTTTGACATACCATTTACATTGATCAATCTATTGTTATTTCTTTAAAAATATTTGATGATTAGGGCATATTTTTCTCTCTTCCTGATATTAGCACTGTGTAAAGTCTTAAGATACTCCATTTACTTATTAATTTCAAGTTTGCTTTGCTTGGACCTTCAAGATTTTATTTCACCATTGTTTTCTATGGACTTATTGATACATATCTCTGCAGTCATTGTTTTGTCTTAGAGCTAAATCATCTGTGCCTTGCTTTTAACCTTTTAAATATTATCTAACTGTTTCACAGATGCTTACAGCTACTGTTTTACAAATAAAATATGTCATACAGGAAAAATTTTATAACCAGGATCTTTATGCATGTGACTGCACTTTTTTTAAATGTTCTATATGGAACATGACCAATAAGATTTGGTATATAATAAGTAATTAAGTATCAAAATTTATATATATATCAAATGCTCCGAGTCTTGGACATTGGACCTTGGGTCATGTGTTTAAGGTCGGTCAGAGGAGGGGCTTGAAGACACTTTCTAGTTTATATTCTTGAAATAATTTATTAATCTATCTTAAATAATGTGAATGATTCTTTTAAGTTGTTTTAAGTCAATAATCAGTGGAAAGCATGTCAAAAATTTAAAGCCTTTTCTCTCATAAGATGTGTTTCATATCTTATTATGTATGCTTATTATGTATGTATGTATCTAATAGTATTTAAATCTTAAAAAGTAAACCATGCTAGGCATATTTTATGATATTATTTTTATCATCATAGCATTCTAATTTATTTTCAAGCATTATGATTAAATATTCCTGTTTCAAAGCTCTGTGTAGAGAGATATTATTAAGTCTTAAGCTGTTTACCCAGACTTAAGTAATTTTTGTATTACTTTTTGATCCTGTCATAATGATTTCAAATGCATGCAATACAACATGCCAATCATTAATTTCACTTACACTAACGAATGAAATAAGAATTTCTAAGGTCTTGAGTTATGGTGGTTAGTGTTATGCAATATGAGATGTATTGTCTTGGTTTAAATGCTGCCTACATCTGTTTTTTATTTAAAGTGTTCGACTACCGGTTTGTGTCATAGTTCGACGTTGAAAGTCTAAAGAGAAGCCATATATGTATTTAATGTTGTGTTCTACTAGAAATATGAATAAATTATGTAAGGAAATACGTCAAATCAGTTCATATTGTGTTTTTGTTCAAGTTTGTACCTGTTTTAAAAAGTCGCTTTATTGCTGTTTATATAGTTGTGTCCGTCTGTAGTCTTGTTTCGTGTCTAGTTTTACAGGAAATGCTTGAGTCGAAAGGAAGCTGTTCTGACACTTATTATTAACTTGATCGCAAATAACATTTCATAAACGTTCGACAAATTATTATTTTGTTTTTAGTCAACGTTTGACGAATTAAGTTTGTTGAATTTTGGTTTACTAAAACCGCCTGTTCTGTCATTAATATATTGGGTAATTTTACCTTGGTCACATGCAACGCGCAATTGTAAATTATTTATTTTTCTATTATTTCCTTTCTCGATTATTATGTTCATGTGAAGAGGCGCATGCGTTGAGTTATGATAATTCCTGTTTTCTTTATCACGCAGCTGTTTACAGGTTGTGTACAATTTCCATAAACACGAGACAGGGGTTAAAGAAACTGAAGTTATCAACGATAATTTCTAATTTGCTATTGTCGTATCATGCTTGACTCGTTTTCTTTGCATGGATTTCCTATTTAGACTTATGCGTTCTATTGATTCTATTGAACGACAATGAGAAGAAAGATCAATTGTTGTATCCCCACGATGTTCTTTTATCTCTCTATCCATATCTCTTAGGGGTTTTTTTTCCCGACGCGAGATTAATGATTATCCCAAACTTTTTACCAAAAATATGGAGTTTACTTCACCTACACCTGATGCATGAACATATGTTAAAAGTTAAAACCACGTTTTATGTGTATGTACTTGTCTAGGTATGTAGGGAAACTTTCTATCTAAAATTCATCCCTTAATGTTCATATATGTTCATGTATAGTGATTTTACACCTCAATGTATATCAAGGTACCCACGCTGTTTCAAATCTTACATTTCAAGCAGAGTTTCTCAATAAATACTCACATCAACTTTTTTTACGTTTGAGAAAATATCAAAATGATGGAGTATCGTTAAAAGTAGATTAAATTGCTGTTTTCTACATAGATAGTTCTAACTAGCCTTATTTCTATACGAAAGGATAAACTGTAGTTAGGATGTACAAAGAGCGTCTAGTTTACTAACTTTTTACATGTAAGATAAATTACATTTTTTTTCTGTAAGATAAAAAAGTCAATTTCATTCTATAAAGGTATTTGAAAAGATTCAAAGGCGTTCGTGAGAAAGTGTTAAAAAGTTGGTGTCGTCAAATACTTGAAGGTCTTTATTTTCTACACACACGTACCCCTCCCATCATTCATCGCGATCTGAAGTGTGACAACATCTTTGTTAATGGTTCTACCGGTTTGATCAAGATCGGAGATCTTGGGCTAGCCACATTAAAAAAGCACTCGTTTGCAAAAAGCGTCATAGGTAACGATTGCGTTTCCTATTTAGCTATTATTTTAACTCTTTTCAATATTTAACGTCATTTCTGAACGTATTTTTTTCAAACTTCGTAACAATGAAAGGCTCATTGCAATCTTCATATTATTATGGTGATGTGTTGGTTATAGTATGTATTACCATAATGGTGATGTTAAATGAAGATATGATCTTCGCACATTTGCTGGACAATTTAAGCAATTGTCTCATGAACCTTAAAAGTTCAGGTGACCCAACGGGAATGAAGATCATATCTTCATTTAATTTCAAACACCGCACTGCATATAGCCTTTCATATAATGGTGATGTGTTCGTTATAGTATATATTACCATAATGGTGATGTTTTCGTTCATTTCTATCTTTAGGCACACCAGAATTTATGGCTCCAGAAATGTACGAGGAACGCTATGATGAGTCGGTTGACGTCTATGCTTTTGGAATGTGTATGCTTGAAATGGTGACATTAGAATATCCTTATATGGAATGTCAAAATCCTGCACAGATTTATAAACGTGTGACGCAGGTAAGGAAACTTTTTACTTATTTAACTGTCCATTGTCAATCTTTTCTGGAGTGAGCAATATCATCGATAGCAATTTTTTTATTTCATAGGGTATTCCCCCTGACTGCCTTGCTAGGGTAGAAAATTCTGACATCTATGACATTATACTTGGATGTACAAAATACAAAACAGAAGAGAGGTTCGTATGATTAATGTTGTATATTATTACAATTTGTTGTGTCGTTATGAACTAGGTTAAAATGAAGTGAATGATTTCGTTATGTGCGTTAGATAAATAGAAAATCTACATTGACTTTGGCACAGTCTTATGATATACCTTAAAACTCGGAAAAATTGCTCTCGGGGGTTCGATTTAGTGTGGGTTGAATTTTGTATATAAGGTCGATACTCAAGCATTAGCTGTTTTACTCTTTGTTTAAAATTTGAGGTACAACAAAGCATTTTACAGATAATTATTTATAATATCAATTCACAAGTGTCATTACTTGAAAGATCCATACTTTATACAATTACGTTCTGCATTCTATACTAGATCAGTAACAATGAAACGCTTTTGATGCAAATTGTCGTAATGAACTTTTGAAACTACTATATTGCATGTATAATTTACAAATGGTTTGTTGTTTAAACCAAATTTGCACTTTCGAGTTATAAAACTACATCCCGTGAGATTTATCCTTCAGCGTTTCGGGTTTAAAGTTCTAGTTATCCAGGAAGGTTTGACCCATAGAAATTGAAATTCGTTTTAATGAAATTAAACAAAGTAAATTTTTATGAAATATGCTGTGAAATTCAGGGAAAACTGGATTTACTTCGAGTTAGCGTGGGGTTTAGTGTATTCTCGAAATCAGAAACATTATGGATGTTTATCGTCAGGCTGTCGCAAAACAACTGTAATGTGTATATTTTAGACTAATGATTTGACGACACAACATAATGTTTCAGATATACAATTCCGTACCTGTTGAATTGTCCTTTCTTCAAAGTCGACGCTGGTATTAAAGTGGACCTCGTACGTCAATCCGAAGTTGATCCTGATAACATGGATCTAGTAAAGTTACAGCTACGTTTGGGCAATCCAAAATTGCGGAAAGATAAACATAAGGATAACGAAGCCATCCAATTCGATTTTGATTTAGTAAATGACAATCCCGAAAAGATATCTAAGGAACTGGTAGGACATGTTTATTTACTTTTATGGTTGTCAGTTTTGGGCAACAGAAGTGATTTGCAACATCGTTTTTAGTTTAGCTAATGTTTTGTGGGTTTAGCTAATAGTTTAACTAAAATGTTACTGTCAATTTGCTGGTTATCATCAATTAATACAGTGAACTATTAATTTTCAAAGAATGGAGAAAATGAATTTGTTGAATTTGTAATGGGAAATTTTGAATAAGAAATGTTGAATGTTATATTGTATTCTGTTATAATGGTAGTGTATTACGAGAAGCGAGTCCATCATTATTCCCGATAAATTGTTGTCCATCTATGAAAACTCAAACAATTTCAAAATAAGCTTTCGTTAATGAATGTCTGAATAATAAAACCACTATCACCACTTGAATATGAAATGAGTGGACTGCGGTAATTTAGTTGCTAATTTACAATAGCTATTGGCTCATGGGTCTTCTCTAATGTTAAAAACACGACGATGCTATCATTTTTATCGAATTTTTGTGTTGTAGGTTTCCTCAGGTTTCATCGACGCAAGCAACATGCAACGAGTGGCGAAGACGATCAAAGAATGCGTCGCTATCGTCAAGAAAAATCGCGAGAAAGGTGTTGTAGAGGAGAAGGAGAATGAAGTGACCGATCGAAACAATCACACCCATTCTAACTCTGAGAGCGGGGCCAGCAGTTCGAATAATGATGAAAAGACCGAGGAGAGTAGTGAGACGTCATCAGTTCATCAAGCGCGCTCGACTACTAATGGTCAAATGCACAAATCTCAAGCAAATAATCCATCGTCAAGTAATCACGTTAACAACACTGTACAGCAACAGTCACAACATGGAATACAACAAAAACAATTACAATCGCAAAGAAATAACAGCAAAACGGTCGAGGAAAGATCAAGAGAGAATCTCACGACATCAAATGAAGAGATGAATTCTCAAATAGCAACTAAAATCACTGTAAGAAATTTTTCTAAATAATTTATATGTAGTAGGGTTGTTGTTCTTTAAAATTTTAACTTTCTTTCAACAGACAAATTCGGCAGCTGCGAGCAAGGACTCGGAATTTCCAACATGTCTGCAGTCAGTTCGATTGCCTCGGAAGATAATGGTGGATCACAGCGTCTAGTAAGTTTCTATTCCACGTCGTATATTTATTGACAAAGTAATGATGTAGTGTTGCGTTTTGATATCAAGGAACCTCTTCAAGTGCCAGCTACTGCTGGTGATGTCAAACTTGGACCTTTATCCCCCGATGTCGACAAGAATGTAGTGTTGCAAAATACCGACTCTTCCTCAACTATCAGTGAAAAAAGTGAGCATTTGAATATGTTGTGGCATAAAACATGAACCATGTTGTTGTTAAATAATGAATTTCTCAATTCAGGTTCAAACGAGACAGTTAGCATGAACACTGGCAGCAATAACTCATCAATAACATCGTTACCTGGATCACAAACCGGTAGTCAAACTTCAACAGTTCAAGCAACATTATCGTCAGGACAACAAGCAACTCCTGCTTCCACTCAATCAACGGCAAAAACGAAGAAGAAAGAACGAACGTTCAAGTTGACTTTATTGTCCGTAAATGAAGATGTTATCGAATGTTCGTTTGATACGTACAAGAACTATAGGATCAATTTTAAATTTGACATAAATGAAGACGAGTCGATAGATATATCAAAGAGTATGGTAAGATAGCTGATAGATACTAAATCTTTGTTGCACATTCTATAACTTTGCCCAGTTTGTCATTTTTGTCAAATATTTGACAGAAGAACAACTCACTTCAAAAGTTGTTTTGCAACTTGCCTTTGCATTTGAACGTGTTTGCTAGCGTCGTGCATGCGCAGTATGAAAATAGATGTTAATGAAATGTTAGTCTGAAGGCAGCCTTTTGGCCAACCGGTATTTTATTAAGGTACACTAGCCTGAAGAATATACGGTCAAAACCTTTAGCAAAATTTAGATTATATTGTACATCTTGTTTTGAGATGTAAGTCTTAGCTTTTCACGATTTTTGATTTCAATCTTATTTTGAATTTTGTCTACTGTATTTTTGAAACTAAAATTTGACGTAAAAACATTTATATGAAGTTCATTAATTCATCAATATGATACCTTTGTATAGATTAATTCAGGTCACTTACGAGAAGCAAATAAGGCGTTGTTTGTGGAAAGATTAAGAAGAATATTAAGTGACGCTCGCAGTAAGAAAGATGCCGAGAACGGAACAGGACGATATGATCATCAGACATCGGCAGACAGCAATCCTGGTTCAGCTCATGTAAGTTGTTTGAGTGATGGAACATTACTGATTCGAGAAAGCAAAATGTTTCCAAAACTTAACTCATGCATCTGAAATAGCCTAATTGTTAGACATTCTTTAAAAAGCGTTCAGTGAATTTTCTCCTGAAAGAATTGTTTGTTGATGGTTTTTCTTTATTTCGTGCAGACCCTAACAACACCAACAGAAAGAAACGAACCTTTCACGTTTCCAGTGACTGCGAAATCAGAGCAGTCTTCTCAGGGCAATGAGTCTTCTTCTCAAGCAAATAACGGTCAGATAACGAACTCAAGCAGAGACGTTGAGCCTGCAAAACAAACACCTGCAACACCTTCTGCTTCTAGTAATACCCAAGTATTGACTGGTGGTGGTGTAACAACCAACTCACAGCCAACTCAACCTGAAGCAACAATTAACTCGCCATCTACTGTAACAACCAACTCAAAACCTGCTGTAACAGCCAACTCAAAACCTGCTGTAACAACCAACTCACAACCAACCCAACTTGAAGCAACAACATCCTCAAAACCAACTCAACCTGCTGTAACAGCCAACTCTCAGCTAACCCAACCTGTTGCAACAACCAACTCACCATCTGTTACCACAGCCAACTCAAAACCTGTTACAACAGCCAACCCACAATATGTTGGAATAGCCAACTCACAACCAGCCCAACCTGTTGCAACAACCAACTCAAAACCCGCCCAACCTGTTGCGACAACCAATTCACCATCAAACCAAACTGTTGCAACAACCAACTCAAAACCAGCCCAACTTGTTGCAACAACCAACTCAAAACCAGCCCAACCTGTTGCAACAACCAATTCACCATCAAATCAACCTGTTGCAACAACCAACTCAAAACCAGCCCAACCTGTTGCAACAGTCAAGTCTCAATCTGCTGAAACAGCCAATTCACAACCAAGCCAGCCTGTTGCAACACCAATTTTACAACCAGCTCAACTTGTTACAACACCCAATCCACTATCAACCCAACCTAC
Source organism: Xenia sp. Carnegie-2017 (assembly GCF_021976095.1). Classification (NCBI taxonomy): domain Eukaryota; kingdom Metazoa; phylum Cnidaria; class Anthozoa; order Malacalcyonacea; family Xeniidae; genus Xenia; species Xenia sp. Carnegie-2017. The sequence goes on along the minus strand of NW_025813447.1, from coordinate 657,564 downwards.
TGCAACAACCAACCCCCCAACCAACCCAATCTAACGCTCAGTCGGATTCTCAAAGAGAAAGAATGAATGATACGCCATATGAAGTACGTACGATCAAGGCGAAGAATAAGAAGTTTCAGGTACAGGTTGTTGCAGAGTCTCCGCCTAGTGTCGTGAACTCTGACGATACTAGTACAACTGGTTTCCAGTCTTCTTTAGGAAGGGAAAATGTTGCTACGGCAACCGATTGTAACGCGCAATCAAGTTCTGAGCAAATTGCTAAGACAAACGCAGAAGCGACTTCAACGCAATCCACTGTAACACAGCAATCATTGTTGTCTGAATCTGCAAGTCCTAAGAATGTGCTACGTCACTTTGCTAATGATGACGTTATAAAAATAGAAACTAATAGTTCTAGCAACGCCACATCAGAAGGAACGTCAACACCGTCAGAGATCTTAACAATGTCTTCAAATGCTCCGGACGACATTGTTCACGTGCAATCCTCGTGCAATCATCCACCCATCCATATTCCTATTTTACCATCAGATGCGACAAAGCATGCCGATAACAGCTCGGTCAATTTCGAGAAATCTCAATGCTCTACGGATGATTGCTCAAGGAATGAGGATATCACAGTGCAAGTAGCCTCTTCAATACAGACTCAAACGAGTTTTGACAAAATAGTCATTTCAAACGAGATAAAGGCTATGAACACGATATCCGAACCAAAGACTTTACAAAAAAGTTCTTCTGATGAACAAAGGCTTCTTGATGACAGCGATGGTTCTGTGTCAGGTTGTGATAAACATTTTAGTAGACAATCGTCAGATAGTTTTTCTGCCCATGATGGGGAAGTGCAAAATACAGAAAAACAATCGATGACAGTTGAGCAAAAAAAATACATCGAAAATTGGGTATATCAGGTAAAAACTTTACACATAATTTAAAGTTTGTTGTGCTTATGCTTTGCTCAATTGTGTCTTTATTTCAGGATGGAAGAGTGGAAAGCCGGTACTCTGAAGAAGGAAATTTGTCTAATGTGTTACTTTCTCGTGAAGAAAGTGCTGAATTAAAGCGTTTGCATGAAAAGTAAGCTTAAAATAACATGATACTGAATTGACATATCAGAACAAATAAATTAATGATCAGATCAACGCCACTTATACCCAATACTTTAATTTAAAACTTAATTATAACATATTGAATTAACGTATTTTATCAAATTAACGGACATCGTGAACTAACACGCGTTTTTGAAACAATTCTTTCCTTGGCTTCTCGTAGGCAGCTTAAAGAAAAAATGGATATGCAGAAGAGACAGACGAGAGAACTTGAAGATTTTTATAAAAAACTGGAACAGAAGAAGACGAACGAAAAAACCAAAGAAACGAAACGAAATGCAAGCGTAGCAATCACAAAGAACCCGACAACGACTGCCTCCACACAAACACCAATAGAGTTAAAGAAATCGTCAAATGGTAATAACCTTAAACCTAACACGTTATCAAACGTGAAGAAACAAATCAACTCGGATGAAAATCTAACCAAACTGCAGCAAAGAAGCATGCAGCAATTTGAATACGATGTTACAAAAAAGAAAAGTGGCGGTACATCCACAATTGCTTGTACTACCAGTGGATGGGCTACAAGTAAACACACCTTTAGTCAATTAACCACTCATGGAGTAATACAGTCACGTGCAGCTATTCATACAATGCCAACAACGAGTGGTACCACTGGGGGGTATATAGGTACCAGTGGGGGGTATATAGCTCACACCTCTTCAATAGACTTTGTCAACGCACCAAATTCAGTTGCAATGAATGCTTCGCATCCTCCTAATCAGATGTACCCACAGTGGCGTCCAGAAAATACTGGTTTAAATTGGAGTAATGGTACCACCGTCTCTCAATGGCATACAAATATGGATGTAGGGAATGGTACGCGCATGCCTACTGGTCACATGAGTGATGTTAACTCATGGCAGGCTAAAGGTCATTACAATTCTGTTGCTACGCAACCGCAGCAACAAGCGAACTCTGGTCGAGTAGATGGTCAAAGAGACAATTCTAAACATGTTGTATTACCAAGTAGGTAGCACGATTTGTATTGTGCTGGATAGCTCATGCGTTTTATTTACATTCGTTTGGGGTGATTATGTATCATTGTTTGTTCAATCACCCGAAGCCACCTGGTTGTCCTTTTGCGTGTTGCCCACGTTACTGTCACGCGTGGTTTCCTTATAGACATGAATAATAATGAATAAGAAATATTGAAGCAACAATTTGCTTTGAAATAATTTAGATGTACAGTTTGTATGTAAGAGATCTTTTTGTAACCATAATTCTTGGCGTTGTGGTGTGAAAGAAAGTCGTGTTTTATGAGCAGTTTTGATTGTGAAATTGCTTGATTTGTGTGAACTTATCGAGAAAGTCATCAACGTGTAAAGTAATTATTTGGTTATTTTTGGTAGATTAACACTTTTGCTATGGATGAATTGAAAAAGTATTTTATGCGCAAATAGTTTAGCATTGAGGTATTCATAGTATCACATGACAGCCATTTATTGTACGACAAAATACTATTTTACGTTTATGTTGTCAACTTGTTTGATATTTGATTTCTGCTTTACTTAAATACGTCATAAGAAATACGTCTGAGGTGAACTTTCACCTCTACCTTTTTCCAATCGGAATAATTTGTCTCGAATGAACTCCCCCCTGACTTTATCCTATCTAAATAATTTGTTTGGTGTGAACCCCCCCCCCTCCCATACCTTAAACGAAATCATCAAAGAAGTTGACAACGTATTTAAGAAATTTTTTCGCTTGCGACTCTGTGGAGAATTCTGGTGATTAATAAAATACACGAAATTATTGTTTCAATGTATTGTGTTTTATATGAACATATAATTCTATAAATAATCAGTTTCGCTCTACCATCTTGTTTGTTTGCTTATATAAATCAAAGCAAAGCAGTCTATGTTCTTCTATGACTTGCAAATGTTGCTCTGAATCCCATGGAGTGTGAATTAAAAAACGACATGAATGTGATGTGCATCATTTCTCCTGTCGAGTTGATTTCCTTTACAAACTTTGGAGTGCACATTTTTTCTATAACAAACATATGCATTGAGTTCCGTTCATTGGTGATTTAAGTATCGGAATGTACTTTACCAAGTAGTGGACTTTCTTCCGAGTATCCATCTCGTATGGTCAAAAAGTGTCCGGCGCAGAACGAAGATGATCGCTCAACATCAAATTCATGAAATGTTATTGTGACGAAATGATCTTTCGGCGCCTTGATTCGCCAAATACATTTGATATATGAGTAATAGCTGTAAGGATAGTTTGGACTTGTAAGGATTCCACGATCTTTATGAATATCTCCACCACACCCTGGCAATAAAAGAATCTTCCTTTAATCCTCACCACCTATCAATAACTGTCCCTACCACACCTTTACTTACCTCTGGTAAGTGATGTTGTATATGTGAAGTGGAAACCTTCGTACCGTCCATGGGAATCTGATGTAAATTTAATCTCTACTGCATTGCTTCTTGATGTAAATGGCTCGGGTTTCATAAAACAATACCTGAATACAGTATAAGCTTTATAACTTCTTAATTAGTACTCTATTTAGTTTAAAATATCTTCATTAACGTACCCATATTGAGGTTCTTCGCGCAGTCTTATACCTCCGTCCCTAATCTCGAGAAAATCAACACATTCACAATGATGATCAGGGCATCGATATTCCAAACCGTAAGCACCGTGAAACTGCACGCGAATATAGGTACCAGGAGGAGTTTGGATCGTCCAAGTACATTCACGGTTATTTGGGTACGGTAGAGGATAGCGTGGGGTTTTAATGACTCCCGGAAACGTCTTGAAATGACCACCGCAAGCTAAAGATGACAAAATCCTTGAAGGATTTTTCTTTTAGGAGAAATTATTTCCATTCACCTACCTTCATCAAGAGCACTTGTGTACGTTACACTGAAGCCATGTCCTCCAGCGCTGTTTTTTGCAGACTGAAACCACACCCGTAATGCATTACCACTTGACAGTATATTATAAGATGGCTTATTTTCATTGCAATAGCCTCCTGATTGAATTTACTCAATTAAAAGTTGGTTCATCAAAATCATTAAAATAGTTATTAACCTACCAAGAAATGGCGCATGTGAGCTATCGCCATCTTTTATTTCGACAATATCAATACATTTTCCTCTATACACTTCGACGTCTCTTATATGAAGTGATAGATTGATGTACCTTGCTTTTTCAACTTTGATGAGCCACGTGTGTTCGGTTGCAGGCTGGTACCGAGAGGAGTTCTTTGGATGCTTGAACGAGCCTGAAGTTGTATTTAGGATGAAGACAGATGCTGGAAGATAAAAAACCAGAATGCTTCTTTGGATGGTCTTCTTATGTTATGTATTATAACAATCATATAGGTTCTTGTCGTTGCTATGTGCTCAATAGCGATAAACTATATTTCTTGTCCATTCTGTTTCATTAATAAAGTAAATGGTTTGAACCCGGGAGTATCGTTACATGTTTGTAAATGTGGATCGTCCAGGTTGGTATAGTCCTGAGAAGGACTGTTTTTGTTGTTGTTGACTGACGTTTCGACAACCTTAGCGGTAGTCGTCTTCAGAGTCAAAAGAGTCGTCTTCAGTAGTCATCTTTTGACTCTGAAGATGACTACCTAAGGTTGTCGAAACGTCAATCAACAACAAAACAGTCCTTCTCAACCTGACGATCTACAACCTGTTTCATTAAATTACTTGTATTTTTTAATGCGGTCTACTTCTCTTTACCCGCGGTCACCCTCTAAACAATTTTGTGGCAATTGCATCTACCTTCGATTTTCCACACTTTGATGAACCACACAGTGAAGTAGAAGAATGCTTTCCATGTAGGATCCATTTTTATTTTGCAGAGATGAATTTTATTAATATGTAACTCGAAGAAAAGGTTGTGCTGGAACTTTGCAGTATAAGACAATACTCCCATCAATGGTTGTTTGTTATACCCAAAGTTTATATGTTGTGCTGGTTTTATGCAAACGTTCAATTATACTGAACGACATGTGGCACAAATTGAATAAAACAAAGGCGCCATGCTTTTGTGAAGCACGCTTCTTAAATTATAATCATACGGTTGAATTATATTCAGACGCTATAACAAAACCAGTCTATGTATTTTTCGCCATATATTTGCAGATCGCAATACTTTGTGTGATTTCAAAGTGTTTATTTCATAGAAGCATGTTTTATTAATGTCGTAGATAGTCTGACTTTAAATTCTTCACAAACACTCGCTCTAATGCTAAGAAATGTGTTTTACAGAAATTTTAAATACGTGGAAAATGCGCGAACCATTTAGCTAAAACATCTTATCAAACTTTCCAAAGCTCTCTCTCTCAATTTGCTTTAAACATAGCTGTAATGTCTGCGAATGGAGGATTTCATTCAAAATATTATATTTAAATTTTTTATTCATTATTTACATTCAGTTTCTATCACAGAATCTCGCACGATGTGTATTGATATGGACTTATTTACGTATTGAGATGAAAGTTTACGTACTAAATATGAAACATGTTGGTTAAATATGCATAACTATTTGATATTTAGCATGCAATACTACTGGATTTCTTCCTTTGAAAATACTGTTTCATTTATAGCTTGATGTTGATATTGAATTGCCAATTTCATCGGGGGCATTTTTATCGCTCATTGGCGACCCATTTATACATGTTTTTTTTTTGAGTTTCCTACTGTTCATGTTGTTTTTAATAATTTTTCATAATTAGGCTACACAGAACAGCTGTTTTGTTTATATCTCAAGCAATATGTGCTAACCAGTAACTCCGTGTCGTGATATGATGTCATTGTGAACCATGTGTTGATTAAAAAAAAAACACGCGTTTAATTTACGTCTCATGCTTTGAATGTGCATTATTGCAGTGTAGTTCATATACATGTATTCACAATCTCATTGATATTCCAGTTTATCATGCACAAATTGATCATTTGTTCTCTAGCACAGCTGATTGACACGACTTAACTGACTATTTGAATGATGAAATGACAAATCTTGCACGACATGTCTTGGAGCTTGCTGTTTTGTATAGCCTTATTAGTCGACCAATTTTCTGTTTGTCCGCTTGATAAATGAAACAGTACTTCGTTTAAACTTTGTATTTAAAGTTCGAGATGTTTGTGAACTTACTTTTACAGCTGGGTACAATTATGTTTATAAATATGAGGTACTTCATATTTGGAGTTTGGTTTGTGGTCAAAGCTGTCCTCAAGGCTTTTCATTAAAAATAATTTTTCATTCAAAAAGCTGATGCAAAGTTAAGATTTTTCCTTGCAGCAAATGCCCGTAAAATATGAGCATACAAAAAATGCAGGATTTTGTTCATTATCATTCAGGTGGAAATTCTTTGACGTTGAAATAACTCGAAGAGAGCAAATACACACAAATGTAAATGTTACCAAAATTAAGAAATTAGAGAAACAATGAATGAGAGAAACGATACAAAGCCTTGAGAATATATCTATAGGACCATAAAGTCAAAACAAGGATGTTAATTAACTGATGTATTCATTTCAAAGGAGGCGTCCCTGTGCAACGAATAGAAACCAAGAAGGCCTTATTGAACCGAGCTAATTAAATCGCCACAAACTGTTGCGATTTCATCCTGTTAGTCATTATTCGGCACTCTCTTTCATCACAGAGATAAACAAGGTCTGCATGTTAGAAGAACGCAAGCAGCGCACAACTCAAACTTTGTGATCTTTACTTTTATGTTCAAATGGTTAAAGATCAGTAAACAACAAGGTATATCAATGTATGTTTTATGCAATATTTTATAGCTGTGTTCGTAGGCATCGCAGCATGTACAGCACGCGTTAATTTAAAAGTGTTTTAAAGGCGTCTCTTGAAGTGAATTATTTTTTTTCCTACTGCAAATAGCTACGCCATTTTTGCGAACAAAAACTTATTACAACAAGCAATTTAATTTGAATATCTTTATAGCCAATTGCTTGTGTTTATAGAATTAGCTATGTTTTTATGTCATGGCACTTTTATTAATTCTCTAAGTATTTTATGATGACACTTTTTATGATAACCATGCAACTAATATATCAATATAGCGAACTTTGATTGTGATCTTTTACGAATTTGAAGAACGTGAAAACTAATATTTACGAAGCTACAAAATCATTTTGGCGTGCAAAAAATTGTGACATCTATAACTGTGTTAAAAATACAACCCTTAATTTGAACTTTTCTCTGTAGAGGTTTTCCTCGTTAATTATAATTTGACCACCAACAATTTATACATTGTCAAGTAAACAATTGAAACAGATTTATTTAGCTATTGATTGAACTTAGCTATTTAATAACTGTTCTCTACTGTATGGACCTTGTAAAATATACATATGATCATTTTGGAAGCTATTCCTTGCAATGATGGACAAACGAATACAAAGTCGTTTTTATTCATATTGTTTTCGAAAGACAGCTATTCTAAACGAACATGACATCTAATCTTCTCTATTTTGCTTGACATGCTGCGCACTGCCTTCCAGGCATTTTGAAGATATCTGGCTGTACTCTACGATAAGATGCATTAAAAATGTGTACTTATGAAATATCTTGCACGTTTTTGGATAAAATACAAACTCTTGTTTTACGTACAAGCACAACAAAGGTCTGCTTTCATCAAAGAAATCCAAATTTCCAAATTTGAAACACTTTTTATGAAAAAGGTAATTGACAGTATAATATATGAACAGCTTTATCGCCTGTAGTGAACGGACTTTTTAAACTTTGATCAATACGCCATAAAGGTCGGCTTGGGGCTATAGTATTGATGTATGTCGATCAAAATTTACTTTATATATTGTATTTTTGCTCTAACACAAGTGTCAGTACATACCTTTTTATTGATAGAAAAAACGATTTGTTCTGTGGAAGTGTGTAATTGACATTATTTTGAAAACACAAGAACACATTGCAGGAACGCAAGTGTCGTCAATTCGTCTTAAAGGTAAATTTGGATTTTAGATTTTTTCACAAGAAAATTACTGACGCATATTTCAGTCTCTTACACGCGAAGATTCTTTTTTACAGAGTTTATTTTGTGTGTAAGAAAGCGATATTCGTTCAAAGACTGCGCGAGAGTAAGTATATGTTTCGTTTGGAAAAAGAACCATGTTGCGTTGTATTTTTATCGATATAGCATTTGTCTGGTTTATAAGTATCATGCTTGCTAGCTTGTATCAAGTATCTTGTCTTTTTGCATTCCCAAGATGAAATTTGCTTTATTTAAACTGAAATACGAGCTCATCGTCACTATGTTTCCTGCAGGGAAATGCATCACTAGAAATTGTATTTTGGCAGATTTGAATGCTCTGCGTGCAGTATGAATAATCTATTTACAGTTTTGCTGTGATTAAGTAAATTCATGATATTTATCACTGTGAGACGTCTGTCTTGATTCCTTGCATAACTTTTCACAATTGCACCAACTAAGAAATATCTTAAGCAATAAATATCTGTGTTGTCGTATAGGTTTAAAAATAATAATGAATTCCAGTAACGTATCCTTTACAAGATCTTTACCTTCTCCGACGAAAAATTCAACACAACCAAGACTATCCGTAGAAAACTATCATGTTGGTTTAATAACGTTGGCTGTCCTTATTGTGATAATGAACATTTTTGCGATACAAATCTACAAAAGACACGAGAAAATTCGACAAAATTGCATCAATATTCTTCTTGTAAGCCTTGCCGTTACTGATCTTATCGTTGGAGTTGTCCATCTTCCATTTGTGATCACTTGTGAGACATATTTGTACATGCATTCAAGAAAAACTTGCAGTTTTACATATATCATTGGCAACTTTTGTAGTTTTTCAACGGTGTTTCATATCGTTGCGCTTACAATTGAGAAATATGTTGCCGTTTTGCATCCTTTCAAAGAATCAGTGTTTCAACTAGCAGTGTTTATCGAAAGATAATAATCGCTATTTGGTTTTTTTCACTTGTATTTTCAATGATACCGATGCCTTGGATATATGGAAGTCTTCGTTATACGCCATCATTTTCTCAGTTTTTCCGTTTGTATGGTATAGCACAAACTGCTATCTTTTTGGGACTTGCGACGGTCATTTTACTATACTGCTATGTCAGAATGCTGTATCAAATTCATACGAAGCTCGCGACACAAAATATTCCTGGACGTGTTCACACGAAGGCAATAAGTGACCGCAAAACTATCTTCGTATTCTTGATGTTTTTCATGATTTTTATCGTTGGTTGGACGCCCTGGTTTTTCTTTATAAATCCTAAACATGAAAAATTGGTATCTCAAGAAGTAAAGGATTTTCTTGTTTCCTTGCGTTATCTTGGTGCTGCGCTAAACCCACTGCTCTACTCATTCCTGAAGATCGACTACAAACACGCTATCCAGGCTGACTTCAAAAAAATCTTCGTATGGTGGGCTTCGGCACCTGTAGGTTTTCAAACGATGACGCAAAGCAGCACGATACAACGAGCAAAAAATACATCAAGAAAGGGCACTTTGACCTCAGATACCTTAGACATTCACCTTACGAAAATGAAGGCAATAAACGAACAAGGAGAAGCTCAAAGTACCACATCTGAAATACCGCCTGATGGACATTGATTGATGGTTGTTGATTTACGGACAACGTCGTACACTGGTCTGTTAAAGCAGACTCTCTTTATGTATAGTGATGGAAAATATAGACCATGTCTTGTTGTTTTAGATGTTATTAATACTAAATACTGTAAATATAAAACTGTAAACATATATATATAAACGAACAACAAAGCGCGAGTGTCACGAGTTACGACATTTGAACGCTATGTGAAGGATGTAATTTAGTTGTATTTCCCACGTGTAGTAGTGGTGTAAAAACATGGCGAAGGAAGAAAAAATGGGAAGATTGTATCGCTGGTTTTTATTTCAACATTTTATTGAATTATTATCGTTAAAATTCACAGATTATAACTCATACATGTGATTAAAGTTAATTGTAAAAGTTCTCTTGGATAAGGAAAGAATTGTTTGTGAGCGAAGATGTCCTGTCTTGTGTTGCACGATTCATTCATCAAGTTTACAGTTCAATGTTGGAAGTTCTGCGAAATTTTGTAAGTATTACGTTATTTATTGGCATGCTGTCGTAGTCTGAAGAACCTATGATCTAATTACTTTGTTTTTTTTTAAATTTGTGGTGCGTCATCTTGCATTTTTGATGATAAAACCTACTTTAAAACTACTCAATCCTACTTATAACAGTAATTTTGGCGATGACTTATTTCAAACAGAATCAAACTGTGACGTCATATCGTCCAAACAACCACGTGACATTTGTCGATCAACTGTGGGAGATGGCATCTGTTCAATATTGTGGCATTCATGACGTGCAGTTATAAAGCTGTTGCTTCTAACCTTCTTTTTAATCATGCTTTTGAAAGCTTTACGAAAATCATTCTTCCAAAGTGAATACAATAATGGGTTTAGTATTGGAACTAAATATCTTGTTACTACAACAAAAAAGTACATTTTCTCACTCATTTGTATGGCATCTATTCGAGCTAGGAACCATGGTGACCATGACAACAGGAATGTCCCAAGCATTATTGCAAATGCTAGTGCGGCCTGTTTTTCTTTGGAAAATCTTGTGCTTCTATAACATCTCTGGCTTTGTCTAAGCCTTGATACTTTTATTATTTTACGTAATATGACAAAGCACATGAATGAAGACATGACAAAAGGCATGGCATATCCACTGGCAAAATGAAACTTTAAGAAAGCATTATGCTCATCATTATGTGTCTCCATCTTCTTTGAGTAAAGAATATAATCCCACCAAATTGGAATGTGAGCAAAGAGGAAAGACAAAAACCATACAAATACACTCAGTTTAATTGCCATTGACTTGCAAAACCTCAAATGATGTTTTATAGCATAACAAATTGCAAAGAGTTTTTCCGTAATGCCCAGTAGAATATGATAAACGGTTGTATAACCAAAATATGTGATAACGTAGTCGTGAATATAGCAGACAAGTAACGGAGGTGGATTGTTTGCCATTTGTTCACATTTTATTAACAATGGAACTGTCGAGGATGAAAAAAGAGATCGGAAATGGATAGACTCAAGAGAAATACATTGGAATTCACATTTCTGAGATATTTTCTCGTCATAAATAGATAAATAACGACGGAATTAAGAAAGATTGCAGCAACAGCTTGAAATGTTAAAACCAAGTGAATTACCGGCCAATTTTTCATCTTTAATACTCACAATTACTTATCGAACTTCCTTTCTCTGTTCATTTATACACGTCGATGCAAGTTATTTTGAAAAAGTGAAGACAAACGCGAGTTTTATATAATTTCGAGAGTTTATTTGCATAAGAGTCAATATTTCTTTAAGTTTTAAGCACCTTCTGGCATCCTTTCTGCCGTTTTTTTGTAATCGCAGCTGTGTGCCAACGATAACCCCCATTGGATTTTTTCGAAAATACCGGACATAACTTTTTCTTTAAATTTAGATGTGAACAACTACGTATTTCCCGTTCAGCATATGAAAATTATAACGATAAATACTTTACTTTGGCTTGAACACTTCCTTCCATAAGCTAAGAAGGTTATACTCCGAGTCTAAAGAGCGAAGGAGGAAAGACATTTTCTTGTTCGAATCAGTAAACCTAAAATAAATTCCGCCTTTGCGTTGCTGTTTTTTTAAATATACAGTGCTTTAGTATCTTAATAAAATATCTGTGGTTGATTTGAAAACATCTTTATGCTCGTTTACTTGTTTCAAGTCATTCATAACTACAAAACACAAAGACTACTTTTTTTGTCAACAAAAGCTCCGCTTATCCCAATGTTTACTTTGTGTTATAATTATTGATAAGATCGTAAGTGTGCATGTTTTCAGGTAAATGTGGGATATTTATCTTATCATGTGGCTTAATTCTTCGTATAACAGCTGCAAATGTAATATGTATTTAAGCGATAAAGATCATAGTTTGTCGCAAACATATATTATTAAAAGATCATATCAAAGATGTAAGTTATGGCACTCGCGGTTAAAATATAATAGGAAGGGGGAGTCGGTCTCGGTCAGAGATCATGTCTATTGTAGTCAGTGTCATCCACTAAACTGCTATAGTGGCGAGAATCTCTCGTCTATACGCAGTTTAAAAGAGATTTGACTCGTCTCCAATCCCTGTGGGCTTGGTAGCTCAACAGGTAGAGCGGCGGACTAGTACCTCGAAGGTGCGAGCTCAAATCTCGTCCAAGTCACATGTTTTTCATGTGCATATTAAAAACCGGATCAATATATTATGTCTATTGTAGTATCATGTGAGATTCACGTGTGATTTTGATTGCGTAGGTGTCAAGCTTTGTAAACGAAAGATGAGTTTAAACAAATATAAAATATCTCTGGAAACAACATTTTAACTATGAAACACTCTTTTCAGGGTAGGATACCAGAGGTTTTTGGGCAAAGCATGAAAAAATAATTTTTTGCTCCGCGCTTAACCCCCAACGATGTCCATTTCTACTTTTCGTCACCAGTCCTCTGTGCAGATGTCGATAATTAGATGTTGTATGTGAATTCACCTGAACGATTTTCCATGATTGGTTGATTCTAGATACTTTTTATGATACTTATAGCATTTGGTTTGCCCAGAAAATAAGTAATTTCTTTTAATTTTTCTCCTGGTAAAGGATTCGGCCATTAGTGTGAAATTGACATTCTTATTATTTTATCATCGAGGATTATGGTATCGGTTCCATGTGCAACGAGTAAAAAAGATATTTTATGTACCAGTGGGTGTAAATGGGAGTTTTTGAATTGCATTAACTCATCTACTATTCTATATGATCATAAAAATGTATATTTTTCATAGCATACTGTTTTATTTTCTGCAAATATTCATGCATATATTACAATGTCTGGAAAAATAATCGCGCCACCACCGATGTTTATAAATAACCTTTTTTTAATTTAGACATCACTGAGGATTATATTTTATCGTTTATACCAAGCAATTTATCGTACTCGCGAAGCTGCATCAAGATGTTTATGCCAGGTATAATTTTACTGTTCTTTTGTAAAAAATAAATCCTGTTTTAGTCTGGATGAATTTGACATTACTCCTCTCGAACGTTTATTTCATAACTCAAACCCGATTGGCTTATCTGATCACACGTGATCGTCTCATTGTCGCGATCTTGTCTGCTGTCACTCTTCAATTCATTGAAAACTATTTTGCAGAGATTTTAATTACAGGCAAACGAGAAACGAATGATTTTCAAACATTAATTTGCACTATAAACTGTTGTATTGAATGCAAGCGTCATTTTCCCCCGGTGACATTAACTATTTGAATGTGTGTCATTCAAGAGCGATGTTCCATTTCACCTTTAATGAAAGATTTATTAAAATGAATTAGTGGACAGGCCCTAAATAAATGGATAAATAATTTATTTTATCTAAGTCGTTAAATCCGGAAGCTTCCTTCGGTATTTTAAAGACTTAGCTTATGTTTTAAAAGACAAAAGATGTTTTTAGCTTGTTGTGTTTGATTTTCGAAATAATTGATGTTTGGATTTTTTCGTGTCGTGCATGTAAAATTAAATTGATGTCGTCTGCATAACAAGATTTCATTAACGGCCGATATTCTGCTATATTGAGTCTCACTTTCCCGCAATCGAAACATCAAGAGTTTAATTTTCACATCGTGGGAAATCAATTTCGCTTTTGTTGTTGCTGGCGAGACTTGAAGCGAAGATAAAAAGGTGAAAAGGTTAGTTTTTTTAGTTTTTGAAAAAAATCCTTTATATGCAAACATTCTTTAATATTCAACTGTGTATATTGGAAGTCGTGTTTTTTTTTGTTAAAAATGGTGAAGATTGAAAGGTTTTTATACTTGTACTCTTCCTTTGCATATATTTTTTAATGTCTTTAATATCATGTACTTTGATGCCTTCATATGAAGGATTTTTCGTAGATTTATTGACGATGAATGTGGGAACTTGTCAAATTTCAAATATCTAATAACTTATAACTAAAACTTGTCTGTCGCGAAGTAATAAATCATTTTGCAATAATAATGTGATAAGGCTTCGTTTTCGCCAACATTTGATTTGTTATGAACGATAACGAGCCTCTTAAAATAAGTTCCATCGACTTAATAATTCAAAGCTCGTTGATTATCACGTATTTTAGACAAAAAATAGTTGATAGAAGGTAGATAAAGAAGTGCATTACGACGAAGGTAAACTTTGTGCATCATTGCGTCTTCTTTATTAAAGAGTTTCTTGCAGAAATCTTTTCCGCCAAAAGCGCGAGTTTCTTACAAAACTTTCAATTAATAATCGTTTGGTTTTCATAGGTTCAAAGGTATGTGCTACAGTTCGATGCAACGTTTTATATGCAAGATTAAATTGATAACTGGAAAACAAATCTTATGTTCATCAAAGTTTTGTACTTTAAGAACTGTGATTGCGGAATAGCATTTTCAAGTGTGTTTTTTTTGATTTGCTGGATTGTGTGATGTGGTGACATGATCTAATGATATCTTTTCCTTTTCCTTAATTTATCAGCTAATCCAAGGCGAAGGAGGAGAAATGGTTGACAGCGAAGTTAGTTACAATAAAACATCAAATGATGTCGGCGCTAAAGGATGGAATATTTCATTACATACACCAATTGTTATTTTAGCTGTTCTCATTTGCGCCATCAATATTCCCATTATCATACTATACTACAAGATTCGTTCATTACGTCATAGCTCAGGAAACACATTTCTCGTTGGGTTAGCCATTGCTGATATATTGTGCGCATGCGTTATGGTCCCTTCAGCTCTCACATGTGATACGCTCTCATTGAATCACCCTAATCATTTGGATGTGTGTGTTTTTTACTGGATTTGTAGTATTACGATAACATTGGCATCTGTCTACCATATCGTGGCTGCAACCATCTCTAAATATCTTGCTATCGTTCATCCAATGAGGAACATCACTGCCTGTACGCCCGAACGTTTGAAGGCGGTCATTGCCTGCATATGGGTTGTATCTTTTTCGATCGCCCATATTCTAATCTATATACGTCATATGCCTTCTCATGAGCTACACGTGGCACGGCATCGTCACGCCATATTCCTCGTTGTCTTTGCTTTTGTTGTCCCTGCTTGTATCCTAACGATCATACATGTTCATATGTATCTGAGATTGTTGTCCAATTCCAGATCACGTGGTTTAATCACGGATGCGAGCTTCCGCTCGGAGAATAATCGTCGTGTTGCTTTGATCTTCCTCTTTATGTTTTTGTTTTTTGTTATATCTTGGTTGCCATGGTATTTGTTGTGGGCTGAAATAATTAAAGAAAACTTGAGTGTTCATGAGATGGTTTTATTTATTCGTTTTCTCGCCCCAGTCCTTAATCCAATCGTGTTTACCTTTGTGAAGCGAGATTTCCGCAAGGCTGCGCTCTCATTGCTCAGCAGAATGCGTGGAAAGCGCAAGTTTGAGAAGCAAAGATCATGTCACACCCAGGCGACTAGTTCACTCGATCAAAATGCTAGCTGTTTGGATACACCAAATCTTGACGAAATCCCACGCTGTGATCCACAGGAAGAGTCGAATCAGAATGAACCTCATACATCGTTAATGTGATCCCAATTTTAGTGGAACTTCAGAGCTCGCTCTTGTCTGTTTCAAATTGCATGAATGCTGTTGCTAAATATGCGTGTATGAGAAAAGTTGTAGAAGCGAATAGAAAATATATAAACGAGTTAATTCAAAGTTTGGAGCGTTAAAAAACACACGGAAATTTTTAAAACTACACACGAGAATCTTTGCTGATAGGTTGTTGAAGAAATTTACATTATTGCTCCATATTTTGGCTCCGTTGTTATAGTTTATGATTGCTTAACATTTGTTTCTGCTAGTCGAGGTTAAATACTCTAAAATGAAAGAATCGCGAAATTTGTTTTTCAGGCCAAATGTAATTTATACGACGTGCGTTAACATTAAATTGTTGTAAAGTTAAATGATGTTTTTGAAGATTTATTGTATTGTGTGCTGTAGTTACCTTATCAATTTGAACATAAATATTCACCAAACATTGCAAAAAATTGTTTTCTTGTAATCTGTTTAAGTTGTCCTTATAATCTTGTCAACCAAACAAATTTTTCATTTTGTTTTGCGAGTTTTGTGCTCGACTAAATATTGTTTATTCACTATCATCTTCAACAATAAACACTTCATCAAGTAAAGAAATTTCCTCAGGAGTTAAAACACAACTTCTTGGATATTCTTTTATTGCCATTGCTTTCATGGATTTATCGTGACGTTTACCAACCAAATGTTTTGTCTACAGAGAAAGCATACAATTACTTTATTAAACTGTTCATTCATTTTTGCAAAACTTTTTACTGATTCTGTAGATTGCGACAACGTTACTGCAAGCACTGGTATGTGTGATATACAATATTGTTACAGAGTGGAGGGAACTATTGTTGAAGGTACGATACTATGGTGTATTTGTTATAGCGTTTATGCATTATACCATTAAGTGATGCTGTACCATCATATGGTGTGTCTACCATACCATAGATGTACCATATGGTGTGTCTACCATACCATAAATGTACCATCATATGGTGTGTCTACCATACCATAAATGTGCGATCATATGGTGTGTCTACCTTACCATAAATGTACCATCATATGGTGTGTCTACCATACCATAAAATACCATATGGTGTGTCTACCATACAATAAATGTACCATCATATGGTGTGTCTACCATACCATAAAATACCATATGGTGTGTCTACCATACAATAAATGTACCATCATATGGTGTGTCTAGCATACCATAAATGTATTGCTAATGAAACAAAAGGTTAACAACATTCAAGTATACTCGACCCATTCGTTATCATTGGGTAACGATAGATTGCAGGCTTCACAATACCACGATCCTTCGTTTTCTTTACGATGCTTCTTCCGTAAATGTTTTTTTGATTTTATATGTTCGTTGTACATTTTCAATGATGTGAAACGCATCGTGGGACAGATATCACATCTCAATTGCGAACAAACCACGGACTAAAAATAATTAATTGACATTTATTATAGTGTATTAATTATGATTCCCAATGAGGTTATTGAATACTGGATTATTTTATAAACCTGAAGATTTCGTAGCGTTTTGTTCGAGAAACTTTGTTCGGAAATTGTGCTAAAATTTGCTTTATCCGCCATTTTGGATTTTTGAAGCATACTTCGTGTAAGCTTGCGTTTGAACGAAACGCATGCGCACTCAATCAATTATGACATCACAAACGCAACAAGTCATTTTTCTGATCATCCTCAAGATGTCTGTAATTGCAAGACATTGTGATCAAAGTTTTAAGGTAAGTTATTTTTTCTTGTGTGAATACCTAAAAACTGCGTTATTCCACTGATTGTTTGAGAATTTTACTTTATATAGCAGTTTAAACATGGCTGGAAATTGTCAAACGATAAATGTGAGGTTGACAAAACTCTAGGCCAAAATATTTGGAGGAAAAAAAATGGAAATCATATCACAAAAAAAGTAGGATGCCCTGTAGTGTGCCTCATTTGACGCCTGTAGTATACATGGTCAGCGATGTCCGCTTTAATAAATTTATTTTTGTTCTTTTGACGTTTCCAGATTTTGACTCCTGTTTCTTGCGATTCTTTGCATTTTTGGCAACAAAATCGTTGTTCCAATGCAAAAGAAAAAGTTTTTAAGTTTCCGATATCTGTAAGTGTAACTAAAGGTAATGTACGTAGAGAGTTATGTGACCGTGATGAGAAATCGATCGACAAAATACCTTTGAAGAAATTTCCTGTTACAGAACAGATCAAATCTTCATCGACATTAGAATGTTTCCCTGATGACGGTACTCGCATGGGTGATTATCCTTCATTACCCATTGCTGAGTTTGTTGAATTTACTCAGCATTTACAAGAATATCGCAAAAGATTTATGTGTCAACTTATTAAGAAGTCTAAAGCCAACTGTAGCTGTGTAAACAGTCCAGCTGAGAATGATAGACCAGTGAATGTGAACGTAACTGAAGATACAAAACACAAAGATTATAATTCAGGCGAAGACTCGCATAATGTTAAATGCATCGAAGATAAAAATGTTCCGACGATACCTCTTGCTTCATGTTCGCGACATAACAGTTACGCTGATTTGAGAGGAAAATGTAAAATTCAACATGATAAAAGTGGCGTTTTATATCATCACAAGTTGAAGAAAGACAGAAGCTTGAATGGATCAATGATGAGGCTAAAGTCAAATGGTATTAAAAATAGTTTTACTGTTACGAGCGTTTGTAGAAGTAAAAGAAACACTTTAAACAGTAAAACTTTTAATGAGAAGAATGAGTCGCATTCCTTAAAGACAGCACAATCATTAACGATGTCAGCTGGACAAAAACTGAAACATAAACAACAATTTGACAGTGTTAGTAACAAAAAACTTGAATTGTGCCGGAAGAGATGTGTAAAGGACAAAAGCAAATCTTGTATTGTCTTTCATCCTCTACCCGTTAGTATACAAAAACAATGGAAGAAGGTTATTAAGTATGAAAATGTCGCGAAATCTTGTTTGAAGCATTTGAAAGAAGACTTAAAGAAGAAGGATGAGAAGATCAAGATTTACACACCAGAATTGTCCAGAGCTTTTGTTTTTTCCTATTTTGAATTATTGAGTAAAATGAATAAATTGTAGTCATTTAGCCGTGCTATTTTAAGAAATTTTTATAAAATTTTTTCCTTCCTATAATGGATTTGTGTTTTGCTTACATACTTGTTGTACGTGTTTTAACATATTATTGTAATGTATTGATAAAGTCTTGTTTTTTCTGCTGGGATCTCTTTATGGTGAACGAAAAGCATATTACAGCGAGTAACCCATAAATCATCAGGCCCAGTGACACCTGAGTGCAGGGTCACAATTATCGACAGGAAGTTGATGAGACAAGAGAACAACATCATTACAAGTTCAACATTACAATATAAATATATTGGAAATTTTTATCGTAAGGATGGCTAGCAAATATAACATCACAATTGACAACAAAGATGGTGGAAGTATTATAATGGGTGATCAAAATCAAGTTGATATTGGCGCTGGCGGACGCGTGGGTAAGGCAAAGTTTTATAACTTTCCGTGTATGAACTGTGTGATTCTAGTGTTGTCGATCAATACATAATACATAGACGCTCGAATTATTTGATGTTACAAATTATCTAGCCAAATAGCAGGGTTCTTTTTAACTAAATTCTTAAAGCATTCATTGTTTCTCTTGTAGAAAGTTTTTAACGGGTCCAATTTGCGATAAGTTGTTTACTTTCACTTTCAATGTTTTTCTACATAAAACAATTTTTTTTCTTCAGAACGTGTTAGACCAAGAAATGAAGCTTTTGCAGTTCCAAAACAACCAGGTTTGTGTAAATTTGTAAAATGACACATTTTTTAAAATTGCTGTTGAATTCTTGCTGACTCATCAATATCTGTTACATAGTTGGTTATGAAAATGTTGGTGGCAGTAGTTTTATCCCGTCGATGAAGCATAAGATCACACAAGGATTTGCTTTAATTCTCCATAATCAATACTTTCTCAATGACAAGACACCAGACCGTGTGGGTTCTGAAAAAGATGTTGAAGAAATAAAGAAATTCTGCAAAACTGCAGGATTGGATATTAATGACACTGATCGAGAAACAGAAAACTTAAAAGCGTCTGAAATGGAAAATCTTTGTAGTGAGATTTCGAAACGAGACTTCAGTCGTTATGATGGCTTTGTTTGCTTCATTTTAAGTCATGGTGATGAAAATGGAATTTATGGAGTTGACGACGAAATCATCAGCATTCAGAAAATTGTATCAATGTTCAGAGATTGTACTGGCCTAGCTGGAAAACCAAAATTATTTTTTGTCCAAGCTTGCAGAGGTAAAAATAAAGACATGGGGATCTCCATTGATGCAGACAGCCGTCCTGTCAACCTACCCAAAATTCCCCTGGTACTGCCAACCAAGTCAGATGTACTTATTGCACATTCCACAATGGAGGGATATGAATCTTACAGAAATCGCCTGCATGGTTCTTGGTTCATCATAACCTTGATGGAAGAACTGCAATCACATGCTCATCACATGCATATAATGGATATTTTGACAATTGTTAATAATGCAATTTCTGGTTATAAGACACCTGAAGATCATAAACAAATGCCATGTCAGTTAACAACATTGACAAAGTTTGTGTACTTCAAATATCCAGCACCATTAATTTAGGGATTTTTTAAATTTGAATCCTGCTTCTCAAATATCCAATCAATCTTAGCCTAATTTCTACACAATTTCATCTATTTTTAATCAACACCTTAATATAATATTTGTCCAAAAACATTTGCATTACCTTAGGAATGCCTGGTCTGGCCATCCAGCCTATCTATTAGCAGTGAAAAGCTGTTTTTCAGGATTGTTAAAAGTAGAATCTAATTCATACTGTTAGCGGTCATGCAATTATACAACGTAATGTAAATATTACACATTCATGTCATAAATTTTTAATGTTTCAATTTATTAATTCTTTCTTTATAATAGATTTCATATAATAATTATCCCCTTACATTCATTTAAAGTGTATGTTTATAAAACAGCTCGTGCAGGTGTTTCGAAAATGCGCAACGTATATTGCGGTTGCGCAGTAAGTACGTAAGTGGATTGATGGCTGAGTTTAGGAAAACAGCCGACTCCATATACGGGACGATAGTGTACAGACTCTCCAATGTGTAACCGTGGAAGGCGCTGTAAATCCAAAAACACGTCCCGGGGTAGTAACACAAGATCATCGCTCCCAATATATAAACCATTACTTTCGTCGTTTTGATTTCGCGAAACGCGATGATCTGACGGGAAGATTTGAACGACCCCGTCATATTTTGAATCTGAAGATTGTGCCTCCTAGCTGCGAGTAGTATCTTTGTGTAGACGAGTAAAGCAGAGAGAGTTGTGAAGAATGTTAGACTGCAAATGATTAAAAAGAATCTTTCTAATGACAGATACACGCGGCAAAGGAGCAATCCAATCACTAGTATACCGCAAGCAATTAAACAGATCTTTGTATTTCGTTTGCTCATTAACAAATGATAACGTAATGGATAGTATATGGCGATATAACGGTCGTACGTTATTAGTATTATTGTGAGAAATGATAAACCACTGCAGAAAATGTATACGAGACGACTTAAGTTGAATAATGTACAATTGAAGGTTTCCAGTATCTCCATTGTTGCGCGTGTTATTGCCAGCGGTAGTGCCAGTCCTCCAACAAGAATATCACTGACAGCTAAGGTTACCAGAAGCATGTTAGATGTATTCTGTAGATTGCGATTGTTGAAATAAGTTGAAATGAATAGACCGTTTACAACGACAGTAAATACAGCCAAAAACATGTCGACGATAATGACGACTGTATTTGCCGTAATGATATTGGTTGTTGGTGTTGATGTAAGGTACGATGCTAGACCACACCAAGCAACATGAAGCTCGCTTGAGTTGAAAGAAAACATTTTTACAATAAAGCTCAATGTGGCTGCTTCTTGAACGCGTCTTTCATATAGCTGTTATCGTCTTCACTCATTGATTTCAGGATGGCCTGGGGTGTTCATTAATAGATGGCACAGATTATATGGATATTAGATGATCAATACTCTTAATTAAAATTTTCTATTTTTCTCCAAAGTCGTCATAAAACAGCATTATCTCTTATATAATGTATAATTTCGCTTAATGTATGATGTAACTTTTGCATTAAAATTGATTTAAAAACGAAGAATTGACAAAACATCTCTGCATAATGATAAGCATGATTTAGAGTATTTAAAACGAATATTCTGTTCTCCCGAGCTGTATCAAACACGCGATAGTTTCATTTAAATCTCCTTTATTTTCATGATCGTCGTAAAACTCTCAATGCGCATTTTTAACGAAATAAAACCAAAAAAACTGTATTTCAACACTTAAACAAATTTGATCGTTGAAATTTAAAGAAATGATCTTTACGCTAAATGCCACAAATAACTCTTCTATCTGATAACATATCACTAGTGATGTCATGGCAGGACGTGACGTAAATCACGTGACAACGAGACGGTATATTCAGTGGTATATTCTGTCATATCAAGTCGTGTCATAAATCATGACCGAGGTGTTTGTCTTCGACTTATTTTCAATGTTACATAAGGAATTGATCCAGAGAGGTTTTTCATTAGAAATTATCGAAAAGATTTCAAAGTTTCTTGTCTTTGAGTGAACACGTTGATGTAGTGAATAAATGTGCGATACTTAAGGTTTTATCATGTTTATTGAGGCAGGTGTTTGATGAGGAAAAAACTTCATCAGTTTAGATTCTTTCTTTACAGTGTGTTGACGACACTATTTTTCTACTGCAGTTATTTATGACGTCTTTGTTTTCATTTTACGTAAAGCGATAAAAACCAATTGATTTGGTTGTCGCCACATTGTCGCACAAATATGAAGACAATGCTTGCATAAAATTAAATGATTGGGAGAAATAAGTGTCTTGTTTTTCAAATAGTTTGAGAATGGCTGTCCAATTTGAAAAACTGTCTTTGGCTACAGAGCTTTGAGGACAGAATCTTTAAATGATGACATACATGTTTGATGAAATTTATGTGCGGTTAAAATGACAAGAAATGATCCTTTCAACGTTAATGATATCATAAATTCACTTTAATTCCTGGCTATATTACATTTCATGTCGTGTTTACTACGTTTTCATCAATTAAATACTCCTTGCATGTATATTCTTTTCTCTTTCCATGCGTATTGTTGCATCATGTTTAATCAGATATGAATTTCATACAGTTATTTAAAATATCAATGCTAGTAAAACGTTTTTATTAGATCAAATAAGTTTTTGCTGTCGTATCATGGTTGTCATAGCGATAAACTAGTGGCTGAATAAAGACACCCTGCTGTCCATGATGGCCACCCCAGTTATAATTCATCTCGTCTCTATTGGAGTTTCTTCCATCAGATTCCTTTTTATGGTTGTTGAATGGTTGTTAATATCTTTACAACATTTACATTGGTGGCCATTTTAAACCATATAAATTTCGTCAGAGTAGAAACTTGAACTGACATTTGCCTATATCCATCCAGTTCATTTCCTGCAATTTTGGTCATCGTAAAGCTCTGAAAATGTTTCGGCTTTTACTATTTTGCACGTATTCTATAAGTGTATGATATCTTTAACTCTACCCGAATCTGAACTGAAGGTTTAAGCAAACATAATGTTACAACATTTTAACATAAGCACGAAGTGCCATGGGCTTTGTTGATAACCATAGTCTGGCTTTACCATAATGTCCTTACTGTCATACAGTCTTGACTTTGACGAGTACCCTAGTTGATAAAATAGTTTATTGACATTGGTATTCATGTTTTAGAATCATTATTTGTTGAAATATTTGTTCGTCTTTTGCAATGTTACCACATAAAAGCACAACAGGAGGTAAATAAATGGAGAGTCAGAAAAAGAAATGTTTTAATAAATGGCTCAGCAGGCAATTTGTGGTCATTTGATGTTAGGAATTTTATTAATTTCAACGAAGAATCATTTCTATACAATTTGTTGAACTATACCCCACACAACGAATTTCGTTTATATCGGTGAATTGCTCAGATGAACGATGAAATTTTTTTCATTTGTTTTCTGATTTTTGGCATTAATCTTTCTCTTCGAAGCGTTGGTAGTTTAAGATTTTGTAATGCCAACGTAAGATTGACTTTGATGCAATTTTGGTTATTTAATGTTTTATTTAACAACTTTCTTGACCGTATCTGAAAATGCCTGCAAGTGATTCCTAAATGCCTGGTAACATTTTTTGTGTTTTGATTTTGTTGGCAGCCATAGTACCTGCTGGGTCGCCTCGCATTTTTATCATGTTTATTGAGACAGGTATTGAGGGGAAAAAACTTCATCAAATTAGATCCTTTCTTTACAATGTGTTGACGCGATATTCGCGACGTTTTTGTTTTATTATCTGTAAAAACTAATTTATTTGGTTGTCGCCGCATTGTCGAACAAATATAAAGGTTTTCTATGTGGGCATGGTCTGTGTAAATATCGGTTAGATTTTGCAAAACTGTAAAGAATACAATGTTGGCATGAAATTTAAGCTTAGCAACACCATCTCTCACCTCATTCTTTGAAACATCTTCATTCTCTCCCACCTCAGTCTTTGAAACATCTTTATTATCTCCCACCTCAGTCTTAGATATTAACTATAATTGAAGTCATTTCATACATAATTCCCGCACTAGGGGGCTAACTTTAATTCCACCGCTGTTTTGTTTATTCAAAACAAAAATTCTAACTGATGATAACTTTACACTATCCAGTCTTTGGCGTCTTTATAATGCTTCATAATTTTGCTACGGTAATAGGATCATTTCTTGTTTCGAAAATTTGAGAGGTATGTCTGTCAAACGAAATTTCCCTTTAAATTAAAGTACTTTTTGTAAATTACAATTGCGAATACTTCAGAACTCACCGACATTACTTTCTTGAAAGTAACTTGCTGAAATGACGACTGTCGAAGAGTTCAAAGTAGAGAAACGTTTAATCGAGAAAGCTTTTGTTTTCATAATAATGAAGTCTTTGATACAAAAAAACGAGAGGGTGCTCATGTTGACTTAAAGAATATTCTACAAGTGTGCAAAACCTTTGGCTTTACGAAACATTTGGAAATGAATTTGAGAAGAGACGGAATGGAGAAAATCCTCAAGAAGATAGAAAAGGATGACTTTGAGGAATACGATGCGTTGATTGTATTCATATCCAGTTACGGAGAACATAATGACGTCATTGGAGTATGTGGTCAGAAGATTTCTATTGACGATTTCGTTAAGTCGATGGCCAGAAATCCAACCTTAAATAACTCAAGAGAAAATAAGCCGAAACTTATTTTTTCTGAAAATAGTAACTACAGTGTGGTTAAAGCCGATCACGGCAGTGCTGTATCATTGCCTATGCATGCTGACGTTCTCGTCGCCCATTCCAATTTGCTTAGAGGCGAAACATATCATGATTCTGTGTTTGGCTCGTGGTTTATGCATTGGTTAACAACTTTTTTGAAGGATTTCGGTGACAAAATGTCGTTGACAGATATTCTTACTATGGTTAAATGACTTTGTAGCTAATTTTGATGTGAGAGGCACTAAGGATCAAGTGCCTTGTTTTTCGAGCAGTTTGAGAATGGCTCTCCGTTTTCAAAGAGTTGTGTAAGCCACATAGTTGCGCTTGCAAAATTCTAAATATGGACAAGTTTCATTTATGCACTATCAGTTCAGTGTTTAAAATACTAATATTAATATTTCGACCAATGTCGTCGAGAAATTTTTATTTTATTAATATATTATGTATAGAATCAAGTACACTTAACAAATGAGTAAATAAATGAATAGATAAATAAATACGTTGCACAATACGTAGAGAGTTGAAACACTAATACTTGAGATTGCAATATATATTTTTATATCTTTATATGTTTTTTTGTTCATGTTTTGCAAAGTTACATTATAATAACAAGACAGGAGGTATGAAAGCACGAATACAGAAATATTTTAATTAATGACACAGCAGGAAGCTTTCGTCATTTGTTGTCGACGATTTTAATTATTTTATTGATATTGAATATAAAAGATACGTGTCTGCATGATGCAATTGTTATGTACGCTTAACACAACGAATTCCGTTCATACATTTCATTTGATGACACGTAGGTGAATAAGCCAGTTGAATGACTTTTAGCTTCATTTTTTGTTACCGGATTTCGTTGTCATTAACGCTTTTTAGACGTCTTTTTACTCGTTATTTATTTTCAGTTTGTTCCAAAGATGGCAAACCACTCAAACATGCAATTTTTATTTAAGAAGTATGAAGTTAAAAACGCTTACGTTTTCGCAATAATCAACGAGAATTTTGAAGATCCTGATATTAAGGATCGTAAAGGTGCTCGTATTGACTTACAAAATGTGAAGGCGTTAATGGAAGAATTTGGTTTTGAACCCAATATTAAACTTGATCTGACTAAAAAAGAAATGCTAGAGGTGTTCGATAAAATGAAAGATCCAATATTCAACAACAATGACGCATTTATATGTTTTATATCCAGTCATGGAGAGGGTGAGTACTTTAAAGACAGTAGTGGAAATAATAGACAGAGAGAGGGAGTGTACGGAACTGATGGTGAAATTGTTTACCTTAACGGTCTAGTCGATATACTGGCACGCAACAAATCTTTGAAAGGAAAGCCAATTATTATTATTGCACAGCATTGCCGAGGAGGGGAAATCATCCAGAAAAATGAAGTGAAGAAGAATTCTAGCGGTGAAGTTATCAAGCAGAGTATTCGTACAACCCCCATCTCAATACCATCACATCGCAATGTTTTAATTGCTTATTCCACCGTTTTTAACGCTGTTTCATACCTAAATCCTGACAAAGGTTCATGGCTCATTCATTACTTCATGGAGGCTCTCCGACATCATGATGAAAACATGTCGTTGATTGATATTCTCTCAGAGGTGCATAATCATGTTGCTAGACGTTCTGTCACAAACGAACATGGCTTAAAACAGATGCCTTGCTTTTCGCACAGTCTCACGATGTCTGTATTTTTCAAAAAACCCATTAAAGGAACTGAGGTCTCTTTGCGTCGAGGAGTTCCAACTAGTGAAACCCAACAACATGATAAAGATTCAAACTCCGATGATACCAAAAACCGAGGAGTTCCCACTATTGAAACCCAACAATATGATAAAGATTCAAACTCCGATGCCCAAAAAAACGGAGAAGTTCCCACTAGTGAAACCCAACAGTCTGATAAAGATTTAAAATCCGATGCTACCGAAAACGAGGAAGTTCCTACTAGTCAAGCCCAAAAATCTGATAAAGATTCAAACTCCGATGCTACGGAAAACGAAGGTAATGAAGATGTTTCAAAAACGGAGCGTTTAATCAAGAAAGCTTTTGTTTTTATAATAATCAATGAAGTCTTTGAAGTCTTTGATACAAAGAAACGAGAAGGTGCTCAAGTTGACTTAAGAAATATTCTACAAGTATGCGAAACCTTTGGCTTCGAGAAACATGTGGAAAAAAATTTGAGTAGAGATGAAATGGAGATAATCCTCCAGAAGATAGAAAAGGATGACTTTGATGAATACGATGCGTTGATTATATTCATATCCAGTTACGGAGAACATAATGACGTCATTGGAAAATATGGTCAGAAGATTTCTATTGACGATTTCGTTAAGTCGATGGCCAGAAATCCAACCTTAAATAACTCTGGAGAAAATAAGCCGAAACTTATTTTTTCTGAAAATAGTAACTGCAGTGTGGCTGAAACCGATCGCGGCTTTGCCGTTCCATTGCCTATGCATGCTGACGTTCTCGTCGCCCATTCCAATTTGCTTACAGATAAAACATATCATGACTCTGTGTTTGGCTCGTGGTTTATGCATTGGTTAACAACTTTTTTGAAGGATTTCGGTGACAAAATGTCGTTGACTGATATTCTCACTATGGCAAATGACTTTGTAGCTAATGTTGGTGTGAGAGGCACTAAGGATCAAGTGCCTTGTTTTTCGAGCAGTTTGAGAATGGCTCTCCGTTTTCAAAGAGTTGTGTAAGCCACATAGTTGCGCTTGCACAATTCTAAATATGGAGAAGTTTCATTTATGCACTATCAGTTCAGTATTTAAAATACTAATTTTAATATCTCGACCAATGTCGTCGAGAAATTTTTATTGTATTAATATAGTATGTATAGAATCATGTACACTTAACAATTGAGTAAATAAATGAATAGATAAATAAATACGTTGCACAATACGTAGAGAATTGAAACACTAATACTTGAGACTGCAATATATATTTTTATATCCTTGTATTTTTTTTGTTCATGTTTTGCAAAGTTACATTATAATAACAAGACAGGAGAAATGAAAGCACGAATACAGAAATATTTTAATTAATGACACAGCAGGAAGCTTTCGTCATTTGTTGTCGACAATTTTAATTATTTTATTGATATTGAATATAAAAGATACGTGTCTGCATGATGCAATTGTTATGTACGCTCAACACAACGAATTCCGTTCATACATTTCATTTGATGACACGTAGGTGAATAAGCCAGTTGAAAGACTTTTAGCTTCATTTTTTGTTACCGGATTTCGTTGTCATTATCGCCTTTTTGACGTCATTGGAATATGTGGTAAGAAGATTTCTTTTGACGATTTTTTTAAGTCGATGATCAGAAATCCAACCTTAAATAACTCAAGAGAAAAGCTTATTTTTTCTGAAAATAGTAATTACAATTTTGGTGAAACCGATCGCGACTTCGCCGTTCCATTGCCTATGCATGCTGACGTTCTCGTCGCCCATTCCAACTTGAGTACATATAAAACATGTCATGACTCTGTGTTTGGCTCGTGGTTTACTGTTACTTTGTGTTACACTTTTGGTGACTTGATCTGTGATAAGTAAAGATGAAAGCATGTTAATAAAGACAATAAATCTATTTATTTATAAACTATATCAATTGTAAAGCTAGCCGATTAACTATGAGAACCACCAGCCTTATTGACCACACAGTTACCAATACTCCCTGGTATTCATATTTTGGAATCAATATTTGATATAATTGTTCGTCTTTTGCAATGTTACCACATAAAAGCACAACAGGAGGTAAATAAGTTGAGAGTCATAAAAAGAAATGTTTTAATAAATGGCTCAGCAGGCAATTGTGGTCATTTGATTTTAGGAATTTTATTAATTTCAACCAAGAATCATTTCTATGCAATTTTGTTGAACTATACCCCACACAACGCATTTTGTTTATCTCGGTGAATTGCTCAGATGAACGATGAATTTTTTTTTCACATTTGTTTTCTGATTTTCGGCATTAATCTTTCTCTTTGAAGCGTTGGGAATTTAAGATTTTGTAATGCCTACGTAAGATTGACTTTGATGCAATTTTGGTTATTTAATGTTTTATTTAACAACTTTTTTGACCGTATATGAAAACGCCAGCAGGTGATTTCTGAATGCCAGGTAACATTTTTTGTGTTTTGATTTCGTCGGCAACCATAGTAACTGTTGGGTCGCCTCGAATTTTTATCATGTTTATTGAGCCTGGTATTGAAGGGAAAAAACTTCATCAAATTAGATCTTTCCTTTATAATGTGTTAACGCGATATTCATGACGTTTTTGTTTTATTATTTGTAAAAACTAATTTATTTGGTTGCTGCCGCATTGTCGAACAAATATAAAGGTTTTCTATGTGTGCATGGTCTATGTAAATATCGGTTAGATTTTGCAAAACTGTAAAGAATACAATGTTGGCATGAAATTTAAGCTTAGCAACACCATCTCTCACCTCATTCTTTGAAACATCTTCATTCTCTCCCACCTCAGTCTTAGATTATAACTATAATTGAAGTCATTTCATACGTCATTCCCGCACTAGGGGGCCAGCTCTAATTCCGCCGCTGTTTTGTTTATTCAAAACAAAAATTCTAACTCATGACAATTTCGCACTATCTAGTCTTTGGCGTCTTTACAACGCTTCATACTTTTGCTACTGTAATAGGATCATTTCTCGTTTCGACAAGTTTAAATGTCTGTCAAAAAAAATTTCCTTTAAATTAAATTACTTTTTTTGTAATTCACAATTGCGAATACTTCAGAATTCACCGACATTACTTTCTTGAAAGTAACTTGCTGAAATGACGACTGTCGAAGAGTTCAAAGTAGAGAAGCGTTTAATCGAGAAAGCTTTTGTTTTCATAATAATGAAGTCTTTGATACAAAGAAACGAGAGGGTGCTCAAATTGACCTAAGGAATATTCTACAATTGTGTGAAACCTTTGGCTTTACAAAACATGTGGAAATGAATATGAGAAGAGACGAAATGGAGATAATCTTTAAGAAGATAGAAAAGGATGACTTCAGTGAATATGATGCGCTGATTGTTTTCATATCCAGTCACGGAGAACATAATGAAGTCATTGGAGTATGTGGTCAAAAGATTTCTATTGACGATTTCGTTAAGTCGATGGCCAGAAATCCAACCTTAAATAACTCAAGAGAAAATAAGCTGAGGCTTATTTTTTTCTGAAAATAGTAATTACAATTTTGGTGAAACCGATCGCGACTTCGCCGTTCCATTGCCTATGCATGCTGACGTTCTCGTCTCCCATTCCAATTTGCTTACATATAAAACATGTCATGACTCTGTGTTTCGCTCGTGGTTTATGCATTGGTTAACAACTTTTTTGAAGGATTTTGGTGACCAAATGTCGTTGATATTCTTACTATGGTTAAATTGCTTTGTAGCTAATGTTGATGTGAGAGGCACTACTGATCAAGTGCTTTGTTTTTCGAGCAGTTTGAGAATGGCTCTCCGTTTTCAGAGTCGTGTAAACCACATAGCTGCAATTGCACAATTCTAAATATGGACAAGTTTCATTTATGCACTATCAGTTCAGTATTTAAAATACTAATATTAATATCTCGACCAATGTCGTCGAGAAATTTTTATTGTATTAATATAGTATGTATAGAATCAAGTACACTTAACAAATGAGTAAATAAATGAATAGATAAATAAATACGTTGCACAATACGTAGAGAGTTGAAACACTAATACTTGAGATTGCAATATATATTTTTATATCTTTATATAGTTTTTGTTCATGTTTTGCAAAGTTACATTATAATAACAAGACAGGAGAAATGAAAGCACGAATACAGAAATATTTTAATTAATGACACAGCAGGAAGCTTTCGTCATTTGTTGTCGACAATTTTAATTATTTTATTGATATTGAATATAAAAGATACGTGTCTGCATGGTGCAATTGTTATGTACGCTCAACAGAACGAATTCCGTTCATACACTTCATTTGATAACAGGTAGGTGAATAAGCCAGTTGAAAGACTTTTAGCTTCATTTTTTGTTACCGAATTTCGTTGTCATTAACGCTTTTTAGACGTCTTTTTACTCGTTATTTATTTTCAGTTTGTTCCAAAGATGGCAAACAACTCAAACATGCAATTTTTATTTAAAAAGTATGAAGTTAAAAATGCTTACGTTTTCGCAATAATCAACGAGAAGTTTGAAGATCCTCGTTTTAAGACACGTAAAGGTGCTCTTGATGACTTCCAAAATGTGAGGACGTTGATGGAGGAATTTGGTTTTGAACTCAATATTAAAGAAAATCTGACTAAAAAAAAAATGCTAGAGGTGTTCAAAAGAATGAAAGAACCAACATTCAACAACAATGACGCATTTATATGTTTTATATCTAGTCATGGAGAGGGTGAGTACTTTAAAGACAGTAGGGAAAATAATAGACAGAGAGATGGAGTGTACGGAACTGATGGTGAAATTGTTTACCTTAACGGTCTTGTCGATATACTGGCACACAACAAATCTTTGAAAGGAAAGCCAATTATTATTATTGCACAACATTGCCGAGGAAAGGAAATCACCCAGCAAAATGAAGTGAAGAAGAATTCTAGCGGTAAAGCTATCAAGCAGAGTATTCGTACTACCCCCATCTCAATACCATCGCATCGCAATGTTTTAATTGCATATTCCACCGTTTTTAACGCTGAATCTTACCGAGATCCTGAAAAAGGTTCATTGTTCATTTATTACTTCATGGAGGTTCTCCGACATAATGATGAAAACATGTCGTTGATTGATATTCTGTCAAAAGTGCATAATCATGTTGCTAGATGTTCTTTTGGAAATGGCTTAAAACAGATGCCTTGCTTTTCGAACAGTCTCACGATGTCTGTATTTTTCAAAAAATCCATTAAAGGAACTAAGGTCTCTTTGCCTATAGTAGTTCCCACTAGTGAAACCCAACAATCTGATGAAGATTCAAACTCCGATGCTACCGAAAACGAAGGAGTTCCCACTAGTGAAACCCAACAATCTGATGAAGATTCAAACGATGCTACCGAAAACGAAGGAGTTCCACTAGTGAAACAACAATCTGATGAAGATTCAAACTCCGATGCTACCAAAAACGAAGGAGTTCCCACTAGTGAAACCCAACAATCTGATGAAGATTCAAACTCCGATGCTACCGAAAACGAAAGAGTTCCCATTAGTGAAACCCAACAATCTGATAAAGATTCAAACTCCGATGCTACCAAAAACGGAGGAGTTCTCATTAGTGAAACCCAACAATCTCATAAAGATTCAAACTCCGATGCTACCGAAAACGAAGATAATGAAGATGTTTCAAAAACTGAGCGTTTAATCAAGAAGGCTTTTGTTTTTATAATAATCAATGAAGTCTTTGATACAAAGAAACGAGAAGGTGCTCAAGTTGACTTAAGGAATATTGAAAAAGTGTGCAAAACCTTTGGCTTTACGAAACATGTGGAATTGAATTTGGAAAGAGATGAAATGGAAATAATCCTCAAGAAGATAGAAAATGATGACTTTAAGGTATACGATGCGTTGATTGTATTCATATCCAGTTACGGAGAACATAATGACGTCATTGGAGTTTGTGGTCAGAAGATTTCTATTGACGATTTCGTTAAGTCGATGGCCAGAAATAAAACCTTAAATAACTCAAGAGAAAATAAGCCGAAGCTTATTTTTTTTGAAAATAGTAACTACAGTGTGGTTGAAACCGATCACGGCAGTGACGTTCCATTGCCTATGCATGCTGACGTTCTCGTCGCCCATTCCAGCTTGCTTACACATAAAACATGTCATGACTCTGTTTTTGGCTCGTGGTTTTTATATTGGTTAACTAGTTTTTTGGAGGATTTCGGTGACAAAATGTCGTTGACTGATATTCTCACCATGGTAAATGACTTTGTAGCTAATGTTGATGTAAGAGGCACTAAGGATCAAGTGCCTTGTTTTTCGAGCAGTTTGAGAATGGCTCTCCGTTTTCAAAGAGTTGTGTAAGCCACATAGCTGCGATATCACAATTCTAAATATGGACAAGTTTCATTTATGCACTATCAGTTCACTATTTAAAATACTAATATTAATATCTCGACCAAAGTCGTCGAGAAATTTTTATTTTATTAATATATTATGTATAGAATCAAGTACACTTAACAAATGAGTAAATAAATGAATAGATAAATAAATACGTTGCACAATACGTAGAGAGTTGAAACAATAATACTTTAGATTGCAATATATATTATTATATTCTTTTATGGTTTTTGTTCATGTTTTGCAAAGTTACATTATAATAACAAGACAAGAGGTATGAAAGCACGAATACAGAAATATTTTAATTAATGACACAGCAGGAAGTTTTTGTCATTTGATGTCGAAAATTTTAATTATTTTATTGATATTGAATATAAAAGATACGTCTCTGCATGATGCAATTTTTATGTACGCTCAACACAACGAATTCCGTTCATACATTTTATTTGATAACACGTAGGTGAATAAGCCAGTTGAAAGACTTTTAGCTTCATTTTTTGTTACCGGATTTCGTTGTCATTAACGCTTTTTAGACGTCTTTTTACTCGTTATTCATTTTAAGTTTGTTCCAAAGATGGCAAACAACTCAAACATGCAATTTTTGTGGAAAAAGTATGAAGTTAAAAAAGCTTACGTTTTCGCAATAATCAACAAGAAATTTAAAGATCGTCGTTTTAAC
This sequence comes from Xenia sp. Carnegie-2017, assembly GCF_021976095.1. Classification (NCBI taxonomy): domain Eukaryota; kingdom Metazoa; phylum Cnidaria; class Anthozoa; order Malacalcyonacea; family Xeniidae; genus Xenia; species Xenia sp. Carnegie-2017. The sequence goes on along the minus strand of NW_025813447.1, from coordinate 623,696 downwards.
CAACGTATAGGTGCTGATATTGACTTCGTTAATGTGAAGAGGTTGATCGAGGCATTTGGTTTTGAAGACAATATTAAACTTGATCTGACTGAAAAAAAAATGCTAGAGGAGTTCAAAAAAATGAAAGAACCAAAATTCAACAACAATGACGCATTTATATGTTTTATATCTAGTCATGGAGAGGGTGAGTACTTTCAAGACAGTAGGGGAAATGATAAACAGAGAGATGGAGTGTACGGAATTGATGGTGAAATGGTTTTCCTTGACGATCTAGTCGATATACTGGCACAAAACGAATCTTTGAAAGGAAAGCCAATTATTATTATTGCACAACATTGCCGAGGAAAAGAAATCGTCCAGAAAAATGAATTGGAGAAGAATTCTAGGGGTGAAGTTATCAAGCGGAGTATTCGTACTACCCCCATCACAATACCATCACATCGCAATGTTTTAATTGCATATTCCACCGTTTTTAAAGCTGAATCTTACCCAGATGCTAAAAAAGGTTCATTATTCATTTATTACTTCATGGAGGTTCTCCGACATCATGATGAAAACTTGTCGTTGATTGATATTCTCTCAAGGGTGCATAATCATGTTGCTAGATGCTCTGTCATAAACGAAGATGGCTTAAACGAAGATGGCTTAAAACAGATGCCTTGCTTTTCGCACAGTCTCACGATGTCTGTATTTTTCAAAAAATCCATTAAAAGAAATGAAGTCTCTCTACCTAGAGGAGTTCCCACTTATGAAACCCAACATTCTGATAAAGATTCAAACTCCGATGCTGGCAAAAACCGAGGAGTTCCCAATAGTGAAACCCAACAATCTGATAAAGATTCAAACTCCAATGCTACCGAAAACGAAGAAGTTCCCACTAGTGAAACCAAAAAATCTGATGAAGCTCCAAACCCTGATGCTACCGAAAAAGAAGAGAATGAACATGTTCCAAAGACTGAGTTTGGAGATGATGAACACGCTTCAAAGATTCAGGTGGAAGATAATAAAGATGTTTCAAAGACTGAGATGGAAGGTAATAAAGATGTTTCAAAGACTGAGCGTTTAATCGAGAAAGCTTTTGTTTTCATAATAATCAATGAAGTCTTTGATACAAAGAAACGAGAAGGTGCTCAAGTTGACTTAAGGAATATTCTACAAGTGTGCGAAACCTTTGGCTTTGAGAAACATGTGGAAGAAAATTTGAGTAGAGATGAAATGGAGGAGAAAATCCTCAAGAAGATAGAAAAGGGTGACTTTAGTGTATACGATGCGTTGATTGTATTCATATCCAGTTACGGAGAACATAATGACGTCATTGGAGTATGTGGTCAGAAAATTTCTATCGACGATTTTGTTAAGTCCATGGCCAAAAATCCAACCTTAAATAACTCAGGAGAAAATAAGCCGAAACTTATTTTTTCTGAAAATAGTAGCTACAGTGTGGTTGAAACCGATCACGGCAGGGCCGTTCCATTGCCTATGCATGCTGACGTTCTCGTCGCCCATTCTAATTTGCTTAGAGGTAAAACATATCATGACTCTGTGTTTGGCTCGTGGTTTATGCATTGGTTAACAACTTTTTTGAAGGATTTCGGTGACAAAATGTCGTTGACTCATATTCTCACTATGGTAAATGACTTTGTAGCTAATGTTGGTGTGAGAGGCACTAAGGATCAAGTGCCTTGTTTTTCGAGCAGTTTGAGAATGGCTCTCCGTTTTCAAAGAGTTGTGTAAGCCACATAGCTGCGGCTGCATGATTCTAAATATGGACAAGTTTCATTTATGCACTGTAAGTTCAGTATTTAAAATACTAATATTAATATCTCGACCAATGTTGTCGAGAAATTTTTATTGTATTAAGATATTATGTATAGAATGAAGTACACTTAACAAATGAGTAACTAAATGAATAGATAAATAAACCCGTAGCACAATACATAGAGAGTTGAAACACTAATACTTCATACTGCAATATGTATTTTTATATCCTTATATTGTATTTTTTCATCTTTTGCAAAGTTACCACTTAAAAGCACAACAGGAGGTAAATAAGTGGAGAGTCAGAAAAAGAAATGTTGTAATAAATGGCTCAGCAGGCAATTGTGTTCATTTGATGTTAGGAATTTTATTTATTTCAATTAAGAATCGTTTCTATACAATTTTGTTGAACTATACCCCACACAACGAATTTTGTTTATCTTGGTGAATTGCTCAGATGAACGTTGAAATTTTTTCATTTGTTTTCTAATTTTCGGCATTAATCTTTCTCTTTGAAGCGTTGGTAATTTGAGATTTTGTAATGCCAACGTAATATTGTCTTTAATGCAATTTTGGTTATTTAATGTTTTATTTAACAACTTTCTTGACCGTATAAGAAAATGCCAGCAAGTGATTCCTAAATGCCTTGTAACATTTTTTGTGTTTTGATTTCGTTGTCAGCCATAAGACCTGCTAGGTCGCCTCGCATTTATATCAAGTTTTTTGAGCCAGGTATTGAAGGGAAAAAACTTCATCAAATTAGATCCTTTCTTTACAATGTGTTGACGCGATATTCATGACGTTTTTGTTTTATTATTTGTAAAAACTAATTTATTTGGTTGTCGCCGCATTGTCAAACAAATGTAAAGGTTTTCTATATGTGCATGGTCTGTGTAAAAATCGGTTGGATTTTGCAAAACTGTAAAGAATGCAATATTGGCATGAAATTTAAGCTTAGCAACACCATCTCTTACCTCATTCTTCGAAACATCTTCATTCTCTCGCACCTCAGTCTTTGAAACATCTTTATTATCTCACACCTCAGTCTTAGATATTAATTATAATTGAAGTCATTTCATACACAATTCCCGCACTAGGGGGCTAACTTTAATTCCGCCGCTGTTTTGTTTATTAAAAATAAAAATTCTAACTGATGACAACTTTACACTATCCAGTCTTTGGCGTCTTTATAACTCTTCGTACTTTTGCTACTGTAATAGGATCATTTCTTGTTTCGACAAGTTTGAAAGGTATGTCTGTCAAAAGAAATTTCCTTTAAATTAAAGTACTTTTTGTAATTCACAATTGCGAATACTTCAGAATTCACCGGCATTACTTTCTTAAAAGTAACTTGCTGAAATGACGACTGTCGAAGAGTTCAAAGTAGAGAAGCGTTTAATCGAGAAAGCTTTTGTTTTCATAATTATGAAGTCTTTGATACAAAGAAATGAGAGTGCCATCACGGCAGTGCCGTTCCATTGCCTATGCATGCTGACGTTCTCGTCGACTATTCCAATTTGCTTACAGATAAAACATAAGATGACTCTGTGTTTGGCTCGTGGTTTATACATTGGTTAACAATTTCTTGAAGGATTTCTGTGAAAAAATGTCGTTGACTGATGTTCTTACTATGGTAAATGACTTTCTAGCTAATGTTGGTGTGAGAGGCACTAAGGATCAAGTGCCTTGTTTTTCGAGCAGTTTGAGAATGGCTCTCCGTTTTCAAAGAGTTGTGTAAGCCACATAGCTGCGATTGCACAATTCTAAATATGGACACGTTTTATTAATGCACTATTAGTTCAGTATTTAAAATACAAACACTAATATCTCGACCAATGTCGTCGAGAAATTTTTATTGTATTAATATATTATGTATAGAATCAAGTACACTTAACAAATGAGTAAATAAATGAATAGATAAATAAATACGTTGCACAATACGTAGAGAGTTGAAACACTAATACTTGAGATTGCAATATATATTTTTATATCCTTATATGTTTTTTGTTCATGTTTTGCAAAGTTACATTATAATAACAAGACAGGAGGTGTGAAAGCACGAATACAGAAATATTTTAATTAATGACACAGCAGGATGTTTTCGTCCTTTGATGTCGACAATTTTATTTATTTTATTGATATTGAATTTAAAAGATACGTGTCTGCATGATGCAATTGTTATGTACGCTCAACACAACGAATTCCGTTCATACATTTCATTTGATGACACGTAGGTGAATAAGCCAGTTGAATGACTTTTAGCTTCATTTTTTGTTACCGGATTTCGTTGTCATTAACGCTTTTTAGACGTCTTTTTACTCGTTATTTATTTTAAGTTTGTTCCAAAGATGGCAAACAACTCAAACATGCAATTTTTGTGGAAAAAGTATGAAGTGAAAAATGCTTACGTTTTCGCAATAATCAACGAGAATTTTAAAGGTCGTCGTTTTAAGAAACGTATAGGTGCTGGTGTTGACTTCGTTAATGTGAAGAGGTTGATCAAGGCATTTGGTTTTGAAGAAAATATTAAAAAGGATCTGACGGAAAGAGAAATGCTAGAGGTGTTCGATAGAATGAAAGAACCAACATTCAACAACAATGACGCATTTATATGTTTTATATCTAGTCATGGAGAGGGTGAGTACTTTCAAGACAGTAGGGGAAATGATAAAAAGAGAGAGGGGGTGTACGGAATTGATGGTGAAAGTGTTTACCTTGACGATCTAGTCGATATACTGGCACAAAACGATTCTTTGAAAGGAAAGCCAATTATTATTATTGCACAATATTGCCGAGGAAAGAAAATAATCCAGAAGAATTATAGCGGTGGAGTTATCAAGTGGAGTATTTGTACTACCCCCATCTCAATACCATCACATCGCAATGTTTTAATTGCATATTCCACCGTTTTTAACGCTGAAGCTTACCGAGATCCTAAAAAAGGTTCATGGTTCATTCATTACTTCACGGAAGCTCTCGTACATCGTGATGTAAACATGTCGTTGATTGATATTCTCTCAGAGGTGCATAATCTTGTTGCTAGACGTTCTTTCTCAAACGAACGTGACTTAAAACAGATGCCTTGCTTTTCGCACAGTCTCACGATGTCTGTATTTTTCAAAAAACCCATTATAGGAACTGAGTTCTGTTTGCCTAGAGGAGTTCCCACTAGTGAAACCCAACAATCTAATAAAGATTCAAACTCCGATGCTACCGAAAACCGAGGAGTTCCCACTGGTGAAACCCAACAATCTGATAAAGATTCAAACTCCGATGCTACCGAAACCGAGGAGCTCCCACTAGTGAAACCCAACAATCTGATAAAGATTCAAACTCCGATGCTACCGAAAACCGAGGAGTTCCCACTAGTGAAACCCAACAACATGATAAAGATTCAAACTCCGATGCTACCGAAAACCGAGGAGTTCCCACTAGTGAAACCCAACATTCTGATAAAGCTTTAAACTCCAGTGCTACCGAAAACGAAGAAAATAAAGATGTTTCAAAGACTGAGATTGAAGGTAATAAAGATTTTCCAAAGACTGAGCGTTTAATCGAGAAAGCTTTTGTTTTCATAATAATCAATGAAATCTTTAATACAAAGAAACGACAAGGTGCTCAAGTTGACTTAAGGAATATTCTACAAGTGTGCGAAACCTTTGGCTTTGAGAAACATGTGGAAGAAAATTTGAGTAGAGATGAAATGGAGCAGAAAGTCCTCGAGAAAATAGAAAAGGATGACTTTGGTGCATACGATGCGTTGATTGTATTCATATCCAGTTACGGGGAACATAATGACGTCATTGGAGTATGTGGTCAGAAAATTTCTATTGACGATTTCATTGAGTCGATGACCAGAAATCCAACCTTAAATAACTCAAGAAAAAATAAGCCGAAACTTATTTTTTCTGAAAATAGTAACTACAGTGTGGTTGAAACCGATCACGGCAGTGACGTTCCATTGCCTATGCATGCTGACGTTCTCGTCGCCCATTCTAATTTGCTTAGAGGTAAAACATATCATGACTCTGTGTTTGGCTCGTGGTTTATGCATTGGTTAACAACTTTTTTGAAGGATTTCGGTGACAAAATGTCGTTGACTGATATTCTCACTATGGTAAATGACTTTGTAGCTAATGTTGGTGTGAGAGGCACTAAGGATCAAGTGCCTTGTTTTTCGAGCAGTTTGAGAATGGCTCTCCGTTTTCAAAGAGTTGTGTAAGCTACATAGCTGCGACTGCATGATTCTAAATATGGACAAGTTTTTTTATGCACTGTAAGTTTAGTATTTAAAATACTAATATTAATATCTGGACCAATGTCGTCGAGAAATTTTTATTGTTTTAATATATTATGTATAGAATGAAGTACACTTAACAAATGAGTAACTAAATGAATAGATAAATAAACACGTTGCACAATACATAGAGAGTTGAAACACTAATACTTCATACTGCAATATGTATTTTTATATCCTTATATTGTATTTTTTCATCTTTTGCAAAGTTACCACTTAAAAGCACAACAGGAGGTAAATAAGTGGAGAGTCAGAAAAAGAAATGTTGTAATAAATGGCTCAGCAGGCAATTGTGTTCATTTGATGTTAGGAATTTTATTTATTTCAATTAAGAATCGTTTCTATACAATTTTGTTAAACTAGACCCCACACAACGAATTTTGTTTATCTCGGTGAATTGCTCAGATGAACGTTGAAATTTTTTCATTTGTTTTCTAATTTTCGGCATTAATCTTTCTCTTTGAAGCGTTGGTAATTTGAGATTTTGTAATGCCAACGTAATATTGTCTTTAATGCAATTTTGGTTATTTAATGTTTTATTTAACAACTTTTTTGACCGTATAAGAAAATGCCTGCAGGTGATTCCTGAATGCCTGGTAACATTTTTTGTGTTTTGATTTCGTTGGCAGCCTTAGTAACTGCTGGGTCGCCTCGCATTTTTATCATGTTTATTGAGCCTGGTATTGAAGGGAAAAAACTTCATCAAATTAGATCCTTTCTTTACAATGTGTTGACGCGATATTCATGACGTTTTTGTTTTAATATTTGTAAAAACTTATTTATTTGGTTGCTGCCGCATTGTGGAACAAATGTAAAGGTTTTCTATGTGTGCATGGTCTTTGTAAAAATCGGTTAGATTTTGCAAAACTGTGAAGGATGTAATGTTGGCATTCATGAAATTTAAGCTTAGCAACACCATCTTCCACCTTATTCTTTGAAACATCTTCATTCTCTCCCACCTCAGTCTTACATATTAACTATAATTGAAGTCATTTCATACAGAATTCCCGCACTAGGGGGCTAACTTTAATTCCGCCGCTGTTTTGTTTAATCAAAACAAAAATTCTAACTGATGACAACTTTACACTATCCAGTCTTTGGCGTCTTTATAACGCTTCATTCTTTTGCTACTGTAATAGGATCATTTCTTGTTTCGACAAGTTTGAAAGGTATGTCTGTCAAAAGAAATTTCCTTTAAATTAAATTACTTTTTTTGTAATTCACAATTGCGAATACTTCAGAATTCACCGACATTACTTTCATGAAAGTAACGTGCTGAAATGACGACTGTCGAAGAGTTCAAAGTAGAGAAGCGTTTAATAGAGAAAGCTTTTGTTTTCATAATAATGAAGTCTTTGATACAAAGAAACGAGAGGGTGCTCAAATTGACTTAAGGAATATTCTACAAGTGTGCAAAACCTTTGGCTTTGAGAAACATGTGGAAAAGAATTTGAGTAGAGATGAAATAGAGAAGAAAATCCTCAAAAAGATAGAAAAAGCTGACTTTGGTGCTTACGATGCGTTGATTGTATTCATATCCAGTTACGGAGAACACAATAACGTCATTGGAGTATGTGGTAAGAAGATTTCTATTGACGATTTCGTTGAGTCGATGACCAGAAATCAAACCTTAAATAACTCAAAACGAAATAAGCCGAAACTTATTTTTTTTGAAAATGGTAACTACAGTGAGGTTGGAACCGATCACGGCAGTGCCGTATCATTGCCTATGCATGCTGACGTTCTTGTATCCCATTCCAATTTGCTTAGAGGTAAAACATATCATGACTCTGTGTTTGGCTCGTGGTTTATGCATTGGTTAACAACTTTTTTGAAGGATTTCGGTGACAAAATGTCGTTGACTGATATTCTTACAATAGTAAATGACTTTGTAACTAAAGATGATGAGATAGTTACGAATCAAGTGCCTTGTTTTTCGAGCAGTTTGAGAATGGCTCTACGCTTTCAAAGAGCTGTCTTAAGTGAAAGGGGGTCGTTGCATCATTGCATGAAGGGTAAATAAAGAATTAATGTTTAAAATGCATTAGTTAAGCAAATGACTAATTCATATTTTTAAAGGAACTAACTGTGCTTGATAATTTTAACAATTTTTCATTTGTATTTTAAAAACAATATGTAGAATTTGTTTGTATTTTCCAACGTCCTTACGTGACTGAATGACATTCTATATTCGTATGAAAGTTAGAGACAGCTTATGATTTTCTTCTTCTAAAAGGAGAATCGCTTCTCATTTTCGTTGACATGCTGCAAATTGTAAATACTATACTCATTTTATGTGTAATTTGATTATTTAAATTAATAAACTCTCTGGGCAATCGATGTAACACTTAATTAATCTCTCGATTTTGTAATTAGTTTTAAATTTATTTTCTTCTGTATGCTTTTCTACGTAAACTACAACTTCTAAAGGCTAGAATGGAAAGCAATTTGTTGTATCAACAATATATAGACCACCAATGACCAATGCATCAACTGATTTCTTTTAGGAATTTAAGAAATTTATCAAAGATATTGACAATGACAATAAAGAATTTTATACTCTTGGTGACTTGAACTGTGATAAGTAAAGATGAAAGCATGTTAATAGAGAAAATAAATCTATTTATAAAATATATCAATTGTAAAGCTACCCGATTAACTATGAGAACCACTAGCCTTATTGACCATACAGTTAGCAATACTCCTTGGTATTCATGTTTTGGAGTCAATATTTGATATAATTGCTCGTCTTTTGCAATGTTACCACATAAAAGCACAACAGGAGGTAAATAAGTGGCGAGTCAGAAAAAGAAATGTTTTAATAAATGGCTCAGCAGTCAATTGTGGTCATTTTATTAATTTCAACCAAGAATCATTTCTATACAATTTGTTGAACTATACCCCACACAACGCATTTCGTTTGTCTCGGTGAATTACTCAGATGAACGATTAAATTTTTTGTTCATTTGTTTTCTGATTTTCTGCATTAATCTTTCTCTTTGAAGCGTTGGGAATTTAAGATTTTGTAATGCCTACGTAAGATTGACTTTGATGCAATTTTGGTTATTTAATGTTTTCTTTAACAACTTTCTTGACCGTATAAGAAAATGCCTGCAGGTGATTTCTGAACGCCTGGTAACATTTTTTGTGTTTTGATTTCGTTGGCAGCCATAGTACCTGCTGGGTCACCTCGCATTTTTATCATGTTTATTGAGCCAGGTATTGAGGGCAAAAAACTTCATCAAATTAGATCCTTTCTCAGTTGTAAAGAATACAATGTTGGCATGAAATTTAAGATTAACAACACCATCTCTTATCTCATTCTTTGAAACATCTTCATTCTCTCCCACCTCAATTTTTGAAACATCGTTATTATTTCCCACCTCATTCATAGATTTTAACTATAATTGAAGTCATTTCATACATAATTCCCGCACTAGGGGGCTAACTTTAATTCCACCGCTATTTTCTTCATTTAAAACAAAGATTCTAATTGATGACAACTTTGCACTATCCAGTCTTTGGCGTCTTTATAACTCTTCCTACTTTTGCTACAGTTATATGATCATTTCTTGTTTCGAAAAGTTTGAAAGGTATGTCTGTGAAAAGAAATTTCCTTTAAATTAAGTTACTTTTTGTAATTCACAATTGCGAATACTTCAGAATTCACCGACATTACTTTCTTGAAAATAACTTGCTGAAATGACGACTGTCGAAGAGTTCAAAGTAGAGAAGCGTTTAATAGAGAAAGCTTTTGTTTTCATAATAATGAAGTCTTTCATACAAAGAAACGAGAGGGTGCTCAGTGTGACTTAAAGAATATTCAACAAGTGTGCAAAACCTTGTATGTCCAAAAGAATGGCTCTCCGTTTTCAAAGAGTTGTGTAAGCCACATAGCTGCGATTGCACAATTCTAAACATAGACAAGTTTCATTTATGCACTATAAGTTCAGTATTTAAAATACTAATATTAATATCTTGACCAATGTCGTCGAGGAATTTTTATTGTATTAATATATTATGTATAGAATCAAGTACACTTAACAAATGAGTAAATAAATGAATAGATAAATAAATACGTTGCACAATACGTAGAGAGTTAAAACAGTAATACTTGAGATTGCAATATATATTTTTATATCTTTATATGTTTTTTGTTCATGTTTTGCAAAGTTACATTATAATAACAAGACAGGAGGTATGAAAGCACGAATACAGAAATATTTTAATTAATGACACAGCAGGAAGTTTTCGTCATTTAATGTCGACAATTTTAATTATTTTATTGATATTGAATATAAAAGGTACGTGTCTGCATGATGCAATTGTTATGTACGCTTAACAGAACGAATTCCGTTCATACATTTCATTTGATAACACGTAGGTGAATAAGCCAGTTGAATGACTCTTAGCTTCATTTTTTGTTACAAGACTTCGTTGTTACTAACGCTTTTTAGACGTCTTTTTACTTGTTATTTATTTTAAGTTTGTTCCAAAGATGGCAAACAACTCAAACATAAAATTTTTATGGAAAAAGTATGAAGTTAAAAAAGCTTACGTTTTCGCAATAATCAACGAGAACTTTAAAGGTCGTCGTTTTGAGAGACGTATTGGTGCTGATGTTGACTTCCAAAATGTGAAGAAGTTGATCAAGAAATTTGGTTTTGAAGACAATGTGAAACAGGATCTGACTCAAGAAAAAATGGAAGAGGAGTTCAATAAATTGGAAGAACCAAAATTCAACAACAATGACGCATTTATATGTTTTATATCTACTCATGGAGAGGGTGAGTACTTTAAAGACAGTAGAGGAATTGATAAAAAGAGAGATGGAGTGTACGGCACTGATGGTGAAATTGTTTACCTTGACGATCTAGTCGATATACTGGCACACAACAAATCTTTGAAAGGAAAGCCAATTATTATTATTGCACAACATTGCCGAGGAAGGGAATTCACCCACAAGAATTCTAGCGGTGAAGTTATCGAGCAGAGTATTCGTACTACCCCCATCTCAATACCATCACATCGCAATGTTTTAATTGCATATTCCACCGTTTTTAACGCTCAAACTTACCGAAATACTGTAACAGGTTCATGGTTCATTCATTACTTCACCGAAGCTCTCCTACAGCATGATGAAAACATTTCGTTGATTGATATTCTCTCAGAGGTGCATAATCTTGTTGCTAGACGTTCTTTCACAAACAAAGATGACATAAAACAGATGCCTTGCTTTTCACACAGTCTCACGATGTCTGTATTTTTCAAAAAACCCATTATAGGAACTGAGATCTCTTTGTCTAAGCCAGTTCCCACTCGTGAAACCCAACAATCTGATAAAGATTCGAACTCCGATGCTACCAAAAACCGAGGAGTTCCCACTAGTGAAACCAAACAATATGATAAAAATTCAAACTCCGATGCTACCGAAAACCGAGGAGTTCCCACTAGTGAAACCAAACAATATGATAAAAATTCAAACTCCGATGCTACCGAAAACCAAGGAGTTCCCACTAGTGAAACCAAACAATTTGATAAAGATTCAAACTCCGATGCTACCGAAAACCGAGGAGGTCCCACTAGTGAAACCGAACAATCCGATCAATATTCAAACTCCGATGCTACCGAAACCGAGGAGGTCCCACTAGTGAAACCAAACAATCTGATCAATATTCAAACTCCGATGCTACCAAAAACCGAGGAGTTCCCACTAGTGAAACCAAACAATATGATAAAAATTCAAACTCCGATGCTACCGAAAACCAAGGAGCTCCCACTAGTGAAACCAAACAATTTGATAAAGATTCAAACTCCGATGCTACCGAAAACCGAGGAGTTCCCACTAGTGAAACCGAACAATCTAATAAAGATTCAAACTCCGATGCTACCAAAAACCGAGGAGTTCCCACTGGTGAAACCAAACAATCTGATAAAGATTCAAACTCCGATGCTACCGAAAACCGAGGAGTTCCCACTGGTGAAACCAAACAATATGATAAAGATTCAAACTCCGATGCTACCGAAAACCGAGGAGTTCCCACTAGTGAAACCCAACATTCTGATAAATATTCAAACTCCGATGCTACCGAAAACCGAGGAGTTCCCACTAGTGAAACCGAACAATCTGATAAATATTCAAACTCCGATGCTACCGAAAACCGAGGAGTTCCCACTGGTGAAACCCAACAACATGATAAATATTCAAACTCCGATGCTACCGAAAACCGAGGAGTTCCCACTGGTGAAACCCAACAACATGATAAAGATTCAAACTCCGATGCTACCGAAAACCAAGGAGTTCCCACTAGTGAAACCCAACATTCTGATAAAGCTTTAAACTCCAGTGCTACCGAAAACGAAGAAAATAAAGATGTTTCAAAGACTGAGATGGAAGGTAATAAAGATGTTCCAAAGACTGAGCGCTTAATCGAGAAAGCTTTTGTTTTCATAATAATCAATGAAATCTTTAATACAAAGAAACGACAAGGTGCTCAAGTTGACTTAAGGAATATTCTACAAGTGTGCGAAACCTTTGGCTTTGAGAAACATGTGGAAGAAAATTTGAGTAGAGATGAAATGGAGCAGAAAGTCCTCGAGAAAATAAAAAATGATAACTTTGATGAATACGATGCGTTGATTGTATTCATATCCAGTTACGGAGAACATAATGACGTCATTGGAGTATGTGGTCAGAAGATTTCTATTGATGATTTCGTTAAGTCGATGGCCAGAAATCCAACCTTAAATAACTCAAGAAAAAACAAGCCTAAACTTATTTTTTCTGAAAATAGTAACTACATTAAGGTTGAAACCGATCTTGGCAGTGACGTTCCATTGCCTATGCATGCTGACGTTCTCGTCGCCCATTCCAATTTGCTTAGAGGTAAAACATATCATGACTCTGTGTTTGGCTCGTGGTTTATGCATTGGTTAACAACTTTTTTGAAGGATTTCGGTGACAAAATGTCGTTGACTGATATTCTCACTATGGTAAATGACTTTGTAGCTAATATTGGTGTGAGAGGCACTAAGGATCAAGTGCCTTGTTTTTCGAGCAGTTTGAGAATGGCTCTCCGTTTTCAAAGAGTTGTGTAAGCTACATAGCTGCGACTGCATGATTTTAAATATGGACAAATTTTTTTATGCACTGTAAGTTTAGTATTTAAAATACTAATATTAATATCTGGACCAATGTCGTCGAGAAATTTTTATTGTTTTAATATATTATGTATAGAATGAAGTACACTTAACAAATGAGTAACTAAATGAATAGATAAATAAACCCGTAGCACAATACGTAGAGAGTTGAAACACTAATACTTCATACTGCAATATGTATTTTTATATCCTTATATTGTATTTTTTCATCTTTTGCAAAGTTACCACTTAAAAGCACAACAGGAGGTAAATAAGTGGAGAGTCAGAAAAAGAAATGTTGTAATAAATGGCTCAGCAGGCAATTGTGTTCATTTGATGTTAGGAATTTTATTTATTTATATTAAGAATCGTTTCTATACAATTTTGTTAAACTATACCCCACACAACGCATTTCGTTTATCTTGGTGAATTGCTCAAATGAACGATTAAATTTTTTCATTTGTTTTCTGATTTTCGGCATTAATCTTTCTCTTTGAATCGTTGGTAATTTAAGATTTTGTTATGCCAATAAAAGATTGACTTTGATGCAATTTTGGTTATTTAATGTTTTATTTAACAACTTTCTTGACCGTATAAGAAAATGCCAGCAAGTGATTCCTAAATGCCTTGTAACATTTTTTGTGTTTTGATTTCGTTGTCAGCCATAGTAACTGCTAGGTCGCCTCGCATTTTTATCATGTTTATTGAGCCAGGTATTGAGGGGAAAAAACTTCATCAAATTAGATCCTTTCTTTACAATGTGTTGACGCGATATTCATGGCGTTTTTGTTTTATTATTTGTAAAAACTAATTTATTTGGTTGTCGCAGCATTGTCGAACAAATGTAAAGGTTTTCTATATGTGCATGGTCTGTGTAAAAATCGGTTGGATTTTGCAAAACTGTAAAGAATACAATGTTGGCATGAAATTTAAGCTTAGCAACACCATCTCTCACCTCATTTTTTGAAATATATTCATTCTCTCCCACCTCATTCTTCGAAACATCTTCATTCTCTCCCACCTCAGTCTTAGATATTAAATATAATTGAAGTCATTTCATACATAACTCTCGCAATAGGGGGCTAACTTTAATTCCACTGCTATTTTCTTCATTCAAAACAAAGATTCCAACTAATGACAACTTTGAACTATGTAGTCTTTGGCGTCTTTATAATGCTTTATACTTTTGCTATTGTAATAGGATTATATCTTGTTTCGACAAGTTTGAAAAGTATGTCTGTCAAAAGAAATTTCCTTTAAATTAAATTACTTTTTGTAATTCACAATTGCGATTAATTCAGAATTCACCGACATAACTTTCTTGAAAGTAACTTTCTGAAATGACGACTGTTGAAGAGTTCAAAGTAGAGAAGCGTTTAATCGAGAAAGCTTTTGTTTTCATACTAATGAAGTCTTCAATACAAAGAAACGAGAAGGTGCTCAAGTTGACTAAGGAATATTCTACAAGTGTGCAAACCTTTGGCTTTACGAAACATGTGGAAATGAATATGATAAGACACAAAATGGAGATAATCTTCAAGAAGATAGAAAAGGATGACTTTAGTGAATATGATGCGCTGATTGTTTTCATATCCAGTTAGGGAGGACATAATGACGTCATTGGAGTATGTGGTCAGAAGATTTCTATTTACGAATTCGATAATTCGATAACCTGAAATTCAACCTTAAATAACTTAAGAGAAACTAAGTCGAAGCTTATTTTTTTTGAAAATAGTAACTACAGTGTGGCTAAAACCGATCACGGCAGTGACATTCCATTGCCTATGTATGCGAAGTTCTCGTCGCCCATTCCAATTTGCTTACATATAAAACATGTTATGACTCTGTGTTTGGCTCGTGGTTTATGCATTGGTTAACAACTTTTTTGAAGGATTTCGATGAGAAAATGTCGTTGACTGATATTCTTACTATGGTGAATGACTTTGTAGCTAATGTTGATGTAAGAGGCACTAAAGATCAAATGCCTTGTTTTTCGAGCAGTTTTAGAATGGCTCTCCGTTTTCAAAGAGTCGTGTAAGCCATATAGATGCGATTGCATGATTCTAAATATGGACAAATTTCATTTATGCAGTATCAGTTCAGTATTTAAAATACTAATATTAATATCTGGACCAATGTCGTCGAGAAATTTTTATTGTATTAATATATTATGTGTACAATCAAGTACACTTAACAAATGAGTAAATAAATGAATAGATAAATAAATACGTTGCTTAATACGTAGAGAAATGAAACACTAATACTTGAGATTGCAATATATATTTTTATATCTTTATATGTTTTTTGTTCATGTTTTGCAAAGTTACATTATAATAACAAGACAGGAGGTATGAAAGCACGAATACAGAAATATTTTAAATAATGACACAGCAGGAAGTTTTCGTCATTTGATGTCGACAATTTTAAATATTTTATTGATATTGAATATAAAAGATACGTGTCTGTATGATGCAATTGTTATGTACGCCTAACAGAACGAATTCCGTTCATACATTTTATTTGATAACACGTAGGTGAATAAGCCAGTTGAAGGACTTTTAGCTACATTTTTTGTTACCGGATTTCGTTGTCATTAACGCTTTTTAGACGTCTTTTTACTCGTTATTTATTTTAAGTTTGTTCTAAAGATGGCAAACAACTCAAACATGCAATTTTTATTTAAAAAGTATGAAGTTAAAAAAGCTTGCGTTTTCGCAATAATCAACGAGAACTTTAAAGATCGTCGTTTTGAGAGACGTATTGGTGCTGATGTTGACTTCCAAAATGTGAAGAAGTTGATCAAGAAATTTGGTTTTGAAGACAATGTGAAACAGAATTTGACTCAAGAAAAAATGGAAGAGGAGTTCAATAAATTGGAAGAACCAAAATTCAACAACAATGACGCATTTATATGTTTTATATCTAGTCATGGAGAGGGTGAGGACTTTAAAGACAGTAGGGGAAATAATAGACAGACAGATGGAGTGTATGGAATTGATGGTAAAATTGTTTACCTTAACGATCTAGTCGATATACTGGCACACAACAAATCTTTGAAAGGAAAGCCAATTATTATTATTGCACAACATTGCCGAGGAAGGGAAATCACCCAGAAGAATTCTAGCGGTGAAGTTATCAAGCAGAGTATTCGTACTACCCCCATCTCAATACCATCACATCGCAATGTTTTAATTGCATATTCCACTGTTTTTAACGCTGAAGCTTACCGAGATCCTAAAAAAGGTTCATGGTTCATTCATTACTTCACGGAAGCTCTCCTACGTCATGATGAAAACATGTCGTTGATTGATATTCTCTCAGAGGTGCATAATCTTGTTGCTAGACGTTCTTTCTCAAGCGAACATGACTTAAAACAGATGCCTTGCTTTTCGCACAGTCTCACGATGTCTGTATTTTTCAAAAAACCCATTAAAGGAACTGAGGTCTCCTTGCCTAGAGAAGTTCCCCTTAGTGAAACTCAACAATCTGATAAAGATTCAAACTCCGATGCTACCGAAAACGGAAGATTTCCCACAAGTGAAACCCAACAATCTGATAAAGATTCAAACTTCGATGCTACCAAAAATCGAGGAGTTCCCACTTGTGAAACCCAACAATCTGATCAAGATTCAAACTCCGCTGCCACCGAAAACGAAGAATTTCCCACTAGTAAAACCCAAAAATCTGATGAAGCTCCACACCCTGATGCTACCGAAAACGAAGAGAGTGAACATGTTCCAAAGACTGAGTTTGGAGATGATGAACACGTTTTAAAGACTGAGGTGGGAGATAATAATGATGTTTCAAAGACTGAGATGGAAGGTAATAAAGATCTTTCAAAGACTGAGATGCAAAGTAATAAAGATCTTTCAAAGACTGAGCGTTTAATCAAGAAAGCATTTGTTTTCATAATAGTCAATGAAATCTTTAGTACAAAGAAACGAGAAGGTGCTCAAGTTGACTTAAGAAATATTCTACAAGTGTGCGAAACCTTTGGCTTTGAGAAACATGTGGAAGAAAATTTGAGTAGAGATGAAATGGAGCAGAAAGTCCTCGAGAAAATAAAAAAGGATGACTTTGGTGCATACGATGCATTGATTGTATTCATATCCAGTTACGGAGAACATAATAACGTCATTGGAGTATGTGGTCAGAAGATTTCTATTGACGATTTTGTTAAGTCCATGGCCAAAAATCCAACCTTAAATAACTCAGGAGAAAATAAGCCGAAACTTATTTTTTCTGAAAATAGTAACTACAGTGTGGTTAAAGCCGATCACGGCAGTGACGTTCCATTGCCTATGCATGCTGACGTTCTCGTCGCCCATTCCAATTTGCTTACAGGTAAAACATATCATGACTCTGTGTTTGGTTCGTGGTTTATGCATTGGTTAACAACTTTTTTGAAGGATTTCGGTGACAAAATGTCGTTGACTGATATTCTTACTATGGTAAATGACTTCGTAGCTAATGTTGATGCGAAAGGTACGAGTCAAGTGCCTTGTTTTTCCAGCAGTTTGAGAATGGCTCTTCGCTTTCAAAGAGCTGTCTTAAGTGAAAGGGCTTATTGCATCATTGTATGAAGACTAAATAATGAATTAATGTTTAAAATGCATTTGTTAAGCAAATGACTATTCCATATTTTTAAAGGAACTAACTGTGCTTGATAATTTGAACAATATTTCATTTGTATTTTAAAAACAATACGTAGAATTTGTATTTTGCAACGTCCTTATGTGACTGAATGGCTCTCTATACTCCTATGAAACTGAGAGACAACTTATGATTTTCTTTTTTTAAAAAGAAATCGCTTCTCAATTTCGTTGACATTCTGTAAGACATTCAAAATGCTATACTCATTTTATGTGTAATTTGATTATTTAAATTAATAAGCTCTTTGGGCAATCGATGTAACACTTAATAATTAATCTCTCGATTTTGTAATTAGTTTTAAATTGATTTTCTTCTGTGTGCTTTTCTACATAAACTACAACTTTTAGAGGCCGTTAGCTAGAATGGCAAGAAATTTGTAGTGTCAACAATATATAGACCACCAATGACCAATGCATCAACTGATTTCTTTAAGGAATTTAAGAAATTTATCAAAGATATTGACAATGACAATAAAGAATTTTACACTCTTGGTGACTTGAACTGTGATAAGTAAAGATGAAAGCATGTTAATAAAGAAAATAAATCTATTTATTTATAAACTATATCAATTGTAAAGCTACCCGATTAACTATGAGAACCACCAGCCTTATTCACCATACAGTTAGCAATACTCCTTGGTATTCATGTTTTGGAATCAATATTTGTTGATATATTTGTTCGTGTTTTGCAATGTTACCACATAAAAGCACAACAGGAGGTAAATAAGTGGAGAGTCAGAAAAAGAAATGTTTTAATAAATGTCTCAGCAGTCAATTGTGGTCGTTTTATTAATTTTAAACAAGAATAATTTCTATACAATTTTGTTAAACTATACCCCACTATACCTCAGTGAATTGCTCAGATGAACGATGAAAATTTTTTTTCATTTGTTCTCTGATTTTCGGCATTAATCTTTCTATTTGAAACGTTGATGATTTAAGATTTTCGTATGACAACGTTTTTTGTTTGTAGAAACCCAACTCAGGTTTTTATGAAGTTTTCTGTAGGTATATTTGTCATCAAGGAAGACGATGACGATAAGATTGACTTTGATGCAACTTTTTATTTAATGTTTTATTTAACAAATTTCTCGACCGAACAAGAAAATGCCTGCAGATAGTTCCTGAATGCCTGGTAACAGCTTTCGTGTTTTGATTTTCAGCTATTATATACATATTACTTGTTGGGGTTGCCTCGGGAAATTAATTTTATCGCTATTTTGTTCATTCAAAAATCTATATGCTCGTAAATTGACAACATCCAGTCTTTGGCCTTTTAATAAACATTTCTTATTAACGTTACATAACTTTTACCTAAAAGAATCGTTTGCTGGTGATACTATTTAAAAGGTATGTTTGATTAGAAGAACTTCATTCCTAACTGACTTACGTTTTTTAATACACTCAAGATGAATCCTTCAAAATCTGACTTGTAGAGTGACGTTGATGAAATGGCAACTAATGAAGATTAAACGCTAGAGGAATATGTGATCAAAAAAGGTTATGCTCTAGATATTATAAATAAAGATTTCGACGTTCAAGAAATGAAATATCGAGAGGGTGCCGATATTGACTTGAAAAATATTCAGCAAGTGTACACGACATTTAGCATTAAAATTCAAGTGGAAAAAAATAAAACAAGAAATGAAATGAAGAAAATCTTTAAAAAGAAGGGAAAGCAAAATTTTAGCAGTCATGACGCCTTCATTGCATTCATATCCAGTTACGGAGAACGCAATCACGTTTATGGAGTTCATGGTCAGACTATCTCTCTCGACAAGATGGTTCTATCGTTGGCCAAAAATGAACATTTAAAAAACAAACCAAAACCTATTTTTGCTGAAAATAGTTACAAAACAGAGCTTCTCAGGCAGTGATTCGAACAGTTGAACAAGTGGCTGAGCGAAGACACCCTGCTGTCCATGATGGCCACCCCAGTTAAAGTTCATCTTGTCTCTATTGGACTTTCTTCCAATGTCAACATTGATGGCCATTTTAAACCATATAAATTTCGTCAAAGTAGAAACTTGAACTGGCATCTGTCTATATCCATCCAGTTCACTTCCTGCGATGTCTTCGTTTACCATTGTCATTATATCCATTAAATGGTAGCTCTGCGCATGCGTATTTAGTTGTTTCACTAGTGTTTGAATAAACCATGAACCATTGTAAATATCTGTATAGGAAAGTTTTCCTTCGATGGTTGAGTATGCAATGAGGATATTAGAGGAATCTGGGGGACACAAACGTGTTCTATGATCCTCCTCTATCCCATCGTCCTCTATTTCATTAGCACGACATGCTTGCACGAAAAAGATCTTCGGTTTTCCTTAGAGATCATCGCATTCTTTGAAATATGACGCAATCTCTTGAATGCTGATAATGTCCTCGTAAACACCTTTTATATCTGATCTAAAGAGAACAGTTTTACTGCTACTGGAGAGCTGTGTTGAGTTGGGCTAGGTTATGTTGTTTATACGATGGTGATGTTGTGAAATAAAAATTATGAAGTATTGTTTAAAAAATACAAAAAATTCAATTATATACTGCAAACGCAATTGTTCCAATTTCTCTCCAACCACAAGTAACCATAGGGTAACTAAGACATTTAACATTTTGCATTCCTGCACTAAATTTATCAGGCAAAAGTCTCAAATTATATAAATTACATATTTACCGGTTGCCATGGCTTAAAATAAAACAAACAAAGCCGTCATATTGTTTAAACATTTGATCATCTTCATCTGTGAGTTTTCGACAATGGGCTCGAATGTCGTTCACTTTGAGGTTTTCCTGGACGTCAATTTTTAGAGACGCTTCTTCACAAAACATTTTGATGGCCTTTGAGTCTTTCTCAGATCCGTGTCGCGGTCGTAGATAGTGAAAATATCTGTTATGAATGACTAAAGCATAACCTTTCTTTATTTTATGCACGCCGTTTGATGGCTGTAATGTGAATCTCTTATCATCTTTATGGCAAAAAAGAGAGATATCACTTAATTGAATTTGCATAAGCAATTGAAAGCAAAAGAAACTTTTTGAACAAGTATGAGAATATTTCGTTGTTTGCTCTTATGATATTTAAAACATTTTATAACAAAAAACACATACTGTCTGCAATGTTACTTAGTGCTCTTAATGCATCTTTATCAACCGACTCCAATTTTTTCTAAGATTCACCGTCAGAATCTCCGTCATCTTCGTCAATTGTCTGACCACAAGTTAAAATGACAGAACAAACAAATTCATACAGTTGTTATCGTCTTCACTCATTGATTTTACGATGACCTGTGGTAAAGTAAATGGTTTGAGCCCGGGAATATCGTTACATGTTTGTAAATGTAGATCGTCCAGGTCGGTATAGTCCTGTACACATTTCCTGTACACACAATACAATGACGTAATAACCAGATAACAATACGGCTAACATGACGTTTACTTCTCATTTGACTCTGAAGATGACTACCGCTAAGGTTGTCGAAACGTAAGTCAACAACAACAAAAACAGTCCTTCTCAGGACTATACCAACCTGGGCGATCTACATTTACAACATGTAATGACTTGGGGTGTTCATTAATAGATGGCACAGATTATATGGATATTGCATGATCAATACTCTTAATTAAATTTTCTATTTTTCCCAAAGTCGTCATAAAACAGCATTATCTCTTATATAATTGCCAACATGATACAATATAACACAAAGTATTTTATTTGTTAAAGTTAATATTAACTCAGTTCACTAAATATAGATCAGTGGACACGTGACAATCGAACGATTTTTATATACATTTGGTGTGTCAATGTGTTTTTGTTGTTCATAGTAGAAAAAGCTTGCGTATTGTAAAGTCAATACTAATCCAAGAAAAAAGCTTATAATCTAACATAATCAGTGTATAATTTCGCTTGCTGTATGATGTAATTTTTGCATTAAAATTTATTTAAAAATGAAGAATTGACAAAACATCTCAGTATAATAATATGCGTAATTTAGAGTATTCAAAGCGAATATTCTGTTCTCCTGAGCTGTATCAAACACAAGATAGTTTCATTTAAATCTCCATTATTTTCATGATCGTCGTAAAACTCTGATTGCGCATATTTTAACGAAATGGAACCATAAATACTGTGTTTCAACACTTATGCAATCTTGATTTTTAACACATTCATTTTACAAGTATGAGGAAAATGGCCCATTGCCCATTGCATGAAAAGAAGCAAAATAGCAATGATAAAAAATAAGCTAACTTCTCTCTCGTGAACCGTGGAGATGAACAATGATATACTTTTTTGTATAGACTAAAGAGTTAAATCGATCAAACAAGTTTGACGCTGGTAAGAAAACGACGCACATCTGCATTCATACATGTGTAGCCGACATATAGGTCTTTCGTCGATAGTTATAAATGCATCCTCGTAGGAGCAGATAACTGGCAACCACAGCTGACTCGCTGTTACGAATTTAAGGTTTTTACCTTGATTTTTATCAAAAAGTTGCTTGCCGAATCCCAAATACACACATACATTTTCCTCACTTTTTCCTCAGGAGGGAGTGGGAAATTGTGAAATCTTCGGAAAAGCGGTCAATTTCGGTAAATCTCAGCGGCAAAGGACGAAATCCGCCATTTTTTTGGCGTCATCAGATATCTAAGGCCGCGCTTGAGATAGCCGCTCCAGTTATTATAGAACTCACTACTATCAGCCAGTACTTTTTAGCACTAAAATACGGCTATTAGCAATATGCCTAAGACGAAGCGGGTGATTTACACTTCAGGGAATGGCTTGGCCAGCTGAAAGATTATCGCTTTCTTTTGCTGTCTGATTTTGTTATCATAAACACTGCTTTTATAGTAAAGTTTTTTGACTCGTGTTTAGATTTGAGTTCCTTTAAAAAATGGCGAGTGACATCGAAATGCAGTTATTACTGAACAAATATGAAGTTAAAAATGCTTTCGCTTTTGTAATTATCAACGAGAAATTTGAAAAGCCATTAAAAGCACGTGAGGGTGCTCTCATCGACTTGGATAATATAAAGAAAGTAAGTGAATACTTTGGTTTTCATTCCCGGATTCAATTGGATCTTACTAAAAAAAAAATGGACGAAGAGTTCGATTTCTTGGGAACGCGAGAATTTAATAACAACGACGCATTTATATGTTTTATATCCAGTCATGGCGATGCAGAATTACGTGAAAAATACATTAATCACGGTAAAGAGAGTGGTGACGGAAAATACGTTAGAAAAGGCTATAAAGTTCAAAAAAAGCCCAATATTGTGTACGGAACTGATGATGGCGCTGTTTCCCTCAACCGTCTTGTCGATTTGTTAGCAAACAACTCAACCTTGAAAGGAAAGCCAAAGATTGTTATTACACAACACTGTCGAGGTGATGAACGAAACATTCCTAGTCAACCTGGGGAGAATTCTACTTGTCTCATCTCAATTCCTTCACATCATGATGTTCTACTTGCTTATTCTACCATTTTTAATGCTCCAGCATATCGAGATTCTGATTATGGTTCATGGTTCATTCATTACTTCACAAAGGTTCTCCTTCACCATGGAGAAAACATGTCGTTGACCGATATTCTTACAGTGGTAAACAATAAGATTGCTGGAATCAATCCTAAAAAAGAAGTTGGCATAAAACAAATGTCTTGTTTTTCGCACAGTCTGACAAAGCCCGTGTTCTTTAAAAAATCTACCAAACAAAATCCTATGCCAACGCCTGAGGTTAGTCTTCCTTATACGGAAACTGCTAAGATCGGTAGTGTTTCAAACACTGGCGATCAAAAAAATGAAAAGCCCGACGGCGTTTCTAAAACTGAGAAAGGAAGGACTGAAGACATTTCACAAATCAAAAATGAAGAGTTAAACGACACTCTTAAAGCTGAGAACAAGAGGACTGAAGACGTTTCAGTCAAAAATCCAAAGACTGAGGTTGAAGATAAAGATGTTCCAAAGACTGAAGTGGATAATAAAGATGTTTCAAAAACTGAGATGGATGGTAATAACATTTATGAAGATTGATATTGACTTGGATTCATTGACGAATTGATGATGATAATATATTTTTGTATTTAAATAAGTTGTTTTTGTTGTTAAATGATGCTGACTAATGATTTTGTAGATATGATTGAGTTTTTAGTTCTCGTCGCCCATTCCAATTTGCTAAAAGATATAACTTATCTTTCAAAGAGCTGTGTAAGACAAATAAAAGTTCATCGTTCATCTGAGCAATTCACGGAGGTAAACAAAATTCGTGATGAGTTCATCTGAGCAATTCGAAATTTAAAGAAATGATCTTTAAGCTAAATGTCACAAATAACTCCTCTATCGGATAACATATCACTAGGTTTAGCAGGAGTGATGTCATGGCAGGACATGTGACGTTATCACGTGACAGTGAGACGGTATGTTCAGTGGTATATTCTGTCATTTGAAGTCATGTCGTAAATTATGACCGAGGTGTTTGTCTTTGACTTATTTTCAATGTTACATAAGGAATTGATCCAGAGAGGTTTTTCATTGGAAATTATCGAAATGATTTCAAAGTTTCTTGTCTTTGAGTGAACACGTTGATGTAGTGAATAAATGTGCGATACTTAAGGTTTTATCATGTTTATTGAGGCAGGGGTTTGATGGGGAAAAAACTTCATCAGTTTAGATTCTTTCTTTACAATGTGTTGACGACACTATTTTTCTACTGCAGTTATTCATGACGTCTTTGTTTTCATTTTACGTAAAGCGGTAAAAACCATTTGATTTGGTTGTCGCCACATTGTCGCACAAATATGAAGAAGACAATGTTTGCATGAAATTAAATGATTGGGAGAAATAAGTGTCTTGTTTTTCAAATAGTTTGAGAATGGCTGTCCAATTTGAAAAACTGTCTTTGGCTACAGAGCTTTGAGGACAGAGTCTTTAAATGAGGACATGCATGTTTGATGAAATTTATGTGCGGTTAAAATGACAAGAAATGATCTCTTCAACGTTAACGATATCATAAATTCACTTTAATTCCTGGCTATATTACATTTTATCAATTAAATACTCCTTGCATGTATTTTCTTTTCTCTTTCCATGCGTATTGTTGCATCATGTTTAATCAGATATGAATTTCATACAGTTATTTAAAACATCAATGCTAGGAAAACGTTTTCATTAGATCCAATAAGTTTTTGCTGTCGTATCATGGTTGTCATAGCGATAAACTAGTGGCTGAATAAAGACACCCTGCTGTCCTTGATGGCCACCCCAGTTATAATTCATCTCGTCTCTATTGGAGTTTCTTCCATCAGATTCCTTTGTACCGTTGTTAATATCTCTATGTACAGCATCAACATTGATGGCCATTTTAAACCATATAAATTTCGTCAGAGTAGAAACTTGAACTGGCATTTGTCTATATCCATCCAGTTCACTTCCTGCGATGTCTTCGTTTACCATGGTCATTATATCCATTAAATGGTAGCTCTGCGCATGCGTATTTAGTTGTTTCACTAGTGTTTGGATAAACCACGAACCATTGTAAATATCTCTGTAGGAAAGTTTTCCTTCGATGGTTGAGTATGCAATGAGGATATCAGAGGAATCTGGGGGACACAAACGTGTTCTATGATCCTCCTCTATCCCATCGTCCTCTATTTCATTAGCACGACATGCTTGCACGAAAAAGAGCTTTGGTTTTCCTAAGAGATCATCGCATTCTTTGAAATATGACGCAATCTCTTGAACGCTGATAATGTCCTCGTACACACCTTTTATACCTGATCTAAAGAGAATAGCTTTACTACTGGAGTGATGTGTTGGGCTAGGTTATGTTGCATATATGGTGATGTTGTGAAATAAAAATTATGATGCATCGTTTAAAAAATACAGAAAATTCAAATATATACTGTCAACATTGTTATTGTTTCAATGTCTATCCAACCACCATGAACCATAGATTAATTGAGACATTTAACATTTTGCATTCCTGTACTAAATTATCAGGCAAAAGTCTCAAATTATATAAATTACATATTTACCGATTGCCATGGCTTAAAATAAAACAAACAAAGCCGTCATATTGTTTAAACATTTGATCATCTTCATCTGTGAGTTTTCGACAATGGGCTCGAATGTCGTTCACTTTAAGGTTTTCCTGGACGTCAATTTTTAGAGACGCTTCTTCACAAAACATTTTGATGGCCTTCAAGTCTTTCTCAGATCCGTGTCGTGGTCGTAGATAGTGAAAATATCTGTTATGAATGACTAAAGCATAACCTTTCTCTATTTTATGCACGCCGTTTGAAGGCTGTAATGTGAATCTCTTTTCATCATCTTTATGGCAAAAAAGAGAGAAAAGTTTTTTTGTGAACATCTCTTATTTGGATTTCGATTAAAGATGTCATAAGCAATTGAAAGTAAAAGTATTTCTTTTAATATGAGAATGTTTCGTTATTTCTTATTATGACATTTAAGACATTTTATATACAATGCAAAACACATACTGTTTGAAATGTCACTTGATGTTCTTAATGCATCTGTGTCAATGGATCCCATTTCCTTCAAAGATTCACCGTCAGAATCTCCGTCATGTTCGTCAATTGTCTGACCACAAATTAAAATGACAGAACAAACAAAGACTTCGATTTAATAACAGGAAATATTTTGTTTTATTTTATCATAAACGTTTACGAAATATGAGATAGTTAAACTGTTCAATGAAAAAAAATTGTTTTCTCACCAAGTTTGAAAGATCTGTTGCCAATTCTTTCTCATTGCTCAGATTTTTATGTTTGGTATGTCTGTTACGACAGATAATGTGACTTCCACATTGACAATCTTTGCTACATTTTTCCCCTACATCTCGACATGGACATCCTGCTCTTTTTGGTCCAGTCTTTCTTTGACAACTATTTTTACATGAACATGACTATAGAAATGACAAATTTAAAAACGTATTTTGTTATTGCATGTGTCGTTAAAATGCTATATGTAGTAACCAAAAGTCTCTCGAAACTAGGAAAAATTTTACAACGAAAGGCCTTTACGGCAATCGGTACATAATTTAAGCTTATGTAGTTAAAAAGTATATTAAATTTCTGAATTACCAGAGGTGTTCCTTTTGAGTCTTGAAAATCATCAGATTTTGCTGTCTTGTCCATTTTGCTCCTTTGTGGACAAATAGAAATAGGAAATGGTCAACTGTTCAATAGTTAGTTTACTTTATATGAATTTAAAAGTGAAAACACTTTCGGCTCTTTTTTATAGACAATATATAAAAGTAATAAAACGCTTATTGACTTGTAATGAATTAATCCATTCTCTCGTTTTGGTGAAAACCTTTTGTTTTTATGTTATCTACATGTGTGTATTTGGAGCTCACGAACCGTGAGTACTGTATTATTACTTATGTATTTTAGCCTGTGTGAGTTAAAATAAATAATATGCATTTTCATTTTGCAATTTACCGGAAATTGGTTTTCATTTTGTTTTGTATTTTCATTTTCTTTGGCGTTTAAAATATTATTTACAAGGTTTAATACGATTGTGAAGGGTCATAACTCACTGCAAAAAATGAACTTACGAAGGACTTCATGGTAAAAAAATAAAACCAATAAATAACTGCAAACATTTTCTCATTTCAATTTTTATGGATATTGTCTTCGGCTTTGCTATTTTAGTTTCATTTTTGCCGGCATACAAGCATGACAATAACTTATTCCGTCTGAAGTGCGAGGCTAAACACCCATTGGAGACCTTTTGTCTTCTCTATAGATGAATTGTAAAAAACTAAAGGCTTTAAGGCTAAGACATAAGCTTAAAAAACTGTGGCAGCGCCAGGTTGTTCAGACTAGGTGGTAACAATGCAACCGTCAAATGTGTGAGATTTAATGGAGGTTCAGAGGCATGTTTCCTTAAAAGAATGTTTGACTTTATGTTCTCCAAAAAGCTCTTTCTCACAAGCAGGATTTATGATAATCCAAAAGCCACACGTTTCTAGAATGGCAGCATTTTGTGTCAATAAATGTGTTTAAGTCAATCTTACAAACAGCAATGCTTGAAGATTGCTCTTTACTATATAATCTTTGCCATGTGCCCATTTATAGAAAGCAAATTTTTTTATTGCTGTTCGAAATTGGATATATTACCACTGCTTACAAGCGAGTGTCGAAGGACGGGAGACATTTAAATTAGCCATGAAGCTCTTAACTAACGAAAGTGCTTTAGCACCTGTGAAAGTGCTTTAGCAACTTCCTTATTCAAGCTATGCAAATTTTTCACAGTAAACTTTCTTAAGAAATGATTAAGGATAATGTTCTAAGATTTTATAAGGACGAAGACTTGAGTGCTGACTAGGTCAGTGATGACGTTTAACAATATCACTTGGTTAAAAAAGACCGTCGTATAATGCTCCAGGTATCTTCAAAGGTCAGCGTCAATATGTATCGCAGTTATCTCCATGGAAACAGTAAATTTTCATGGCGGAGAAGTTAACGAAAACAGAATGTAAAATTTCACGAATAAAATGTCTAACTCTGTCTCAAATGTACGCCTTAAAACACAGCAGAATATGAACTTGCCATGTGTGAATGAGGCAAAACTCAAAGCTCGTTTAATTGCAAAACCAACGCTTGGTCAAAGCCCAAATGCACTTAAATTTTCAGGTCCAACTGCAGCACAACGACGAAAGGTTATTTTATGTTGTTTTGCTCTTGTTCTTCTGTATTAAATCACGTGAATGTTATAACAAGCCATTCTTTGGTCTTTCTTTCCTCCTAAATGAGGCATTTTTATTCATTTAATTATAAATGTTTTTTAGAACTCTCCAACAACTGGAAGACTTGAACCTTTGGTAAGTTCAACTTTTTCCACTGTATATTTTATTTTGAGTCGTTGAAGATTAAATTTTCAATTTCTTGTTACTTCAGCCCAATCTTGGTGCTTATCAGAAACGGAAGCATGGAGGAAAACCAAAAACAAAATCAACTACAGAAGACCAAAATGAACCAGATGAAAAAAAATCATGTCCAAAGAAAACCATCGATGCCATCACACGAACCACATCACCTTTACCAAAACTTCCACATGATCTGTTAGCTCAACAGAAGAAGTTGGATGAGAGGTTATCTTCTAAACGAGGGACAGTAAGGTTTGATATGGATAACTCGATAAAGGAAGAAAAACTGGTCGTCAAAGAAGATGATGTTTTATCATTTATTGAAATGGTAAAATCTAATCCAAAGATTGGATTTCTGTATATGAGTCCAGCTGTGCCAAAGTCATCCATTGAATATAATCCATATAATTTAAGGTTTGTAATTCTTATATTTAAACTGTGCTGAGTGCTGTCGCTGAAGGGAGGGGGGGGGGAGGGGTTGTGCTTTGTATTTAGACCCTATTTCACTTGTTATTGACGATAAAATGCTCTTGTGTGACTGTAAATATCCTGGTACTTTTTTCATTTGCCATTGTTTTTTTACCATAGGATAGTAGATCATGCAGAAATCAGAGAATCTGACAATTACTACACCATCAGCAAGGAGGGTGTGTCTCATATCTCTAACACTTCAGCGGAATTTACCCCCCTGGAAAGATGGGCAAAAGAGTATGACGACTATAAGAAATTGGTTCTAATCAAGACATTTAAAAAGTTTCGTTTATGGAAAGGCTTCGCTGTATGGAGAAAGAATGTGCGTACAAAGTAAGTTTTAAGTGTAAGAGAGTTGATTTTTATACAACAGTTTGAAGAGTTCCCCCATACAAAAGAAGACAATTAAATTCTCTTAAATCATTTGCGTTTTTTTTACATATTTTACCAGTGTCACGTGTTTGTCTCAAATCCTCTCACTATCATCTCGTGTCCCTCTGCAATCCTTCTCATTTTCATCTACTGTGACCCTCTCAAATCCTCTTACTATCACCTTGTGTCCCTCTGCAATCCTTCTCATTTTCATCTCACTGTAACCCTCTCAAATCCTCTCACTATCACCTCGTGGCCCTCTGCAATCCTCCTTATTTTCATCTCAGTGTATCTATTTCAAATCCTCTCACTATCACCTTGTGTCCCTCTGCAATCCTTCTCATTTTCATCTCACTGTATCCCGCTCAAGTCCTCTCACTATCACCTCGTGTCCCTCTGCAATCCCTCTCATTTTCATCTCACTGTGTAGTAATTACTGTGTAGTAATTAAGTTTATAAGAATGGTATGATATTCTTTCATAGGAAAATCTCTGTATGTAAAAACAAGTTACGAGATAATCTTTTCATCGTTAATGCAGTAAGTTTCTTTTATCACATTTTATATGATGTTGGAATGCAAAGTAATAATTTTTTCCTTATTTTCCTCCATAGTCATTGCGTCCTGCTTTGCTTAATGTTCGTGAAATGTGTTATCGTATCAGCGACATGGGGTTATGTCGTATTGAACGGAACAAAACGTATACATTAGATGAGTTTAGACAAGCACAATTTGAACAACTTCAAGAGGTTGATAATCTATCATTATTTGCACATATCTATGCTCTGTAAAATGTACGTCATTTTATGACGTAACAGATGACGTCTGTGTTTTGAATTCTCACTTTTTTTTGCATTTCACGTCAGGTGACGAGTCGACTTGAGGAGTTTCGTGATCTTGTTAAGGAGGTTGTACGTAGTGCTTGTCGTACTGCATTAAAGGAAGCTGGTTTTATTCCTGACGATTATCTTGTTGATCCTGACAGTGAAATGGATGGTGAGTTTATAGTATGGTGTGTAAGCCGGAGGGAATGGGTGCTAGTTTTATTCCTGATGATTATCTTGTTGATCCAGACAGTGAAATGAATGGTGAGTTTATAGTATGGTGTGTAAGCTCGAGGGAATGGGCTCTAGTTTTATTCCTGATGATTATCTTGTTGATCCTGACAGTGAAATGGATGGTGAGTTTATAGTATGGGGTGTAAGCTCGAGGGAATGGGCTCTAGTTTTATTCCTGATGATTATCTTGTTGATCCTGACAGTGAAATGGATGGTGAGTTTATAGTATGGGTGTAAGCTCGAGGGAATGGGCTCTAGTTTTATTCCTGATGATTATCTTGTTGATCCTGACAGTGAAATGGATGGTGAGTTTATAGTATGGGTGTAAGCTCGAGGGAATGGGCTCTAGTTTTATTCCTGATGATTATCTTGTTGATCATGAAGTGAAATGGATGGTAAGTTTATAGTATGGGTGTAAGCTCGAGGGAATGGGTGCAAGTTTTATTCCTGATGATTATCTTGTTGATCCTGACAGTGAAATGGATGGTAAGTTTATAGTATGGGTGTAAGCTCGAGGGAATGGGTGCAAGTTTTATTCCTGATGATTATCTTGTTGATCCTGACAGTGAAATGGATGGTGAGTTTATAGTATGGGTGTAAGCTCGAGGGAATGTGTGCAAGTTTTATTCCTGACGATTATCTTGTTGATCATGAAGTGAAAAGCAAAAGATATATGCTTAAAGATCTTATAAGACCAATAAATTATTTTGTTTGCATGAATCAAAAGAGAGAAAACGTCATTGCTAAGCATAATTTTCGTCAACTCTGCAATTCATTGATTTAAAGTCTTTGTGAAATGTCACTGAAGATTTCTTCATAAGAAAGATTTAGTATTTTGTTCAAATTTTGTTTCTTTTTCTTTCAGGTTTTGTTCAAAATCATTTGGAGGCAGTTGAGAGTGCTTCATCTTATGGTATGTATGGTGACTACGAATTTGATCTGTACGGGGAAGCACCGGATAAAATGACCTACACGGAACAAGCGAATAAAAGAAGCCATTGTGCTCGATTTACAAGGTGAGTAAAGATGAACGTGTACGAATATTTTTTATAGTTTTTTTTATATGGGTTGAAGTTAGGTCGTAAGGACTTAACTAGATAAAAATTGTTGTTTTCTTTCTGTCTTTTTTACATTCTTTACTTTGCGTCTTTTTGTTGTCGTAAATTTTTAGTACTAGGTTATTTTACAAGTTTGTAAATGTAGATCGTCCAGGTTGGTATAGTCCTGAGAAGGACTGTTTTTGTTGTTGTTGACTGACGTTTTGACAACCTTAGCGGTAGTCATCTTCAGAGTCAAATTTTGACTCATCTTCATTTTGAGTCTGAAGATGACTACCGCTAAGGTTGTCGAAACGTCAGTCAACAACAATCCTTCTCTTTACCTGGACGAATACAAACACGTAACGATACTCCCGGGTTCAAACCATTCACTTTACTTCTTTTTGTTGTCGTAAATTTTTAGTAGTAGGTTATTTTATTTCAATATTATGAACCTGTGATGTTTTTTTTCCTTTTTTTTAGTTTCATTCGTCTTGCTGATTATTTGATCGTAAACACAATGCATGCCCTGGCTGTGAACTCTGTATCCACACTTCTTAATCATCTAGAAGATCAATTACATGATTTAAAACATTCCTCGAATCATGAGATTGATGTAAGGAAACGAGACCGCAATCGCTCAGCAGTAATATACTGTTTTATGATAAACTTCATGTTATTTTTAATGTAGACGCAAGAAGAGAGCGGAGTTGATCTGAAACCGTTGTTCATAACTGAGCTACTTATAGAGACTCGTTCTTTATTCTTCGTTCCCGATCTTGACGACTTTCAGGAAGGCGTACATGAAGTAATCAGTCATTTTCAAGAAGCGGTACTCAGTGTTCATAATCTTGTCCCTGATATTTATTTTCAAGCTTTTACAAGGTTAGTTGTTGTCAACTATAGTGTTGCTACAAACATTTGATTTTCTTCGTGTGTTTTTTATGTAATGTTATTCATTTATCCAGTCCAATCATCAATGGTAAAGTTGAAGAATGTAGTATTGGAGAAGGTCCAAGTTTGACAATGATGTTTGACGATGACAAACACTTACGTCATTTGAATAATAAACTGGCTGTATGTTTCTCATAAAACAATGCTCTTTTATGGTGGTTTAAAAGTATTCAAACGTCCTTACAGTATTCTTATTTGACGTTCTCTAGGAAGCAATAACCGCTGCTTTTGACTCAGCTGCACGTTTTGCAAACTCTCTCGAGCCGTACAGAGAATTTTATGAAGAGAACGAGAGTTTGGATTTGGAAGAAATGAAAATACAAGAACACGGTATGTGCTAAAGTCATTTAGGCTGTAGATATAGCAAGAAAATTTAAATTGTTAATGAAAAACAAGTAGGTTAAACCTTTAGGTATAGAAAGTACTGTTTATGTAGTTAAAAGCTTCAATATTAGATTTTCGGTGGCACTTCAGTCAGGATAATTTAATCCTTAACTTAACTTTTTGTGCTGTTTCCTTCATATTTAGATGTGGAATTTTTCAAGATATCGTTGGAAAAATACACAACAGAAAGAATGTTGGTGGACAAAGTTCCCGATAAAAAAGCCATTGGAATGTTATTTCTTGATTGTCTACAGTTGAAGAAAGTTTTAATTCCCTCACCTTTGAAATGTTTAGATGTAAGCAACGAAGTCTTGGTCTCTCATTATTCTTCCATCCATGGTATTCTTGTTATTTCATTTGGATTTTTCTCCGTAGGTGATTCATGAAATCCTCCCTGAACTGGCAAAGAAACGAGTTGATTCCTTAATGGAGTTTTGTCAGGATTCTCAGTTTAAACTTGAGATCGTGCCATCAACGACTGAAGAATTCGTCGATAGCCTTACGTTTCTTGATGATATACAAGAAAAGGTGGGTGAGATAAGGAATGTTTAGTAAAGAAATATTTTTTTACTTATTGTCCTTGCATCCCTCCACAATGTATGCTGTATCCTCAATATATATCCTATATCCTCTATTATCCTAATGTATCCCGTACAATCCCAGAGTATCCTCCAATGTGTGTTGTGTTGTCTAGGCTTACCTTCATGTTGTATTTTTTATCCTTATGTAACCTGTATGTTCATAATGAATCCTTCGTAGTACACCATCTTGACATAACTGCATAATGTTTCTTGTTCGAACGACTGTTATTTTCGCTTACTATCCTTAAACTTTGTGGGTTTTGTTAGCAACTTAGCGTTAGTTTTGTTTTGTTTTAGCTAGAGGATCTCGAATCAAACTGCACCACAGCTAAAGAACTTTATAACTTAATCGAACATTATAATGTTCCTACTCCACCTGAAGATTTGGCAGTTTATCAGGTATTCTATTGTAGTACTAGTAAAAGTAATGATAAAATTGATATGATGTCAGCAACGTTTGTCATTTTTCTTCAGACTCTCAATAGCGCGGTCTCTATGGTTCGTAGTGCTATTGACAAAGGTCTTAGTGACAGAGATCAAAATCTTGACAAGTTTTGCACATGTCTTGATAAAGATATTGCTTTCCTTGGTAAAGAAGTCAAGTCGATTAAGCAACAAGCACAGGCAAGGATAACACGTACTTTCAAGATTTAGATTTCATCCATGGTGATAAGGATTGAATAATCTTTAAATCAAGGATGGCACTTGATTATCAAGATTTTGTCTCATAAATTATAATGAGGATTTAGTATTGAAATTTGGTTGTGTTATGCAGGATGTATGTATGGAAATCGAGTTAAGTTTGACCTTAGACATCTTTAACCTGATATATATTTTAGAATCCGGTGATTTTGGATCCTAGTTCTGATCCAAAAAATATCGTCGCGTTCCTTGGCGAACTTCAAGGGAAAATGAATGAATTACAAAAGAGAGCTTTTATGTACAAATCATATCAAAAGAACTTTAAGGTCTGTCATTTTTTATCAACATTGTTCTTTTTTAAACGCTTGCGTTGTTTTGCGTTGTTCAAGTTTTTAAATACATGTGTTATTTTATGTTTGCTAAGTTTTAACACACTTTTGTTGTCTTACGTTAGTTAAGTTTAACACACTTTCATGTGTTGTCTTACGTTAGTTAAGTTTTTACACACTTTCATGTGTTGTCTTACATTGGTTGAATTTTTACCCACTTTCATGTGTTGTCTTACATTGGTTAAGTTTTTACACACTTTCATGTGTTGTCTTACATTGATTGAATTTTTACACAGTTTCATGTGTTATCTTTCATTGGTTAAATTTTTACACACGAAACTTCAGGTTGAAGTAACAAAGTTCGAAGAGCTAGAAGAAACTCACGCTGAACTAAAATTGAAGCAAACTTTGTGGGATTCACGTATTGAATGGGAAGTGAACTATCAAGAATGGATGGATGTGAGTAGTCACGTGTTCTCTATGTACATACCTCGTGAAGTATCATGTGATGGTCACGTGTTTATTCGTGAGAGAATAACTTGGTTATTTACAGTTACATTTTATGATGAATGGCTTCACGTACTTTTCATTTCAATTCATTTAGTTTGATGAAGAATGTATCAACTGATTATTGAACTTTTTTTAAGTATATTTTTAATGCCCCGCCAATAAAAATTTCTATTGGCTTTATTGAAGCATTATGTGATTTCGAACTTTTTGGTGAAAAAAAATTTCAATTTGGTCAAATCTTCCTCATTTTATGGCGGTTAGAAGTTACCTGTCAATGGACCTTGCCTGCCGTAGCATGAAGCCTGGATCTAGACAAATCATGACGTCATCCAAGGTAGTTTGTATATATATTTTGTATTGACGAGTACCTTGCATGACGTCACAAAAGTAAGTCGTTCCAGACTCTTCCGACGACGGACGAGGTCCATGAAAAAGAACATTTTAAGCAACTTTCAACAACCATAAAAATGGCGCGATTTGACCAAACTAAATTTTTTTACACTGATGCTTTAGAAATCACACTTAGATTTAATATCGCAAATGACACGCTTGACTGTCAGCAACACTTTAAAAGGATTGGATTCGTATTTTTATCATCAAACTAAGGACACAATAAATAAATGAATAGCCAAGCTGTACACAGTTAAAAATTATATCGTTATTTCCCCTCTCTTTAGGCATTATTTGAAAGCCTAGATCCCGAGACATTGACAAATCAAGTTATGAAATACCATAAAGTGGTTTTACAGCTTGAGAAAGGTTTGCCGCCAAATGGTGTTGTACCGCAATTGAGAGGAAATGTCGATGACATGAGGCACAAGGTGAAAAATTGCATTAGATGTATAATATATGTATTAATATATGTTAATATATGTTCATACATGTTATTATATGTTAATATATGTTACGTAACTTCAAAAACTCTCATAAGTCAACATGGATTAACTTTCAGGAAAGAAAAACTTTTCTAAGATTTTTTCCACTTCTCATATTCGCGAAAGAAGAAATGTAAAAAAGTTATGATTCAAGTATTTCTTTTAACATCTGTTTCAGCTACCAGTTATCTCAGATCTGCGCAATCCTGCTTTGAAGCAGCGCCACTGGGATTCCATACAGCAAATATTGGAATATAATTTTAGCGAAGAGAACGCGCTGACCTTAGGACTTTTGGAAGAGATTGAGGCGTTTGATCATAGTGAATCTATACAAGAGATTTCTGGTCAGGCATCTAGTGAAGCATCGCTGGAAACTTTGCTAAAAAAGGTGAGATACTTATGAAAGATTGACGACAATGAGCGAAGTAGGTATTTTGCAGTTCTTCAAAATAAGTTATTTAGCTATATGATCTGGTTTTCCTTTTGTATTTCTAAGGTTGAAGATGGTTGGAAAGCAACCGAGTTTATTGTGCTTCCTCATCGTGACTCAAAAGATGTTTTTATTCTTGGCGGCGTTGATGATATTCAAGTGCAACTTGACGATAGTCAGGTAAAGTGGCTTGTAAACAGCGCATCAACACCACAAAACTAATATGTTCTTGTTTTTAAAACTGCAGGTCAACATTTCTACCATCGCAGGCTCGCGTCACGTTGGTCCTATAAAACCGCGCGTAGAAGAATGGGTACGACAATTATCGTTATTTAGTGAAACACTGGTAAGTATACGAATTCTCACTTTTACTTCATCTTCACTTGAGGAAACATGAGGGTCAATATCCTTGAAACTTCATGTTCCTCAGTCACCTTCAATCACCCTCATTTACCCTACATTTTCTGACCAACTTTACGTGCTCAGGATGAATGGATGACGTGTCAACGTAATTGGCTTTATCTTGAGAGCATCTTCAGCGCTCCTGACATTCAAAGACAATTACCTGCTGAAGCAAAGATGTTTATGACTGTCGATAAATCTTGGAAAGAGATTATGAGAAAGGTTGCTAGGTTACCAAACGCAATGAGAGCTGCAACGCAACCTGGCCTTTTGGAGACATTTCAAAATAATAACGCGTTATTGGATCAGATTCAGAAATGTTTAGAAGCGTATCTTGAATCCAAATGTGTTGTTTTTCCAAGGTAAGATGTTCAATGTATAAATTGAGAATAAAGAAGACATTGCAGTGTTTAAAATGGATTTAAAATCTTATCATTTTTATTAATTTCAGATTTTATTTTCTATCCAATGATGAATTGTTGGAAATTCTTTCCCAGACACGAAATCCTCATGCAGTTCAACCTCACTTACAGAAATGCTTCGACGCCATTGCAAGGTGAGTTTAACAATATTTATTTTAAAATCTCCACTCTCCTCCTCATCAAATGGTGTCGATGTGGTTTTCTTTAGCTTAGAATTTGGAAGTGCTCCGACACAGACATCCAATGAACCTGCTGACAGACGTATGTTAAATTGTCTATCATGTTAAATTAATTGAAATTTTTTTGCTTTCATTTATTCAACCTCTGTCTTTCTTTTCATTAGCTTCTTCTGCTAATAAAGTAGTTGAAACAAAAACAAATGATATTATCGCAATGATTTCACCAGAGAAAGAACGCGTGCCTTTAGGAAAGGTAGCCTTCCTTCATTTGTATTTTATCTTGTTATCGCGTCTTTATTTTGTCCTCATTATGTGTGTGTTTCCAGGGCCTCAAGGCAAGAGGGAATGTTGAAGAATGGTTAGGTAAAGTGGAAGAATCAATGGTAAATACTCTTCGTAAATTAACAAAGTACGCCATTAGCGATTATGAAGAAAAAACTCGTGAAGAATGGGTTACCTGTCATCCCAGTCAGGTGCGTTAAATCATGTTAACTGCTGTTGAAATTGAATTAAATATGTGCAAATGATTGTAGATACATGTGCTATTCTTCTGGGAATTTTTGTTACATGTTTAATGGTTTTTATAGATCGTTTTGACGGTTTCTCAAACAATGTGGTGTAGGGAATTAACACAATGTCTTACATCAACTGATGATCGGCTTGAGGAACTAAAACAAGCTGAACAAAGATCGTTCCAGGTATGTGAATGAAACAGAAATCGGCTGGTTCATTAAACGAGAGCGTTTGAATATTTCATTGTTCAAGTTTCTTCAGGAAAAATTGAAACGACTATAGTTCAGTATTTCGAATATTTTTACATAGTTTATTCATCTCGTGTAGAACTTGAACAAGCTCGCGGCTCTTGTTCGTGGTGAACTGCCAAAAATCACCCGGAGCATTCTCTGTGCTTTAATTACAATTGATGTTCATGCAAGAGATATTGTCACTGGTCTTGTTGAAGCCAAGGTAAATATCTTATTAATGAAGGAAGGTTAGCTGTAAAGGGTGTTGTACATGGTGTCGTACATAGTATTGTGCAGATGAAAAACTGATTGTTCGCCTTTATTCCCTGCAATTATTTTCTTTAATCTTGTTCTATTCAGATTGACAATGTAGAAAGTTTTGAATGGATGAAACAGTTACGTTATTATTGGGATCAAGATCTTGATAATTGTGTCGTTCAAATGTCCAACTCGCAATACACGTATGGTTATGAATATCTTGGTGCCTCCCCCCGGCTTGTCATCACACCTTTAACTGTAAGTAAGAAAGCTTGGTTCATCTTACGTATTATTGCTATACTATAGTGGTACTACCATCTTATAAAAAACAGTGTTCCCAGTTATCTGTTGATAATTCTCTGTATATTAAGGATCGTTGCTATCTTTGTCTTATGGGAGCGTTACAGTTGGATCTTGGTGGGGCACCTGCTGGTCCTGCTGGTACTGGAAAGACTGAAACTACTAAGGTAAAGGATCTTATTGGAGTATAAAATATACAAATATACACCAATGTTTTTTATTCGTTATTTTCCATTTAGGATCTTGCTAAAGCCCTTGCTAAACAATGTGTTGTCTTCAACTGCTCTGAAGGCATTGATTACAAGGTACAGTCATTGGTTGCAAGCTATAGTTATTGATATAAGAGTACAATTAGTGCTTGCAAGGTACGGTTATTGTTTGCAAGATACAGTTATTGATTACAAGGTACAGCCACTGATTGCAAGCTATAGTTATTGATATAAGAGTACAATTAATGCTTGGAAGGTACGGTTATTGTTTGCAAGATACAGTTAATGATTACAAGGCACAGCTATTGATCGAATGCTATAGTTATTGATTATTGATGTGAGGGTACAGTTAATGCTTGTAATGTTCGCTAATTGGACTGTACAGTTATTGACTGCGAGATGCCTACATGTTTAATGTAGAAAACTTAAAAACTTTTCGTTGTTTTCAGATGATGGGGAGATTTTTCTCTGGTCTTGCACAATCTGGAGCTTGGTGTTGTTTTGACGAATTCAATCGTATCGATATCGAGGTTTTATCTGTTATTGCTCAACAATTGTTGACTATCAGAAATGCAAAGATTGCAAGGGTGTGTATAGCAAGTTTTCTACATGCATGTCAATAAAAGGACATAAGCTTTGTACAGGCTTATGTTGATTTATTGCAGTTTTGATAAAACCTTGAATTGCGTGTTTTCATTGTGTAGGAAAGTCGTTTTATGTTCGAAGGTCGTGAGATCAAGTTGGTTCCTTCTTGTGCTGCTTTCATCACGATGAATCCTGGTTATGCGGGCAGAACTGAGCTGCCTGATAATTTAAAGGCTTTGTTCAGACCTATGGCAATGATGGTACCAGATTATGGTTAGATTACTGCGCATGTCATGTGTTCTTGTCTTGTATGCTCGAGTACAATCGTAAGTATTTTTGTTTTTAGCTCTTATTGCTGAAGTCATTCTGTATTCGGAAGGTTTTGAATCTTCCAAGAACCTCGCTCGAAAGATGGTACAAATGTATCGTCTTTGCAGTGAACAATTATCTCAGCAAGATCATTATGATTTTGGTATGAGAGCAGTAAAGTCTGTACTTGTAATGGCGGGAACATTGAAACGAAGCAATCCTAATCTCAGTGAAGATGTTGTATTGATAAGAGCCTTGCGTGATAGCAATTTACCGAAATTTCTTGCTGATGATGCAGTATTGTTCCAGGTAAGATTACTCAATTATACATTATATTTAATCCATTGAACTAAAATACATTGAACGCTACCTGTAATACAAAACCCTAATTATTTTTTGAAGCCGTGACTTTACCCCAGACACGCGAGATTTTACCTCAGACACGCGTGATTTTACCCCAGACACGAGAGATTTTACCCCAGACACGCGAGATTTTACCTCAGACACGCATGTGTAGTCAATCAACTATCAAAATCTCGAAACACGACACACTGGTGTCTGGGGTAAAATGCGTTCCATGTATTTTAGTTCAATGATTTAATGATTGTGATCATGAGGAATGGTTAATTTCTATCTTATCTACCATATTGAGGTATTTTCATCATCATAATGACGTCTTAAGATATCCTCGTATTGACATTACATGTACTCTTTCATCCTTCGTTACCATTGTCTGTCACATTACATGTACTCTTTCATCCTTTGTTACCATTGTCTGTCACATTACATGTACTCTCTCATCCTTTGTTACCATTGTCTGTCACTGTAAGATATAAGATGTTATTTAGTGATGCACAAACAGTATTTTCTTTGCTTTGTTTTTAGGCTATACTTTCTGATCTTTTCCCTGGACGAGAAATACCCGATCATGATTACGGTAAACTTCAATCAACCATCGAAGATTGTCTTACAGAACAGAAATTACAGGTTTGTTTTACGAATTATTATTGTTTTTCTCATTCAACAATGTTATACAAACTATAAACGTACTGCACTATGACCCAGTCCTTATCATTGTCTCCTGCATTAAGAATGCTCGTCATTATGTGAAACAGTACTGCAAAGGCTCAAAAATCATTTGTTTTGTCAGGTTGTACCAGCGATGGTGAAGAAAACTATACAACTTTATGAAACAATGTTAGTTCGTCATGGTGTCATGTTGGTAGGACCAACTGGTGGTGGTAAAACTACATGTTATGAGGTATATTTACATATTCCCCTCTCCTTTTCTATCCACTGTTATCCTTCTCTTCATCAAAATTCACATCAATTGCTTTGTCTAAAACAACGATGACAGTTGTAATGTTTTTTTCTTTCTTTAGACATTAAAGATGACTTTAACTAGTCTTCATTCTCAAGGTGTTGATGATCCAGATTATTTACCTGTTCATACATACGTTCTTAATCCTAAGGTTTGTAACTTCGACTCCTCAATGCTTCTTAAACATCGATTTGCGGGTAGTTTGTATTGTTTTTTATGTCATTTTACAAGTATGTTTTTGCAAACACTACACTTTACGATCTTGCCTCCAACTTCGAATAAATTTCCCCTTCATTTGTTGTTATTGTAGTCTATAAGTATGGGTGAACTTTATGGTGAAGTGAACAAGATAACTTTGGAATGGCAAGATGGTTTGATGGCTTTAACTGTCAGACAATGTGTTCAGGTAATAACATGTTCATCACTATAAAGTAAATGGTTTGAACCCGGGAGTATCGTTACATGTTTGTAGATGTAGATTGTCCAGGTTGGTGTAGTCCTGAGAAGGACTGTTTTTGTTGTTGTTGACTGACGTTTTGACAACCTTAGCGGTAGTCATCTTCAGAGTCAAGG
This sequence comes from Xenia sp. Carnegie-2017, assembly GCF_021976095.1. Lineage (NCBI taxonomy): Eukaryota > Metazoa > Cnidaria > Anthozoa > Malacalcyonacea > Xeniidae > Xenia > Xenia sp. Carnegie-2017. Next base: position 582,017 of record NW_025813447.1, on the reverse strand, counting down.
TTGTCAAGGACTACCGCTAAGGTTGTCGAAACGTCAGTCAACAACAACAAAAACAGTTCTTCTCAGCACTATACCAACCTGGACAATCTACATTTACAAACATGCTCAACACTGTTATTAAAATATAAAGTAGTAAACAGCTGAACACAACGTGAAACGTCATCTGTTCTACAGGATACATCTGAGGATCACAAATGGATCGTATGTGATGGACCCGTGGATGCTTTATGGATTGAAAACATGAACACTGTACTCGATGATAATAAAATGTTGTGTCTCGCTAACAGTGAAAGAATCAAACTCAATCCAACAATACACATGTTGTTTGAAGTTCAAGATCTTGCTGTTGCCTCTCCAGCTACTGTGAGCAGGTATTGTCCCCCCGTCTGTTCATGATACTAAATATTTTGTTATCTGAATTGGGAGGAGGGGAGGAGAGTTATTGTACTTGAAACATACGTCTAAAGGTTCTTAATAGCTGGCTGTTGAGGGATAATTGTTATTCCTAGGTGTGGTATGGTTTATGTCGATCCAGGACAGCTTGGTTGGAAACCTTACGTTACATCTTGGATACAAAGGGTTGGAGAGAAACTAGCAGATGAAAGTCAGGTTTGTATATCAACATTATATGTATCTAAACTATCGAGTTTCTCCTATACGTACATCCTTCTATACCACGATGCTCCATCTACACCTCCGAGTTCTATCTTTACCATCCAGCTCCATCTTTACCATCCAGCTCCATCTTTAACATTCAGCTCCATCTTTAACATCCAGCTCCATCTTTACCATCTAGTTCCATCTTTAACATCCAGTTCCATCTTTACGATCCAGCTCCATCTTTACCATCCATCCATCTTTTTATCCGCTCCATCTTTAACATCCATTTCCATCTTTACCATCCAGTTCCATCTTTAACATCCAGCTCCATCTTCCATCCAGTTCCATCTTTAAATCCAGCTCCATCTTTACCATCCATCCATCTTTACCATCCAGCTCCATCTTTACCATCCAGTTCCATCTTTAACATCCAGCTCCATCTTTACCATCCAGCTCCATCTTTACCATCCAGTTCCATCTTTAACATCCATCCATCTTTAACATCCAGCTCATCTTTACATCCAGTTCCATCTTTAACATCAGCTCCATCTTCCTTAACCAGCTCCATCTTTACCATCCAGTTCCATCTTTACCATCCAGCTCCATCTTTAACATCCAGCTCCATCTTTACCATCCAGTTCCATCTATACGATGTCTATTTCGTTTCTTGTTCTGCATATTTTTTCTTTGTGCGGACGTTTCTTTTGTTCAATCAATGTAATAATTAAAATTTATTTTTTCAGGAATATCTTATAAATTTATTCAATACTTATGTTGACGCTGGTTTGAAATTTGTTACCAAGAAATGTACCCAAGCTATACCTCAGGTAAAGATAGTCTCATATACTGTCTTAATTTCGTCGAAAAATGGGATGTTGTGGTGTAGTTTTTCTTTATGGATTTTAGATCACTATTATTATTCTTGTTATTTGTTCTAAGCAACAAGCATTTCTTCACCTCTCCACGTCAGTAGTCCCATGTCTCCCTTCATCATTCCGTGTCATCAATCCCATGTCTTCCCTCATCATTCCATGTCATCAATCCCAATCCCTCCCTCCCTCCCTCATCAATCCCATGTCCTCGCTCATTTCCTTCACATTTCTCATATTTTACAGGTTGACATAAGTAAAGTGACAACTCTTTGCTATCTATTTGAGTCATTATTACTTCAAGATGCTACGGACTTGAACATGGATTCAAACCGTCTTCATTCTTTGATTGCTACCACTTTTCTCTTCTCTTACGTTTGGGCCATTGGTGGAAATCTCGTTGAAAGATGTATGGATATGTTTGACTCTTTTGTCCGGGAACTTTTCGCCAGTGTCATGATGTCAGTGAGTTATATGTCATACTCCTTATTCATTTTGTCATTTTAAGTGTTAGAGGATTAAAAAGAATTGTTTAATTTGGATTTATTTCATTGTATTTGTGTATAGCAACCATCTTCTGAGGATCTTTATGGATATTATGTTGATTATTTTTGTATAGCAACCATCTTCTGAGGATCTTTATGGATATTATGTTGATTACTTTTGTATAGCAACCATCTTCTGGGGATCTTTATGGATATTATGCTGATTATTTTTGTATAGCAACCATCTTCTGGGGATCTTTATGGATATTATGTTGATTATTTTTGTATAGCAACCATCTTCTGGGGATCTTTATGGATATTATGTTGATTACTTTTGTATAGCAACCATCTTCTGGGGATCTTTATGGATATTATGTTGATTATTTTTGTATAGCAACCATCTTCTGGGGATCTTTATGGATATTATGTTGATAATGAATCAAAACGCCTGGAACCATGGGAGAAAATTATTCCATCGTTTAAATATTCGCCAGAGGTAGTAAAATAATAATATATATTCTTGGTCGATGCAATTTTATTGAGAGCGTTGGTTGGTGTGTTTCTTTCTGAAGTAGACAACGATTTTCTTTTTAATTTAGGTTCCATATTTTGATCTTCTTGTCCCAACTGTTGATACAGTGAGATTTGGTTTTTTACTTGAGAAACTCGTCTCTATTCAACAATCTGTCCTTTTTACAGGAATGACTGGAGTGGGAAAGGTAATGATAGATAATAGTTCTTTACAGGAATGACTGGAGTGGGAAAGGTAATGATAGATAATAGTTCTTTACAGGAATGACTGGAGTGGGAAAGGTAATGATAGATAATAGTTCTTTACAGGAATGACTGGAGTGGGAAAGGTAATGATAGATAATAGTTCTTTACAGGAATGACTGGAGTGGGAAAGGTAATGATAGATAAATAATAGCACAATTACTACTTTTCTATCTACCTTGGTCAGCATAAATTATCATAAATACAAATCTTTATCTTAACATATCTTGTATCCAACCATGAGCAGGGCCAGTAGAATTGACTGAAAGTTTTAAATCTATCTTTCTTTGTTTAGTCTGTCACGGTAAAAGGTTGTCTGGATAGTTTCAGTGAGAAATGCGCCATTGTTCCCGTCGCCATTAACTTTTCAGCTCAAACAAGCAGCAAAAGAACACAAGAAATAATTGAGTCAAAACTGGAGAAGAAAAGGAAAAATATACTTGGTTAGTTTTCATGATTGTTTTCGTTGAAATAGCTTTTTTTCTTACTTCTCTCTATCTTACATTATATATGACAAGCGTGTGAAGTTATTTGTCAAGACTAGACCATCAACTAAAGATCAGCATTTCTTTAGGAGCACCTTCGGGAAAGAAAGTTGTCATATTTGTTGATGATCTCAATATGCCTAAACTGGATACATATGGTGCCCAGCCTCCAGTGGAGTTACTCCGACAGTACCAAGATTTTAAGGGATTTTATGATCGTGAGAAAATGTTTTGGAAGGAAATCAAGGTTGCTCAACTTTTCAACGACTTGCTGTATGATACTTTATGTATATCATGATAAATTGTCTTTTATAGGATGTAATCATTTGTGCAGCATGTGCCCCTCCTGGTGGTGGCAGGAATCCTGTTACCCCCCGGTTTATACGTCATTTCAGTATGTTCTCAATCCCAACTTCTGCTGAACACACACTGACACATATTTTTAAGGTAAAAAAATAGCAATCACGCAGTCTCAAATAAAGGCAAAAAATATTTTTGAGTATCGAGTAAGGATGTCAAGAATGATATTTTCGATTTTTAGTCCATCGTTTCTGGATTCTTGACGGAGTTTCCGAATGAAGTACGAACAGCTGCTGAAGCAATTGTTGCCTCTAGGTATAAAATATCCTTCATTAACTATAGAAAACATATTTATTTACGAATATTTTCAATCTGTTATATTTTCTTTAGTGTTGAGATTTATTTACGAATGAGCACAGATCTACTTCCAACTCCTGCAAAATCGCATTACATATTTAACTTAAGAGATCTTTCCAAGTGTATTCAAGGTAATATTTTCTTGTATTTATTTTTTTCCTTTGTGAAATGGTGAATGATTAATGTTTTTAATGATCTTATATATTCATCAGGTGTTCTTCAGGCAGATCCAGGCACAGTTCGAGATTACTCACAGATATTTCGTCTTTTTTGCCACGAAGCTCAACGAGTGTTTCACGATCGTCTTATCAATCACGAGGATAAGAAATACTTCAATACAATTCTCGCGGAGATGTCCCAGAAACATTTCTCAAAGGTTTGCTAACATTTCTTGATGTTTGAGTGAGCAATTCAATTTCTTGACGTCTGTATCACTTCTGATCTTTTGAATAAAACAACGTTGTTGACAACAGCTGTACAATATCTTATTTTCATTTCAATGCAATATATATACTGGTTAACATTTTAAATAATATCTGTGGAAGGGAGTTGGATCGGTTCAAATTAGATCGTGTGAACGTGCTCTTTTATTTATGTTATAAATGGAAATGTTTATAAATTCATGTCTTTGGAAGTATTGGTTAAATCCAAGTTATTGTTTTATGCAACTTATCTCCATCGTTCAGAACGTTGATCCTGAGATGTTTGAAACGAAGCCCATATTATTTGGTGATTTCATGAAGATGGGAGCTGAGCCTTCGGACCGAATGTACGAAGAACTGGCAGATATGACGAAATTACAAATCATCTTAAATGACGTATGTATTATTTCATGAGTTAGTAGATGCACGCAATGGAAAGTCAAATTCTGCATTCTATCTTTCAGTATTTAGATGATTTCAATTTAAACTCATCAAAAGAAATGAGACTTGTCTTCTTTATGGACGCTATTCAACACGTCACGAGGTAGGCACGTGTTGACTCAATCATATCACGCGACATGCCTAGTGGTGTCTTACATCATTTACTTTTTTTTAGAATATCCCGTATGGTACGTCAACCAAGAGGTAATGCGCTGCTTGTTGGTGTTGGAGGGACTGGGAAACAGAGTTTAACAAGGTATAGAATCTAGACTTATGAACAACGTAATCAACGTGTAATGACGCTCAACTCCTTCCCAGTCCTAAGGGAAAGTTCACTCCCACTCTGCTGCTTCTTACATAATGAACTAAATTGTTTTTTTTAGACTAGCTGCTCATATGGCTGGCTTTAAATGTTATCAAATTGAATTGACAAGAGGATACGATTATTCAGCTTTTCGTGAAGATCTTAAACAGCTTTATTTTTCTGCTGGTCTAGAGAAAAGGCATACAGTATTTCTCTTCACTGATACACAGGTATAACTTTATGTCTTACACAAGCACAACAACCTCTTATACCGAGATATAACACTTATTTCTACATATGTATGATTTTCACTGATACACAAACACAGTAAAGTGTTAAATTGACAATTTAGATCATTTTCATTTTTTCTGTCGTACGTCTTAAGTGTTTTTTTATTTATTGTTCACGAAAGTTTTTCTTTTATGATCTATCTAGATTGTTGTGGAGGAATTCCTTGAAGATATTAACAATATCCTCAATTCAGGCGAGGTTTGTAATGACAATGTGATAAGATAATGACAGTTTTACTGCATATATACCTGTCTTAGTTAGTTAAATATACAATGAATTCATTGTAATAACATCATAATACACCAGTCACGTTTGTGTCATGTTTTATAGGTTCCCAATCTTTTTGAACCCGAAGAATATGAAAAAGTTTTGGCGGGAACACGTCCCGCTGCAAAGGATGCTGGTATAGAGGAGAATGACCGCGATGGCGTGTTTGCTTATTTCATTAGTCAAGTACGCAACAATCTTCACGTGGTACTGTGTATGAGTCCAGTTGGCGAGGCTTTCCGAACACGTTGTCGAATGTTTCCGTCGCTGGTGAATTGTTGTACCATAGATTGGTTCACTGAATGGCCAAGGTAGCTATAGAAACGTTTATTTAGATTACTCTTCATGGAACTCTGTGTTTTATGTCTTTGATTGATTGCATTCATGGTGGGTGAACTTTGCTACATAAGATAATACCGTCTACTTAAGCTTTCCTTAAAACTTTCTTTAATTTTCTATAGAGAAGCTTTGTTTTCTGTCGCCTGTCGTTTCTTTGAAGAAATTGAACTGGGCGGCGATGACATAAAGGTAAAGTTTAGCAGTTTCTTTTCTCTTATTAAATAGAAATGTGGAAATTTTCTCATTGTTTTTATGTCACGTGCCTTGCTGTAGGAAAGCGTATCTGAAATGTGTGTGGAGACTCATATTAGCGTGACTCAAACAGCAGAGAGATTTTATAACGAGTTGCGCAGACGATACTACACAACACCGACCAGTTATTTGGAGTTGATCAATCTTTATCTGACAATGCTTGAAGACAGGAGAAAGTTAGTCAATATTTTTGTAGAGGTGTTTTTAAAAAGATCATAGGATTACGTTGCACCACTTCCCGTTATTTTGATAACTTTTGTATTTATGAATTTCCTGATCCTGGTTTTCTTATGTTGTAGATAATAGTGAAAAAAAAAAATACTGAAACTTTTCATTTTCATTTTTTAGGAAATTAGTTGGTGCTTGTGATCGTGTAAAGAATGGTTTGAAAAAGTTACTTGAAACAAACGAACTTGTTGATAACATGCAGGTATAACCACGCGTCATTCTAAAGTTTACATTATAATCCGTGGTGTCCTTTCATAATGACGTGTTAAAAAAGTATCATGACAGACTACGTGATGACACACGCTGTCTTTTTTCCAGATTGAACTGGTCGCTCTTGAACCACAACTTAAACAAAAGTCTTTGGATACAGAAAAATTAATGGAAAAGTTACAAGTTGATCAGGAGGAAGCTGATAAGGTGAGTCTTTACTGTTATTTTTATATGATGATAATATCGAATGATTCTGTCATTATAATGATTATTTTCACTCATCTTTTGGATTTATATATTGATGAAAATATAAACGATTTTTGTGCTTTAGGTTCGCAAGGTTGTCTTGGTTGACGAGAGTGCCGCTAAAGAAAAAGCTGCCGAGACCGAGGCGATTGCTACCGAAGCTCAACGAGATTTAGACGAAGCTTTACCGGCTTTACATGCTGCCAATAAGGTGAAATGTAGCAACTGTATGATTGACATGAAGGACACATAGGATAAATTGGGATCATTGTAGGATACAAATGACAGATTGACGTAAGAATAAATTATGAAGATTTTTTGATTAACATAACAATGTTTGCTGTAGGCTCTGGATTCCTTGGATAAATCTGACATCTCAGAACTTCGTGTTTTTACAAAACCTCCAGAAATGGTTATGACAGTGATGGAGTCTATATGTATTTTATTGGGAGCAAAGTATGTATGTGAATAAAATAAACTGACTGTCAGAATATCTTCATATGAAATATGACTGTTAATCTTTGTAGACCGGACTGGGCAACGTCAAAGACTCTTCTTGGTGACTCGAACTTCTTAAAGCGGTTGATTGATTTTGATAAAGTAACAATTTAAAAACGTTAGAGCGTCATTAACTTTAAATCAATTGCTTTTTGATTTCTTGTATGACTTTTATTTCAGGATAATATCTCAGACTCGACTTTAAAAAAGTTGAAAAAATATATGGACAATCCGAAATTTGTACCAGAAATCGTTGAGAAAACTTCAAAGGTTTTTTGATACGTGTATTTTGAGCAATTATTGATAAATGTACTTATGTTGATGAAAGATCAGTGTGCGTTGTGTAAAAGTGAAGAGAACCCATGAAGACAAAATAAATTTATAAAGAAAATATTCTAGTTAAGAAAGAGTTAACATACTGCAGTTTTATTGTACGTCTGATAATGCTTTCAAATCTTTAGGCTTGCAAGTCTATGGTCATGTGGGTAAGAGCCTGTGATCTTTACGCCAAGGTCTTTAAAACTGTAGAACCCAAACGACAGAGGTGCGTACGAGAATGTTTCGTGTAACTTCATTGTGCTTGCCCGTGACATTAAAAATTTTCTTTTTACAAACAAGGCTTGCTGCTGCACGTGGAGAACTTGAAATAACCATGGCAACTCTGCATGAAAAACAAGCAAAACTGGCAGAAGTTGAAGGAAAGGTTTGTAGTTGTCTTTAATGATGTTTGGGTAATATTACATGAAGTTTAATGTACGACTTATTGAATACTGTTTAGATTGCCGAACTGCAGGCGCTATATGACAATAGTGTTGCTGAAAAAGAAGAACTTACACGAAATATTGCTCAGACAGCCGCGCGTTTAAAACGAGCATCAAAGCTGACGACAGCATTAAGTGATGAACAAGTTAGATGGACGGAAAACATTGCTGTAAGTTGTCTTCGTTAACTTAACTATTGTTATGTTTTATCACTTGGTTTGTGTTTGAAAGAACAAGTTGAAAATCACCTGCATTTATCGCTTATTTATGTTCAATTTCTACTATTAATGACAGGCATTTGAAGTGGAGATTGGTAACATCGTAGGAAACGTTTTCATTGCTGCTGCATGTGTTGCTTATAACGGAGCATTTACTTTTGTTTACAGGGAAGAGGTAATGTATAATTCATTAAAGTAAATGGTTTGAACCCGGGAGTATCGTTACTGTTTGTAAATGTAGATCGTCCAGGTTAATAAAGTCCTGAGAAGGACTGTTTTTGTTGTTGTTGACTGACGTTTCAACAGCCTTAGCGATAGTCATCTTCACAGTCAAAAAAAAAGATGACTACCGCTAAGGTTGTCGAAACGTCAGTCAACAACAACAAAAACAGTCCTTCTTATGTTTTCGTGAAAATATTTTTGTTGGTTTAGCTTATATCACAATGGATTGGAAAGTGTACAGAACTTCAGATTCCAGTTTCTGAGAACTTCACGCTCGTTAATGTGCTTGCTGATCCCTTTGAAATACGGCAGTGGAATGCTGATGGATTACCACGTGACAACGTATGTTAATGTTGTTATACTTTAATACAGCGATGTTTCGTGTTTTATGGTGTTCACGTTTTATGGTGTGGGTTAACGACTGAAGAAGAAAATGAAATTAAGCATTTTATGTGCTGAAACTCGAGTTAATTTTTTCATAAAATTTATCTTCTTTAGGTGTCCATTGACAATGCTATTTTTGTAAAGAACGCCCGACGTTGGCCTTTGATGATTGACCCACAAGATCAAGTGAGCTTTCAGCTAATTCATGTTATTCACGTTTTGTTGTTTCACAAGCGTACATTTTCTTGACTGTAAATTTTTAGGCAAATCGTTGGATTCGTAATAAGGAAGCAAAAAACGGATTAAAAGTGATCAAATTAACTGATGGCAATTATCTACGAACTTTAGAAAATTGTATTCGTATTGGAATGCCTGTCCTTCTTGAGGAGGTGGGAGAGTGTATTTGTGATGAAAAATGTATTTTTCTTGCTGGGATTGTACTCTTGGAGTATCTAAATTTCTCGCTGGAAATTTTCTTAATACTATGAAATTATTATTTTATCTGTCATCATCTCTCCATATTTAGGTGGAAGAAACATTAGATCCTGCGTTAGAACCCGTGTTACTAAAACAAACATTTGTCCAGGTGAGGTATATGAAACAATGAATTAACTTTTGACGATTTTCCCTTGCCTGTCTAACGAATGTCATCTTTCTATTGAAGGGTGGACGTTTACTTATAAGACTTGGAGATAGCGACATTGATTACGACAAAAATTTCCGGTAATTTTCTTCATCATAGTCATTGACTTTTGTAGTGTACTTATATTTTGCTTTTGAATTTATACCTATATCCACTTCTGAGGATTTTCAATTGTTCCATTGCATTATTTAAGTCTTTGTTTCTTCCTTCTAATGATTATTTTCTTTCATTCATTCATTAAATGGGACATAGGTTTTACATGACAAGCAAGATGGCAAACCCTCATTATTTGCCCGAAGTTTGTATTAAAGTAACAATTATCAACTTTACTGTGACGAGATCTGGTCTTGAAGATCAACTACTGGGGTAAGTCATGTTCTTTATTGTTTATTTACATCACACACATGCTTCTGTTTAATTTTTGTGTTTTTTCATAGTGATGTTGTTCGTTTGAATGTGTGTTTCTTTATAGTGATGTTGTTCGTTTGGAGCGACCAGATTTGGAAGAACAACGCAATCAACTGATCGTGCGAATCAACTCGGACAAAAATCAACTCAAGGCGATTGAAGATCGAATTTTGAAACTGTTATTTCATTCTGAAGGAAATATTCTTGATGACGAAGTTTTGATAAATACATTGAATGAGTCAAAGGTACAATAATGGATATAAGTGCACATTATAGGATTCAACTCAACTTTGTTCTGAAGCCTCTTAAGTAATGCATAAATAAACTTGTGTTGACCTCAATATTGCGAGGAAATGACTTAAATTTGTGTAGAATTTCACGTCTGTGATTTATGTTTAAATGATAGGTAACATCTGGTGTTATTTCTACTCGTCTTGTTGAAGCCGAAAAAACAGAACAAAATATCTCTACAGCAAGAGAAAAGTACAGACCTGTAGCGACCCGTGGTTCTGTCATGTATTTTGTTGTTGCTAGTTTAGCTGAAGTCGATCCAATGTATCAATATTCACTCAAGTATTTTACTCAGGTATTAAAGTAAAATCTTTATATGTCTGTAATCTATAACCTCTTTCAACGCATACTTGACCGATACCTATTTTCTAAATCAATTTCCAGCTTTTCAATACTTGTATTGAAAAAAGTGAAAAATCTGATGATTTGGATAAACGTCTACAAATTCTTCTGGACAACTGCACGAACACTGTATTTGAAAACGTCTCTAGGTATTTTAACATTTATTCATTGTCCTAGTTAATCATACTTTGTTATTCCATTCCATGACATTTCATTGTACAAAGTCTCTCTTTAAGGGTGAAGAGAAGTGTGGCTTTCCGAGGAATTTAAATCTCTTAATTTACATTTTTAGGGGCTTATTTGAGAGACATAAGATTGTCTTTTCATTCATGTTGTGTGCTGAAATTTTACGAGAACGAGGTGTTATTTCAAACAATGAATGGAATTATTTCCTTCGTGGATCTGCTTCACTTGAGAGGGTAAAATTAATGTATAATAACAGGTTTTGTCATTAACAATAAGATGCAGTTATGAATTGGCGTATATAGCCTCAGTTTCATGACAACATTTGTTGATTTATATTTGTATCGTGATTTCATAGGAAAGACCTCCCAAGCCAGAAATCTCATGGCTGACTGATAATATGTGGAACTCTTGTTGTGATCTGGAGGTGACGATTTTAAAATATCTGTAGAAGAAAAACACTGATTTCACTCATTCATAGAAGCAATTTTCTTTACGCAGGAGGATTTATCCTTCAAAGATTTGAAAGTTTTGATTACAAAAAGGCCTCTCGTTGGAAAGATTGGATCACTAGAGGTAATAGACGTATTTGTATGGATACGGATGTATAATGTAGTACATCAATGTCGTGATTTTATTGGTATTTTTTTGGTATTTAGGTTAACATCAATCCTCTTGAATGGGAAAGCTACACAGAGGCCAGTGATGGTGCGGATGACTTTAAACTCACGGATTTTGAAAATCTCATTTTGATCAAAAGTTTCCGAGAAGAAAAGGTTAACGTATTCATATGTACCCCATCATATCCCTCGACCATCTCTACTACCACTATGTACTCCATGATATCCCACGTCCATCATCATTGCCAACATGAGCTCCATCACATTCCACTCCATCTTCACTACCAATACGTACTCCGTTATATCCCATCATCATCATCATTACCACTGTGTACTCCATCATATCCCATCATCATCTTTACCATCATGGTACATCCCAATACCGTTATCACTACCAATATGTAACTGACTTTTAACACATGCATGTACTTCAACTAAATCTTCAACTCAATATGTACTTGTTGCTTCAGGTTGTATTTGCGGTCAGTCAATTTGTATCAACCAATCTTGGACGAGTCTTCATTGAAAGTCCCAACACAGATCTCTCGTTACTTTACAAAAATATGACATCAAATATACCGCTTGTATTTATTTTGTCTACGGGCTCAGATCCTATGAACGCTTTCTTAAGGTTTGCCAAAGAAATGGCTTACACTGAAAGGTAAGAAAACCATTAAATTTGGAAATGATTTTTGTTACAAAAATTCTTTTATAGTACATATGTCATTTCCTTTTAAGGGTGCAAGCTATATCGCTTGGCCAGGGACAGGGGCCTGTTGCCGAGAAAATGATCAAAGCTGCGTTGAAATCTGGAGACTGGGTTTTCTTACAGGTATTTCAAAAGATATGATGAAAAATTTAATAGAAAAACATTTTATTTAATTTAACTTTGATGGTTTTTTTTCTAAGAACTGTCACCTTGCTGCGTCGTGGATGTTAAGAATGGAGTCCCTTGTCAAAGCCATATCATCGGGAGAGGTCGAAGTTCACGAAGATTTCCGACTGTTTCTCAGTTCTATGCCAACAAAGGTATTTCCAGTGACAGTACTTCAGAACAGTGTTAAAGTAACAAATGAACCACCTAAAGGTTTGAGAGCAAATGTAAAACGAGCGTTTGGTGAATTGGGTACGGATCCTTTTGAGAATCATGGTAAGCTTTTATTAACGACGATTTCTCTTTTATTGTATCGAGGTCCATATTTTATGGCTGTTCTTTATACGTAACTCATTCTTTCAATTCATCAGAACTCGGTATTTCATGGCGAAAACTCGTGTTTGGTCTTTGTTTCTTCCATGCCATTATTCAAGAAAGAAAGAAATTCGGTCCTCTGGGCTGGAATATAAAGGTATCCATGTTAACGTTTCATTCTCCTACATAATTTGTTGTAGATCTTACTTTAAGATTGAAAGTATTACAGCTGTGTATTGATTTATATAAATCCATTTTCTATCGTGTTTGAACATCTTTGTCATCTTTTTTTAACAGTACGAGTTTAATGACTCTGATCGAGAATGTGGTTTAGATACTTTAAAAATGTTCATAAAAGAATCAAAGATTCCTTGGGATGCGCTGGTTTTTATTACTGGTGAAGTGAGTACACACGTTCATTAAGATAATTTTTATTTCATCTCTATACAATATTGAGAAAAATTCAATATCATATGATTATTTATTGCAGATAACATATGGTGGAAGAGTTACTGATGCCTGGGATCAGAGATGTCTACGTACTGTATTAAGAAGATTTTTTGCACCAGAAATTTTGAATGATGCGTACAAGTTTTCAAACTCCGGTATGAAGTCCATTGATGTTCCTTAATTTACATGAAGTCATTACTTATCCATACTTCAATGTTCTTACAGGTATTTATTACCCACCGGATTATGATACCCTCCAGGAATATCGACAGTTTATCGACAATCTTCCGATGAATGACGAACCTGAAGTGTTTGGTATGAATGAGAACGCAAATATTGCTTTTCAGGTTTGTTCTTGATTCATTATCATTTGAAAAAATACCAAGATCAAGTGCTTTAATGCTTTTTCTGATAAATATCTTCCATTACTATGTTAGCGTCCACTTAAATGAACGCTGGAAATCACATGTTTTATACCTATAGTATGTTAATATTGTGCTTTAATTGTCATCATTTCAAACCAACATTCCTGTGATTACTATTAGTTTAGTAGAGTTCTTTGTTATTGTGAATATGATCTGTACTCAGTTGACAGAGACTGTGATGTATCTCAAACATTCATTGTGGAATATTTGTCTCTTTATGAATCAGAGTCAAGAAACGCAATCTTTGATACTTACTGTCCTCGATGTTCAACCTCGAATGGTAAGTAGTGGTGGAGGAAAGACAAGCGATGAGATAGTTTATGAACTTGCCGAAAACATACTTGGAAAACTTCCTGATAATCTTGACATGGACAAAGCTAATAAAGCATTATTTCAGGTCGGTTAGAATAATAAACTTATAGTCAATGTTATTTATGTGTTTCTCGTCATTTTATTGAAAAGATGATTTTTCCTTCGACAGCATGATAGCTACGGTCGAGTTAATTCACTGACAACAGTTCTTATTCAAGAAGTCGATCGTTTCAATAAACTTCTCAAGATTATAAAGGTGTCATTACAACAATTACAGAAAGCAATTAAAGGTTTCGTTGTAATGTCGCTTGAGTTAGATAAAGTTTATACATGTTTCCTAAATAACCAGGTGAGGAAAACTATTTTCAGAGATGATCTCCTATCTAAGTAGTGTACACAGAATAAAAGCTCTGTAAAATCTCGTTTAGGTTCCTGAAATGTGGTCAAATGCTGCATATCCATCGTTAAAACCTCTAGGATCTTGGGTCAAGGATCTTGTCATGCGCACAACGTTTATTTTCGTAAGTTGTCATAGTACTGAATGTCATAGTGAATTTGAAGAAATCACACAATGTCGTATTTAGTTTTTTAAACGTGTCGAACTTTTGGATTTTAATTTACGATAATAAAGGGCGAGATATTCACTTTCATAAAAAATTTCTCATTCAAGCAATGGATGGTTCATGGACTACCGCGATCTTTATGGATATCTGGGTTCTTCTTTCCACAAGGTATTCATGTTTTCATTGATAATATATATAAATACTTTATGTATTGTAACGTGTTCCACGCTATCCCCAGGTTTCCTCACCGGCGCTTTACAGAATCATGCGAGAAAATACAATCAACCGATCGACCAGTTATCATTCCGCTTCACAGTCCAGTCGAAATATTGCAACCAGGAAGAGTTCAGCGAGATGATCGAGTCACGTGACGAGGAGGTCATTGAGGCAAACCTTCCTCCTCTTTTAGAAGATGGAGTTTATGTCCATGGATTGTTTATCGATGCAGCCAGATGGGATGATGAAGAAATGGTCTTAGTGGACGCTCTGCCAGCAGAAATGAATCCGGTAGATTGTAGATGTGTATCGTAGTTTCACTGATGTTATATGTATTTTTTACTTTACGCTCAACTATTTTCAGCCATTGCCGATTCTTCACTTGCAACCAGAATTAAACTTTGTTCCTGACAATACAAAATATATTTCACCTCTGTACAAGACATCAGCAAGAGCAGGAGTATTGTCCACGACAGGTAAAGTATATAGTCTTTTATGTAGGAATGTATCGAAGTTTACTTATTAAATAAGACAGTTCCACTTCTATAAAGACCTAACTACTGACGTTACAATGATCATTTGTGATAAAATATCAAACATAAAGCTCAACTATATAGTTCAACCTTATTCAGTGTGGTTCGAAAGCCATTTTAATGTTAAAATATCAAACATAAAGCTCAACTATATAGTTCAACATTATTCAGTGTGGTTCGAAAGCCATTTTAATGTTAAAATATCAAACATAAAGCTCAACTCTATAGTTCAACATTATTCAGTGTGGTTCGAAAGCCATTTTAATGTTAAAATATCAAACATAAAGCTCAACTATATAGTTCAACATTATTCAGTGTGGTTCGAAAACCATTTTAATGTTAAAATATCAAACATAAAGCTCAACTCTATAGTTCAACATTATTCAGTGTGGTTCGAAAGCCATTTTAATGTTAAAATATCAAACATAAAGCTCAACTATATAGTTCAACCTTATTCAGTGTGGTTCGAAAGCCATTTTAATGTTAAAATATCAAACATAAAGCTCAACTATATAGTTCAACCTTATTCAGTGTGGTTCGAAAGCCATTTTAATTTTAAAATATCAAACATAAAGCTCAACTATATAGTTCAACCTTATTCAGTGTGGTTCGAAAGCCATTTTAATTTTAAAAACGTGATTTTATTTTAACTTTTAGGTCATTCGACTAATTTTGTCATAGCTGTCCATCTTCCATCGAATAAACCTTCAGATTTTTGGATTGCTAAAGGAACAGCCTTACTTTGTCAACTGAATGACTAAATCTGGTTTTAAAAGAACGATTTGTAAATTTGTACAGATTAGAGTCTTAACAGTTTGCAGGACAAGAGTTGATTATTCACATATAAACAAACAATAAGTTTTGTCTGTTTTGTTTTCAGGAACAAGATGGAACGTTGTGTATATTTCACATTGATAATTTATTATGTATTATTTGCATTGAGAAAGATATGTTTAATACGAAAAAATTTTTTACAATTCTTACATGAAAAAGTATTATCGTCGTTTCTGTCTTTTAGTCCACTTATTCAAGGAAATGAATGTTCATACAAAGATAGATCGTGTGTATTATATATAAACATATTTAGTTATCTTGAGAGATAGGTACACTGTGAGCTGAATGGAAGATAAGTTAAATCTTTTTATGTCGTCCACAATTTCACTTATATTTATATCAAATTAATAATCATTACAGATGGCTGAAAATGATTTCGACAATTTGCCAAGACATCGATGTCAACGAAAATATTATGTTTATAAAAAGATGAATGTCATGAAGAAATTTAACAGGTGAGATGCTACTAGCGATACGTGTCATGCTACAAATGTTTCTTCGCTATACTGAACGTTTTAAAGATCGGTTACAGTTCGTGAATGTACGTTTTGTGTTTATCCAAGCTTGCGGGTGTTTACGACAGTATACGATCGTACCAATAATGATGACGACAACTATGACGCAGGCGACGACGACACCAACAATAAGACCAACATTTGGAGCAGAACGAGCCATTATTATCCCACCTTGTTAAATAAATATAAATATGAAGGATAAAATCAGGTGAGACAGTGTCTTTTTTATAATTTTGTTTGTTACTTATGTGTACATCATGGGAGAAATAGTGATGGAATACCTGAATCAACTTGCATTGTCGCGATTCCATCTTTCATATGAGCGCCAACTTTTCTCCATCTTGGATTATTTTTATTCGCTTTGTAAACAGTTACCGTTCCCGAGATGCTCGAGTCGACTTTGAGAGTAACTGAGAATTTTTTGCCATCAGACGTAATTTTCTCCTGAGGATGAATGACCAGGAAATCACTTGCATAACTGTCACCAACATCAACAGAAATACCCATCGCTTTAACCCTAGCTTCACCATCGTTTTTGGACCATTCCTCGAGGGAAATATCATGAAGTTTTTGAAAGGTACCTCGTTTTACCCAAATACCCTGTGCATTACTGCAAAGATAATTAAATAATCCTTTAGGACTCGCGTATGATAAAAAAATATGAAATGAAAGTTAAGTCAATGCTCTACCTTTCACCAATGGTGATATTTCCTCCATTCCAACCGATTTTCTTGCCAACAATTTCCGCATCACTAACAACAATTTTGCCCTTTTGTCCGCGGTTTGAAAAATTGTTATTTCTTGAGCACATATAATGAAATATGCCATTTCTTGTCACTTTTCTAGGACTCAAGTCAAAGTAAGTACCTGCGTCATCTAATTCGGACATCTCTCCACCGTATTGTACTAAAAATGACGGAAAGAAAGTTAAGAGCTAGTCTTATTTTCACCACTCCCAGAGCTCAAAAAGCTCAATTATTGTAAGAAACGATCTTTGATGTTTATAACCTGAGTTTACAGGATGAATAAATATCGTCTGTATACAAACCGTTATCAAGAATGCTCAAATGTTGGAGATCTTTTCTGCTAAATCCAAGAAATACACTTTCATCTAAATGCTGAGGATAATTATTCCCCCAATGACCGTATGTTCCTGATTTTGGCGTTGTTTCAGGATATTGCGGTGGACGTAGTAAAATAACATTATTTCTATCGGTGCCTGCTTTTCCTTGTCCATCGTTGTTGTTTGGATTTGTATTTGAACCTGTCCATCTATTGTTGATAAAAATGTTTGTGATCATGTCGGTACCTCGGTAACATTGTGTGATGTTGTGTAATAAAGGTAAGTGATATGCTGTGTGTATTGTGGTACAACGTTTTGTTTAAGTTGATACATATTCATTTTGTATATAATCGTTAAATATTGTGTGTCTACGGGAGAAATTTTATATTATCTAGGAATTGGAAAGTCACCAATCAAGTGACTCAAAACCCAAACATGTAGTGCATGACTTACTGAAAATGAAGATAATCGCCATTCTTAATGGTTTTTCTGTTTGGAACAAAGTCGTACTCAACAGCAGGATAAACCTGAACAATGTTACCGCGTTTTCCTCTTACGTTAAGATTATGAATAGTTTTTCCTTCAAGATTTGACGGTCGAGTTCTAATTCCAAAGGTGTGCGACCTAAACGGAGATTATTTCCACTAAGATATTCCCAAGAGAAGATTTCTGATACCTACAACGTATCCTGGATTCTGGAACAGATTTTGTTGAACGTCTTATTCAATATTACCTATCTTGGAAGACGCGTCCAAACTGGTTGGTATTAATAGCGAGTCGAAGTTTAAAATCTCCGCCGTCTTCTCCAAATATTTTAACTTGCGGATTTTGTTTGTAAACATAACCTCTCCTCTTAGCTTCATCTTCATCCAAACCAAATCGTGAAGCAACGTCAAGTTTCGTCACAGGTCGTGAATTATAGGACGCGTTTACACTGCTGTTCCATCCCTCAAAATCCCCAGTGGATATGTTGTACCTTAAGGCATTAGAGGTGATAGAATTTTTGAAAAAGTCATGAAGTTTGTAAAAATTGTAATTTAGGTTCAGTGAATGTCAAATAACCATAGTTTTTTGAACAATTTCTTTGAGTATACTTGACCATATTATTCAGGGAGGAAATGCCAACTGAGTGTTAATATTGTAAGCATCTAACCTTATCCTTAGCACGCAATGTTTCTCATTTATATCAGGTAGTGTCCAGTTGAATGTATTGGGAAATCCATCGATACCGTTACCAAGGTGATTGTCACGTGACCAATCATTCTCACGACACTCTGGTGGTGGTAGATTATGTGATGGTCGTTGAACCCATGTACCATTGACAGTTGTACCGTTGGGAAACTGAGCTGAGGTGAAACTATATTTTATTTTCTAAAGTAAAACAATTACAACAGTATTTTATCTATTGTCTTTAACAATAATTTATGAAAATATGAATTCATTACATACATGACAGTCTTCTTCATTATTTGGTATTCCCTTTCTCCTGTTTCTATGACTATTTAAAAAGCCATGTGGTAATTCGCATTCATATCGGCCTTTGACATTTTCACTTTCTCTCTCATAAAACGGACATCTTGTAGCATTGTTTGTAAGGACAGCGATATCCTAATGTTGGTGAAAATGAAAATATTTTGCAATCTCATTTTGTTTTTTCTTTCACTCAATGATGAGAAAGAAACTGACTTTCCATGGTGATGGATGCCAATACGGATAGTAATCACGTTCTTCGGGGCATTCATAACCACGTCTCGTACCTCCAGGGTTTTGTCGGGTAGATCGAGCAGAAAATTTCCTTAAGTTCTACATGAAAGAAATGGGGATTATTTACATATATAGTAACAAAAAGAGAAAGATGGAAAAATACCTGATCAGCAGTGAATAATCCTCTGTTTCGAATACGATAATGACATTTCTTATAGTAATCAGAATCCTCATGCATTCCAAATCTAAAATAAATTTATACTTTACTGTTTGTAGGTACTAGTAAGTTAATAATTGTTAATTTACTTACTTTTTGTCGTTGTTGCAGTTATAGTTCTTACATTGTACTGGATTTTCTGGAATCGTCCTGAAATAAAAGGTATGGTGAACATTAGTTTGTCACGACAGGATAATGGAGGGGAGGAGTTAGGAAATAGTAAGATTTAAGCATCATTACATGTAAATACACTTGTATATTATAACTGTGGCTTTCCATGGTTCTGAAAATCAACCTGCATCCCAAAGTCATGGAATCCAAGTTGAAAAACTTCACAGTGAAGATCTTAAACATGTGCTTTTAAGGTACACACAAAAGGTTTAAAATAAACATATACCGTGTTGTAGTACCATCTCTGACTAAATCACCACACATATACTGTAAAATGATCTCACAGTTATTGTTTTGATCTGCACACGAGTGCTGATTGGTCCTGAGAAATAAATACAATATTAAACCAAAAATAAACTTCATTAAAATTATAAATTTTGTGTAATATATAAATGAAGTAGTTTATTTACCATTCCACAGATAAAATTGATCCTGCATAATAATACAAACTACCAACATTATAACCGCCACGATTGTTGTTTTGTGAATCAAACAATCTGAAAAATAACGTGACGTTTAATTGAAATGACGACTTACAAAAATGACTCATTTATAAAATATAGAATGTACCTATTGGCGTTGTTTCTTTCTCTTTTGGCCTCGTCCAATCTATTATTGGACCCCCTACAAAATGCATTGCATTTCTTTAACCCCCTAACGTGTTATATTAGCAAGTATATAACCATACATCTTTAGTAAAGTAGATTATTAAACTGTTAAAGTGTGTTAAACCGATGCTTAGCGTACCTGGGATTGTGCATGTATATGTCAGCATAAACGAACGATAAAAAGAAAAACATACAAGGAAGTTTCGCCATCCTGTCAATCTATAACTATTGACAACTGTCCTTCGTGACTAAATATCAAAAATCATTGAATTTCACACAATATTAATGTAAACAAAGACAATGTCTTATGACACATAAAATGGGGAAGTTTACAATTAGTCAACATTTCCTTGACTTCCTGCCCAAATATGGCAATCCTTTGTTGCTTTAGATATTACAAGAGTTTGAAACAAAATAATGTGTAATAAGGACGAAATATTACACATTATTTTGTTTCAAACTCTTGTAATATCTTGAATATCAAGAAAACGAGATGCCCCTCTTCGGAATTTGTTTTATTTTGTATTGTCAACCAATGTTATTGATTTCGGCTGGGTTGGATGACAGTTCAAATATTTAAATTATTGTACATACGTTCTTGTTTTAACATACAGATATTTTTGCACATCATGGTATACATATTATTTTTTAATCTTTCTGATTTCTGGACAATATCAATTTTTGCCGGCCAGGGAGGGAGAAGGGTCCCGCGCTGAAAATATTGCACGGGCCCCACGAGAGGGCCGCCCTGAATAAAACACAACAGACAAGTAACCACTTAGCTCAATCTTACACGAAGTCTTTCGTTTTTGCTGACGAACCACCAAGAACAAGAAGTCAAAATAACCGTAGAAATTTTAAAAATTATTTTGTTTAAAAATGGAAGAAAATAAAGCAAATGAAAGTGAACTACTCGAGAGAGTTTTCATGCGTCTTGGTAATGCTGGCACGGATCATCAACTCGAAGAATTCATGAAGAAATTCTTAACACCGGTACTTTTGAAACTGGCAAGTCGAAACGAAGATGTAAAGAAAAAAGTGTTGGAACTCCTTGCTCAAATAAATCGCATCTTAAAGAGTCGTGAATGCGTTCAACTTCCAATGGAGGAGTTGTTTCTACAATATCAGGATCCTAAATGCACCATGTTTGTAAGAAACTTTACTATTATATACTTAAAGATGGGCTATCCTCGTCTGAATCCCGATAATCAACTGATGTATCTTCCTCGGTTGTTTTCAAGTATGCAAGGAAAGCCAAAACCACAGCAAATGTGTTTATTACAATTGGCAATTCCTGTGCTGGCAATGTTTTGTGGTGAGAATACATCTTTGACAATGAAAGATTTACATTCTGTTATAATCAAAACTAAAGCTATTCAAGATTTTTTCCTAAACTTTATACTTGATATTATCATACTTCCGTATGGTGCCATAACCAATGATCCAAAGAATTGTGACGTACCATCTGGCCTTAGTCGTGTTTCATTTCAACAATTAATGTCTACCAGCATCAACTTGGATAATCTTGAATCCATCAAACTTGGAATATTAAAGTTTCTTTCATCAGATTTGTTTGATGCACCATTGATCCTTATTCATCTTGTTGTTGCTACTGGTGACAGTCATCATACTATTTGTGAGTATGCCAGCCATCAAATCAAAAGAATCACGGATTCATCTCATTGGGAACATTTTGGTGTCATGAATCGGTTATTGTCAATTTTCTTGGTACTATCAACCTCCTGGTAAACCTGAGGTTCCCTTGGATGAAAGTCGTAAACCTGCCAGCATTTCCCTTAAGTTGAAGATCTTTCCATTTCTCTTGAAGTCACGTAAGTGTGCAGATATTTTTCCTGCCTGTCTGCAGGTTGTCTTCCAGGCTGATCAAATTGAGTTTAAAAATCAGGCAAAACATAAGCTTAAGAAATTTAAAATTCAATTTATCCACCATTTGTGTGAGTTTAGTTCAGATAAAGTGATGGGAATTTTGTCACCAATACTTCTGTCAACCTTAATGAAGATGACTGTAGATAATGATGGCGAGGAAGATGCGGAGCGAATTACTTTTCTTGCTATTGGTAAGATTGCAAAGCGATCACCGTTACTCTTTCATAAAGATGCAACAGTACTTCAAAATCTTTTCCAAGCATTAAACAACAAAGATGTTGATACATGTCAGGATATTATTGAAGCAATGAGCATGATTGCAAAAGCCTGTAAACGAGCAACATCACAAACTCTGGCCCTGATTGAAGCATTGATATTAGATAACGTTTCTCAAGAGAATCCTCAAAGTCGTCTTGCAGCTGTAAAAGTTGCCAACATCCTTTTTCCTAGTAATCACGTAAAATCACGTTATGTGTGTTTATTAGCGTCTGGTGACGTTAGAAACGATATTCGCGAGGAATGTAATCGTGGTTTACTGCTGAACCAACTCAAACAACCAAATGATACCTTCGCTTTCCCAAATTTTTGTGAAATGGTCATGTTTGTACATCAGAGCATCGATGGCGGGAACGGTCGTTATAAACAAAGCTATTTAACATCCGCTGGCAGTTTACCTCACTCACCCTTAGTGTTCATGAATATCCTTCAATATCTTGAACGATGTTTGAAATTTAGCTCTGAAGTTAGCCAGGAAGATGAAGATAACGACCGAGAGCTTATTCCTATCTCGAAGTATGTTCAAACTATTGTTAAGAATCGAGTGATTGTCATTCATAAATACTTAGCGTTCATAAGAGAAGCTTTAAAACCCTCTGGAAACAATGAACTTCATGCTGTTGCACTCAAGAATCTTCTTGCAATCATCTCGTCAGCTCCCGATGATCTCATGTCAAAACTCAATGAAACTGGATTATCGTGGATAAAGAATTTCATTTGGTCATCAAACAGTGTCATCCGTGACATCTCTGCCAACATATTTGCCATCTTGATTTGTCTATCTGGCAAAGAGATCATTCTTCAAGAGCTCACTGGTTTAATGACCTCCATTAATGATTCGTCAGACGCTGTTCAATGTGGAACGATCAACTGCCTTGGTCATTTGATTGGTCAATATCTTGGAAAAGAAAATTTCAACAATCAACAAAAGATGGAACTGGATGATATTGAGGTATCTGAAATGACCGCGGAGAAGATTACAAAATGTATATCAGAAGCTTTTACAGCGATTATTCAATTTCTTTTAAGTAAATCAACTTATCATGTTCTTACTTGTTGTGATGCTACCGGCGAAGTGTGTAGACAGGGCTCCATGCCATTACCAGATGGTGTCCTTACCTCCAACAATGATAAAAACAAACAAGAAATTCTAAATAAAGCTGATGTCATTAATCAGTTGACGCACATTTTGAATAATTCTAAAGAGCAGAAATTATCAGAAAAAGCTGCCCAAGTTCTTGGAATGATCTGTATTGGAGAAGAGAGTTCTATTTTCGTTAATGAAATTGCCGAGAGACTATTTGCTACTGCTTCAAGTAAACGTGATATCGACTTTCAATTTACTGTCGGAGAAGCTTTGTCTTGCGTTGGTGCCGGAGGATTTTCGTCTGCTTTACGTAGTAAATGGCGTGTGGGGACTGGTACGAGTGATGAAATTCCCGGAACCAAAAAGACGATGCTGTGGTTGCTGGGAAGGATCATGAATGAGTTTATCATAAGTGACATAGCAAGTGTTAGAAAAGCTTCTTGTGTATGGTTATTGGTGATTTTAAAACACTCAGGTCAACATAGTGCCGTTCAAGAAACGATGGCGTCCATTCAAAAAGCTTTCTCCGCCATGTTGTCGGAAAATGATGAAATTGTCCAAGAGGTTTCTTCTAAAGGACTCAGCCTCATTTACGAGTATGGAACAGAGGAATTTCGAAAGGACATTGTCTCATCTTTAGTTGAAACAATGTTATTTAACAAGAAAAAAGTACAAAATATCACCGCAGAGACAAAACTCTTTGATAACGCGATGCCACTCGGTGACTCAGGACAACTTTCCACGTATAAAGAATTGTGTTCATTAGCAAGTGATATGAATCAACCAGAACTCGTTTATCGTTTTCTACATCTTGCTAATCATAACGCTCTGTGGAACTCGAAGAAAGGAGCTGCATTTGGTTTCGCCTCTATTGCCGCTCAAGCTAAGAAAGAACTTGAACCTCATTTGAAGACTTTGGTTCCAAAGTTATACAGGTAATAGAACGGAAAAACTGCTTAAATTATATGTTTGG
The DNA here is from genome assembly GCF_021976095.1 of Xenia sp. Carnegie-2017. Classification (NCBI taxonomy): domain Eukaryota; kingdom Metazoa; phylum Cnidaria; class Anthozoa; order Malacalcyonacea; family Xeniidae; genus Xenia; species Xenia sp. Carnegie-2017. Next base: position 557,554 of record NW_025813447.1, on the reverse strand, counting down.
GTTCCTGTGACATTGTTACAAAATGTAACGAACATATTCTCTTTGAAATATTTTATGATCAGAAAATTGTCATATTTTTTAGCCAGTCACCAGTAAAACATGATTGTCATTTTATCAATTTATATTTGTCGTATTTTCTTCATAAATTACCATTCATTGTGTTCATAGATATCAGTTTGATCCGAACAGCAAAGTTCGTGAAGCGATGTTAAGTATTTGGCATGCTATCGTCAAAGAACAACATAAAGTTGTGGATAAGTACAGTGGGGAGATCTTGGATGAGTTACTTGCCAATCTTCATAGCACAGTATGGCGTGTACGACAATCCTGTTGTGTCGCTGTTGGTAATTTTTTAAATGGTCGATCGCTTGATGGAATCATGAGTTATCTTCCTCGACTGTGGACAATGTGCCTTCGCGATATGGACGATATTAAGGAGACTGTTCGAAATGCTGCTAGCGTTGCCTGTAAAACACTTCAATCTGTATCTGTTCGTTCTTGTGATGTAAATCAGGGGAAAATAGGACAAGAATCTATCCGAGTTCTTCTTCCTGTCTTATTGGAACAAGGTATCGCTAGCCGAGTGGATGATGTACGCAAGCTTGTCTTGGATACTGTCGTTAAAATCAGTAAGAACGCTGGTAGTCTTCTAAAGCCACACATTCCTGTACTCGTTACTACACTCCTAGAAGCGTTGAGTGGTTTGGAACCACAGCAGTTGAACTATCTTAGCTTACAAGTACATAAAGATGCTGACTTGCAAGAGAAACTTGAAGATGCAAGAATATCATTTTCAAAATCTTCACCAATGATGCAAACTGTATCATTGTGCGTGCAACACGTGGATTCTGATGTTCTCATTGAGTTGGTTCCTCGTATCACTGAGTTATTACGTGGGGGTCTGGGTCTTGGAACGAAGGCGGGTTGTGCGGGTTTTGTTGTGTCATTGGTGCAGCATTGTGGTCAGGATTTACAACCTCACGCTGGCAAGTTGCTAAGTGCTTTGTTGTCTGGTCTAAATGACAGAAGTCAAGCTATTTGTAAGAAGTACGCCGAAGCTATCGGTTCTTTAGTCAAAGTTGCAAAGGATAACAGCGTCTCCAAGTTGTTTGCGAAAATGAAATCGTGGTATTTTGAAAAGGAGAGCTCGTCTTTACAAAATGCATGTGGTTTAGTTTGCAAGGAAATCTCGAGATCATCTCCTGATGTGATATCCCATCATGCAGCTGCTGTCTTACCTCTTGCCTTTGTTGCCATGCATCGGAAAGAAAGTGCAGATGGAAAGAAAACGCCATGGAACGATATATGGACTGAAAATACACCTGTATCAAGCCGTGGTATCCTCTTATATCTAAATGAAATAATAGTCATTACAACGACATTGTTGAGTGGTCAATCTTGGCTACGTAAAGTAGAGGCCGCTCAATGCATTCAAACTATTGTCATAACGTTAAATAAAGATTTTCCTAAGCAACATTTGGATGGTATCATTGCTGCTCTTGTTTCTGGACTAGCAGGCCGTACTTGGGATGGAAAAGAAAGTCTAGTTGACTGCGTGAGTAAAGTTTTTGTTCAATGTCACTCTGTTTTGAATGATGATACCAGCAGAGTCATAGCTAATGCTGTCTTGAAAGAATGTCGTAAACAAAATATTCCCTACAAGAGGAACGCCATTAAATCTCTTGGACAAATTCTCCATGAGAAAAATGACATTGTTCTCTTTGAAGATGTATACGATATTCTTAAGCCTATTGTCAATCCTGAAAAAAAGAAAGATGAAAATAATGATGAAAAATCTGAAGAAGAAGAAGAAGAAATCACAGATGTAAAACTTCTTATCAATTCCTTTGAATGTCTTGGGTTTGCCTGGCCAGTGGATAAATCTCGTCAAATTGCAAAGAGACATGAAATCCTGCATCTACTTGCGTCCTCTCTCAAAAATCATCCTTGGAAAGTCCAATTGTCCATACTTTCAGCTCTTATTGGCTATGTTAATAAAGTATCAGATGACGAGGATGCAGAATTCCTTGGTGAGATTTTTTTGATTTCTTTTTCTGAACTGTACCCTTGCCTTGAAAATCTGAAATACGCTGCAATCCGTCTGAAAAGTTTGGATTTGGCTCACGACTTGTTGCTGTTGGTCGAGAGAACTAGTTTCGTACTTGACAGTAAACACAAAGAAAAAGTTCGCGAACTGTATCGTGTTCTTGCAATTTTGAGAAACGACAACAACGAAAATGTGAAAAGCAAAACTTTAAAACTCGATGTCCTTGTAAAGAAATACATGTAGACAAACCGTTGAAAATTGACTTTTGTGAAGGCTGAAGCCAAATAGAAATGATATTGATAATCAATACAGTAAATAGAATTAATTCTTGGTATTGTTTAATTATTTGTTAGGAAGAGAATTTTCTCTATATATGGGTAGTCAACATTTTACAGGTTTAACCGCACGAAGTTCAAGAGTGATGATTATTTGATAGTATAGCTGCTTCTAGCGTACTTGTAAGTTACTCCCCCTCTACCCTCAAAAAAAAACTGCAATCCAGTGAACAGCTAATTGTAATTGCTATATTCCATCGTTCAGAGTGCCTTTAGCGCGGGAAGTTCGAACAAATATGGCGGCACGTTGGTCGTCTGATTTTTAAAAATTAATTTTATTTTTTTCACCTTTGTACTAATGATAAAACATTTTATGAAATCCATGCGACGATGCTTAAATCACGAAAAAGAAATCCCGATTCGAATGTTTTAGTGTCCTCTTCTGGTAAGTTGTTAAATGGTTAGACTAAACAAAAATTCGATACAAACTTCTCCAAAACTGTAGTCTCCGTAAGGTTTAGTGGTGATTCATAATAACTATCTTTACTGCTAAATGAAAAAAAACCTTTTTAGAACTGTTTTTAGTTTTCATGCATGGATCAACTTGCCAAAGACATCCACCAGTTCTACTTATGCTGGTGTAATGTCAGTCATATCATTGTTTTGTTAGGAGTCTACCACACTCAGCAATGAGTTTGGTGAAGAAGAAAACCCTCAATAATTATGAAAGCACTTTCAACTTATTCAAATGCAAGATAATCTGCATTTTCCAATTAACTTATCAATTTTTCCTAGTGTCCAACAACAAGAAGCAAAAGAAAGGTGAAGAAAATGGAAATCTTTATGAAAGAGATATGCAATCTATTTTTGAGAAAATGGTCACAAGAAGTGGTGTAGAGCTTTCTTATGATGATGAACCTAATAAACTAAGTAAATGAAATATTTTTTGTTTCGGTAAAAATTTTCATCCATTTTTTACTAAACATCTAATTCAAATGTGTTGATGTATTTTGTATATTTTTATAGATGTGGAACAAGCATTGTGTCAAAGAAACTTGTCAAAAGCCATAAAAAAACATAACTATCCTCAGGTTCTCATGAACATTTATCAACCTTGCCAACCATTTGTTAAATATAATGTCATTAATTTTATTTATTTGCAGGTCATAAATGATTTTATTGAAGGTTTTGTCAGTTATATTGAAGATCCTCAAAGGTAAAAGTAATTTATTTGTTATTCAGTTCATCATAAATAGGTTAGTTTTATTCGGCATTACCTCTTTAAACATGTATCTTTGTTATACCTTAATTAATGAAACAGAGACTTTGTCGTGGTGACAAACTTAAAGATAGATTTCAAAATAGCAAATACCATGGTGAATGGTGATAATAACAATGTAATAGTTCTTAAAAGAAATGTTTTAATCAAAATACTAACCAAACAATTCAAAGGAACCGTTATTTACAGTTAGAAAGAGACACTATGCATTTCGGGCAGACTACTCATCAGGTGTCAACGTCTGCTAAATGAGAACCTCCAAACCATGCTATATTTATAATGTTACAAAAGTTTAATGTCATCCCTATTTTTAGAGATGACACTTAAAACAGAGACAGATTAAACACATAATCCTTTTGTCGGCAAAAAACAGGATTAGACAATTTAATTAATACCGACTCCATGACGTGTAGCTGGAATAACGAGCATAATTCTAAAGTTTTCATCAGAATAAGCATTGGCACAGCGAGTGTTGCTCAAAAGTGTTGCGCCATTAAATGTCTTGACAAATTCTCCATGAGAAAAATGACGTTGTTGTCTTTGAAGATGTATACGATATTCTTAAGCCTATTGTCAATCCTGAAAAAAAGAAAGATGATAATGATGTCATCAGATGGTAATGAATCCGGGATCATGGGTCCGGGGTCATGAATCCGGGATCATGGGTCCGGGGTAATGAATCCGGGATCATGGGTACCCGGGGTAATGAATCGGGATCATGGGTCCGGGTAATGAATCGGGATCATGGGTCGGGGTCATGAATCGGGATCATGGGTCGGGGTCATGAATCCAGGATCATGGGTCCTGTAATGAATCCGGGATCATGGGTCGGGTCATGAATCCGGGATCATGGGTCGGTCATGAATCGGGATCATGGGTCGGGTGAATCGGGATCATGGGTCGGGTCATGAATCGGGATCATGGGTCGGGTTCATGAATCGGGATCATGGGTCGGGGTCATGAATCGGGATCATGGGTCGGGGTGAATCGGGATCATGGGTCGGGGTCATGAATCGGGATCATGGGTCGGGTTCATGAATCGGGATCATGGGTCGAGTCATGAATCAGGATCATGGGTCGGGTAATGAATCGGGATCATGGGTCGGATGAATCTGGGATCATGGGTCGAGGTCATGAATCGGGATCATGGGTCCAGGGTAATGAATCGGGATCATGGGTCGGGTCATGAATCGGGATCATGGGTCGGGTAATGAATCGGGATCATGGGTCGAGTCATGAATCGGGATCATGTG